>NC_084580.2:20510000-20590000 GCF_033978685.3 Nerophis lumbriciformis
TATATACAGTCGTGGAATTAGCACATTATCATGCCTAATTTTGTTGTGATGCCCCGCTGGATGCATTAAACAATGTAACAAGGTTTTCCAAAATAAATCAACTCAAGTTATGGCAAAAAAATACCAACATGGCACTGCCATATTTTTATTATTGAAATCCCAAAGTGAATTATTTTTTTTAACACGCCTCAAAACAGCAGCTTGGAATTTGGGACATGCTCTCCCTGAGATAATCCTGATACCCACTACAACTATGGGAAATACTATACTTTGACTTTCACTAAGTGCATTATTTTAGTTGTTTTTTTTAAAACATGCCTCAAAACAACAGCTACAAAAACAATGAAGACACAGCTTCAGTCCAGAGTATACAAGAGTAATAAAGTAAACAATAACATAGTCCTCCTTTAGTGCAAGACTGCCTGGCATACTGTATAACAGGGCTCACATCCATCTTCCGCTTGTATTCATCGTGTTTCTCCTTATGATTCTTGAAGAGGTGGGAGGTCTTGGTTCCTCCTCGCATAACCAACTTTTTGCAGTCATTGAAAAATTGCCAGTTTTTTAGCCGTCAGAGACACTTTAAAATAATCCCAAACCATAGACATGGTGTAGTTAGTCGGTAACCGAGCGAGCTCGCTTGTTAGCCACGGCTACAGCACCGGCAACAACACGCTCTTGTTGTTGTTATGCTACGCTCGCGGCGGTTTGATGAGGTCATCAAGCGTCGCCAGTAAACCTCTAATGCAACTGCTCCTTACGTCCGTGTTTTACCGGATATGTACCGCTCCGTACAGCGGCGTTTTAAAAAGTCATTCATTTTACTTTTTGAAACCGATGCCGATAATTCCGATATTACATTTTAAGCATTCATCGGCCGATATTATCGGACATCTCTACTTTTTGTGTTAGTTTATTTGCGTCAAGAGTGGAAAAGGTTGTGTGGATTGGGTCATATGTAAGAATGCTGTGATGTTTACCCTTTAAATTACAAACCCCGTTTCCATATGAGTTGGGAAATTGTGTTAGATGTAAATATAAACGGAATACAATGATTTGCAAATCCTTTTCAACCCATATTCAGTTGAATATGCTACAAAGACAACATATTTGATGTTCAAACTCATAAACTTTATTTTTTTTTGCAAATAATAATTAACTGAGAATTTCATGGCTGCAACACGTGCCAAAGTAGTTGGGAAAGGGCATGTTCACCACTGTGTTACATGGCCTTTCCTTTTAACAACACTCAGTAAACGTTTGGGAACTGAGAAGACACATTTTTTAAGCTTCTCAGGTGGAATTCTTTCCCATTCTTGCTTGATGTACAGCTTAAGTTGTTCAACAGTCCGGGGGTCTCCGTTGTGCTATTTTAGGCTTCATAATGCGCCACACATTTTCAATGGGAGACAGGTCTGGACTACAGGCAGGCCAGTCTAGTACCCGCACTCTTTTACTATGAAGCCACGTCGATGTAACACGTGGCTTGGCATTGTCTTGCTGAAATAAGCAGGGGCGTCCATGGTAACGTTGCTTGGATGGCAACATATGTTGCTCCAAAACCTGTATGTACCTTTCAGCATTAATGGCGCCTTCACAGGTGTGTAAGTTACCCATGTCTTGGGCACTAATACACCCCCATACCATCACACATGCTGGCTTTTCAACTTTGCGCCTATAACAATCCGGATGGTTCTTTTCCTCTTTGGTCCGGAGGACACGACGTCCACAGTTTCCCAAAAAAAATTTAAATGTGGATTCGTCAGACCACAGAACATTTTTCCACTTTGTATCAGTCCATCTTAGATGAGCTCAGGCCCAGCGAAGCCGACGGCGTTTCTGGGTGTTGTTGATAAACGGTTTTCGCCTTGCATTAGGAGAGTTTTAACTTGCGCGTACAGATGTAGCGACCAACTGTAGTTACTGACAGTGGGTTTCTGAAGTGTTCCATGTGGTGATATCCTTTACACACTGATGTCGCTTGTTGATTTCAGTACAGCCTGAGGGATCGAAGGCTTAGCTGCTTACGTGCAGTGATTTCTCCAGATTCTCTGAACCCTTTGATGATATTACGGAGCGTAGATGGTGAAATCCCTAAATTCCTTGCAATAGCTGGTTGGGAAAGGTTTTTCTTAAACCGTTCAACAATTTGCTCACGCATTTGTGGACAAAGTGGTGACCCTCGACCCCGTCCTTGTTTGTGAATGACCGAGCATTTCATGGAGTCTGCTTTTATACCCAATCATGGCACCCACCTGTCCCTAATTAGCCTGCACACCTGTGGGATGTTCCAAATACCGTATTTTCCGCACCATAAGGCGCCCTGGGTTAAAAGCCGCGCCTTCAATGAACGGCATATTTAAAAACTTTGTCCACCCATAAGCCGCCCCGTGTTGTAAGCCGCATCTAACTGCGCTAAAGGAATGTCAAAAAACAGTCATGGAATCGTATATCAACATGGACGGAGCTGCTGAAAAAAGCCACCCGGCCTCTTCGCGTAAACTTAAACTTACCTTAACCACTCGCTCATCTTTTCTTCATCCATCCATCCTTTCGAGTTAGCTTTTATGATGACGCCGGCTGGAAAGGTCTCTTTTGGCAAGGTCTTCCTTTTGAATATCACCATGGGTGGAAGTTTCTGGCCATTAGCATGGCAAGCTAGAACCACAGTGAAGGATGACTTCTCATTCCCTGTGGTGCGAATATTCACCGTACGTGCTCCCGTTGTATCCACAGTGCAGTTCACAGGAATATCAGTTGCTGTGAAATAGTAATCCGTGTGCGGATGGAGAGATTGCGTCTTTTCATGAACCGGATCCCTGTCACTTGGTAGGAGCCATTTTGTGGTCTTTACAGATGTAAACACACAAAGGAAATGAAACGTACGGTATATCCGCGCGCTTTTTCTTCTTCTACGCGGGCGGGTGGTTGCTTACAGTAGAAGAAGAAGCGCTTCCTGTTCTATGGGGGCGGGTGCTTACCTTGGCGGTTGCTTGCGTAGAAGAAGAAGCGCTTCCTGTTCTACCGGGAAAAAAGATGGCGGCTGTTTACTGAAGTTGCGAGACCGAAACTTTATGAAAATGAATCTTAATATTTATCCATATATAAAGCGCACCGGGTTATAAGGCGCACTGTCAGCTTTTGAGAAAATTTGTGGTTTTTAGGTGCGCCTTATAGTGCGGAAAATACGGTAAGTGTTTGATGAGCATTCCTCAACTTTATCAGTATTTATCGCCACCTTTCCCCAACTTCTTTGTCACGTGTTGCTGGCATCGAATTCTAAAGTTAATGATTGATTCATTGTATTCCGTTTATATTTACATCTAACACAATTTCCCAACTCGTATGGAAACGGGGTTTTGTGCAGTTCATGATCATTAAACCTGAATTACTCATAGTGTGCAATTATACTGTCAGATGTTTTTATATTATGCAAATAAATGCGTGGAAGAACTTACTTGCAATATTGGCCTGTCAGGTTCTGGGGGCAGAGGCACGAGTAGTCCTGGAAGCCTTTAAGACACGTAGCACCCTCGCTACAATTGCTGTTCTGGCATAAATCCACTTCCACTTCACACGTCGCCCCCGCGTACCCACGCTCGCACTCGCACTTGTACCCTCCGGGAATGTTGCTGCACTTTCCAAAAACACAGGGGTTGGAGACGCAGGTGTCGCTGGCTTCCTGACACAGTGGCCCGGTCCACGCGGAAGGACATTCGCAGCGATGCAGGTCGAACAGGTCCTCACACGCCCCCTGGTGGTCACACGGGTTCGGCGCGCACACGCCGGCCCCCCGGCAGCCGTAACGCGGGGCGGCGTCGACGTTCAACTGCGCGAACCGTTCCTCCTGAGGCCTCCGCAGCTTCAACTCTGCGTCTGAGTGGAAAGGAAGGAGAAGGCCTCCGATTTCGACGGGGCCTAAACACCCGGAGAAACTCACCGGGGAGTCCGGGCCGTGCACCCCCAGGAAGATATCCGCCTCCCGGAGAAAACTCAAGTCCCCAGCACTTAATATTTCCTCCCGACTTCCATCCACAGCCATGATCCACTCGGAGCTTTGATGGTCCTTGCTGAGCTTCACAGAGTGCCACTCTCCATCACTGACCGCGCCCGCGCCCCGCATCGCCCACGCAGGCGCGCCTTGGTCCTGGTGCTCCACGACCACGCGCGACTCGTGCAGAGAGAGCGTGAGGAAGGCGGGGCCTCTTTGTGCGTGCAGTATGGTGCCTCTGGACCGTCTCGTGCGGAAGCCGAGGGAGACGCCGGCGAGACCGACGGTGCGGTTGACCCTCCCACTGATCCGGTAATGCAATATTCCACTTTCTGCCCGGATTGTTACATTGGACAAACCTGTAGAAGAAGACGGAGAAACGTCAAATCTTCCAAAAGAAGTTGGCACGTTGTGTAAATGGTAAATAAAAACAGGATACAATGATATGCACTAGAGATGCGCGGATAGGCAATTATTTCATCCGCAACCGCATCAGAAAGTCGTCAACCATCCGCCATCCACCCGTTCTAACATTCACTGATGGTGGAAACTTTACACTAGACTTCAGGCAACGTGGATCTTGTGCCTCTCCTGTCTTCCTCCAGACTCTGGGACCTCGATTTCCAAAGGAAATGCAAAATTTGCATGGTTGGGTGATGGTTTGGGGTGCCATGTCATCTGCTGGTGTCGGTCCACTCTGTTTCCTGAGATCCAGGGTCAACGCAGCCGTCTACCAGCAAGTTTTAGAGCACTTCATGCTTCCTGCTGCTGACCTGCTCTATGGAGATGGAGATTTCAAGTTCCAACAGGACTTGGCGCCTGCACACAGCGCAAAATCTACCCGTGCCTGGTTTACGGACCATGGTATTTCTGTTCTAAATTGGCCCGCCAACTCCCCTGACCTTAGCCCCATAGAAAATCTGTGGGGTATTGTGAAAAGGAAGATGCAGAATGCCAGACCCAAAAACGCAGAAGAGTTGAAGGCCACTATCAGAGCAACCTGGGCTCTCATAACACCTGAGCAGTGCCAGAAACTCATCGACTCCATGCCACGCCGCATTAACGCAGTAATTGAGGCAAAAGGAGCTCCAACCAAGTATTGAGTATTGTACATGCTCATATTTTTCATTTTCATACTTTTCAGTTGGCCAACATTTCTAAAAATCCCTTTTTTGTATTAGCCTTAAGTAATATTCTAATTTTGTGACACACGGAATTTTGGATTTTCATTTGTTGCCACTTCAAATCATCAAAATTAAATGAAATAAACATTTGAATGCATCAGTCTGTGTGCAATGAATAAATATAATGTACAAGTTACACCTTTTGAATGCAATTACTGAAATAAATCACGTTTTTCAAAATATTCTAATTTACTGGCTTTTACCTGTATCTAATATAGACGATGCAAGGCATTAGTGAGGTTATAAAGCTTTTGCCTGTTAAAGAAAGGAGACTGATCCAATGCAGCACAGACATTCGCGTGCCACGCTGTCACGACCCAGACGCACACCAGTGCGCACCTCCAAGCGCGTCTCGCTGCCGGCGACGGCCGGGTATGGGCCCGACGCTCCAGCGCCATCCATTTTCAGGGCTAGTTGATTCGGCAGGTGGGTTGTTACACACTCCTTAGCGGGTTCCAACTTCCATGGCCACCGTCCTAGCTGCTGTCTATATCAACCAGGGTGAGCCCCACCCCTTTCGTGAGCGCACTGCGCGCGGAGTGACCCCTGTTACGCGCCCCCCGGCAACGGGGGTGGCGGGCAGGTAAGCTGCGCGGGCGGAGCGCGCGGAGTGACCCCTGTTACGAGCCCCCGGCCACGGGGGTGGCGGCAGGGCCGGCCCGTGGCATAGGCCGTATAGGCAAATGCTAAGGGCGCCGTCCATCAGGGGGCGCCATGCCAGTGCCACAAATGTTGGAGAAAAAAAAAAAGAAAAAAAAAGTTGTTACTATTATTTCTAAATACAAAAAAATAATCTCACGTTAATTAAAATGCAAAGTAAAGCCTATTTAATAGAAATATTATTTGTTACAACATTATGCCCCCCCCTCCTCCCCCCGCACGGTGCGCCCCCTCCCTTCCCGTATCATGACTCTTTTTGGACGTCACCACATCAAAAAATCAACACAAAATGTCAAAACGGCCAAAACTGTCAGGTGCCCAGGGAAGAAAAAAGAGAAAAGAAGAGGAGGAGAAACGAGAAAAGACAGAGGTAGCAGGTAGGTAACGTTAGCCTACATGAAATGATTTGTCTGTTACAGAATGTGATAGTAACCTGGCTTTTTAGCATTAAGCTAATGTTACATGATTCGGCAATTGCTAATCAATAAATAGCTAGTTCTGTTTTAACGTCGGGTTAATATTGTGGAGGGGGCTAAATTGTTATGGAAAATAATAATGTAACGTTAGGTAATTACAGTACTCCCACCTTACATTCCTCAGGGACATTTGTATTAGATCTTTTAAGCAGGTGTTTTTTGTTTACATTATTGCCTTCTGGTTAGCTAATGTTTGCCCTGCAGGTAATAGTCACTTTTCCACCCCTTTATATATTAGGTATAGTTGTAAGTAAAAACAAAGGGTCAAAGACAAAGCTATTCGGGTTCTTGTGAGTATATACACTTCACTGCCGATGTGGGGGGGCGCCACCTAAAATCTTGCCTAGGGCGCCAGATTGGTTAGGGCCGGGCCTGGGTGGCGGGCAGGTAAGCTGCTTACCTGCTGCGCGTGACGCCGGCCGCCGCGAAGGCGGACAAGGCGGGGTGTCGGTGCAGTGGGCGCGGTGGTGACCCTGGAAGTGCGTCGGGCCCTTCTCGCGGATCGCCTCAGCTACGGCTCCCGGTGGGGCCCTCTCGGGGGAAGGGACCTCGGCGAGGCGTCCCTTCTCCGCTCCGTAAAAGTGTCCATCTCTTTTTTTTCTTTCTTTCTTCTGTTGTGGCATATTCAGCAGGTGCCTGCTCGTTTTTCGTATGTGGGTAACAACATTTAACTATGTATATATATTTCCCAATTGGTTTAACTGCCACCCGCCTGAATCTATTTAAAATCTAATTTTTTTTTTATTTCAACCGCCCGACCCGACCCGCGGATAAAATCAAATTTTTTTTAATTTCATCCGCCCGATCCGCGGATAATCCGCGGACTCCGCGGTTGTGCCCGCAAACCGCGCATCTCTAATATGCACATCCTTTTAATACAAACCCCGTTTCCATATAAGTTGGGAAATTGTGTTGGATGTAAATATAAACGGAATACAATGATTTGCAAATCCATTTCAACCATACTTGCCAACCCTCCCGGATTTCCCGGGAGACTCCCGAAATTCAGCGCCTCACCCGAAAACCTCCCGGGACAAATATTCTCCCGAAAATCTCCCGATTTTCAGCCGGAGCTGGAAGCCACGCCCCCTCCAGCTCCATGCGGACCTGATTGAGGACAGCCTTTTTTCAAGACGGGAGGACAACAGGGTGACAAGAACTAAATCATCCAGACTAGGGATAAATGGTATTATGTTTATCTTACCTAAAAATAAATATATTTATTAATTAAAAGAATAAATAAATGTTTACTATATTTTGCTAAATACATCAAAATTAATTGTATTTTTATTTGTAATTTTTTCTGACTCCTTATTACATCCAGCCATAGAATTATACATTAAAATAAACATATTTGAAATAATTAATTTTAAATTATCATAATAATTCATTTAAAATGACCACATTGAATTAATATAATTGCTTGTTTATCAACAACTTTAGCATTTTATTCATTACATTTTGAAGCTCTCAGAAGCCAAGTTATGTTATATTCCTTAATATTTATTTATGCAAGTTTGAAGTATCAATTATCTAAACACAGTTTTGTTTGCATATTTTCAGGATATATATATATATATATATATATATATATATATATATATATATGTATGTATGAGATACTTGACTTGGTGAATTCTAGCTGTCAATATACTCCTCCCCTCTTAACCACGCCCCATTCTTTTCGGTTTGTCGTTCTGACGACATCTCCACATTTATGCTTCTGTACACTCTTCATCCTCTAAGATCCTGCTTCATGTCCCATGCCAAAGTAAGTTTTTGTTCCATGTTTATAGTCTTTTTGTTTTTTCATAGTTTATTCTCCGCCATTGTGCGCGCCTTTTGTTTGTACTTTTCTTGCTATAGTCTTTTGGTTTCATACAGTCATGACTTGGTCTTGGGTGTTTGCTTTTCCGGAATGCAATGGAAAGTTGGCTCGGGCGAGACGGGAATGTAAGTACATTTTTATTTAACACTATAGCTACAAAACAAGGAAGTAAACAAAAGGCGATGAAAAAACAAAAAGACTAAAAGTAAAGAGAAGTATCCTACACTTCTCTTTACTAAAATGAATATGTGACGCAGATATGGGCGTCTACATCAACAATATGATTAGTCTGAGTGACAGGAAAGGACAGATATAAAAATTAAATAAATGTAAACCAGTTGTTTTTTTTTTTTTAATCGATTAAGAATCGTTACAAATAAGAATTGTGATTCATTTCAAAAAAATATATATTTATTTTGACACCACTACTAAGTAGCCCAGGGGTCCCCAAACTACGGCCCGCGGGCCGGATTTGGCCCCCCAGCATCCAAAATCCGGCCCACAGGAAGTCCCAAGTAATTTTATTTTATTTTATTATTTTTTTAATTTATTTTATTTTTATTTTTTTTAAATCTTTCCTTTCTAATCCATTTTCTACCGCTTGTTACTCTTGGTGTCTTCTAGCCGCTCAGGCAAATCATATTGTCTAAAAATGCATTTTCCCATCGATAACGTGACAATGTTAAATGTTGATGAACATCAATGTTAATTGATGTTAAATGACAAAACGGATTATAAAGACAATATATATATATATATACACATATATAAAGCCTGGCCCCGGCCACATTTTTTTAACTCAATGCGGCCCCCGAGTCAAAAAGTTCGGGGACCCCTGAAGTAGCCCCTCCCTTTTTCTCCTGCTGAACATGTGACGTCTCAGGGAGGACTCATCATCACAAACCATGTGGCCGTAGACTTAACCTGACCGGGGATTAGCACGTCTTAAAAGAATCCTATGCAGGATCCCTACCTCAACTCTGTTCCCTCCTCTCATCAGCCACTCTGTAGTTAATCAGCGCCTAAAGCACAGGTGTCAAACTCAAGGCCCCGGGGGCCAGATCTGGCCCGCAAACACCTGGAAAAGATATGTGTCAATAAAGTCCCTAATATTTCCTTACTAAATGTTATGGATTTTTTTCATTTGGACTTAAAAAATATACTGTATGTACTGCTTGAAATTGCATGCCTTTTAAACTTTAATGGAGTCCAATATTGCAACAACTATTACAGTATATTATCATACTTTCCAAACATGTTTTGTCGAAATAAAAATAAATTCAACTTAAATAAAAAATAAACTTAAATATATGCTTGACCTATGATTTTACAGCAAATTACTAGAGCTGTCCGATAATGGCTTTTTTGCCGATATTCCGATATTGTCCAACTCTTGATTACCGATTCCGATATCACGATATCAACCGATACCAATATCTACAGTCGTGGAATTAACACATTATTATGCCTAATTTTGTTGTGATGCCCCGCTGGATGCATTAAACAATGTAACAAGGTTTTCCAAAATAAATCAACTCAAGTTATGGAGAAAAAAAATGCCAACATGGCACTGCCATATTTATTATTGAAGTCACAAAGTGCATTTTTTTTTTTAACATGCCTCAAAACAGCAGCTTTGAATTTGAGACATGCTCTCCCTGAGAGAGCATGAGGAGGTTGAGGTGGGCGGGGTTGAGGGAGGGAGTAGCGGGGGGTGTATATTGTAGCGTCCTGGAAGAGTTAGTGCTGCAAGGGTTTCTGGGTATTTGTTCTGTTGTGTTTATGTTGTGTTACGGTGCGGATGTTCTCCCGAAATGTGTTTGTCATTCTTGTTTGGTGTGGTCCGGATCCTGTTTTGTGTTTTCTGTTATTTTTGGACTCCTTTAGTTCCTGTTTGAGCACCTCTGAGTTTGTTTAGTTACCATGGCTACTTGTGATTTTCGCCTGCCTCTGGTGTTCGGGACGCTCACCTGTTTGTAATCACGGCCACTCTACCAACCGAGCTATACCGGTTGACACAAACAGGTTTGAATGGCTAATAAAGGTTCCAATCCTCACCTGTGACATGTTTGTTTGTAATGAATGTGTGTGTATAAAAGGTCAGTGAGTTTCTGGGCTTCTGGCAGACCATTGCATCTTTCATCCAGTGCTGCACAGGATTCTGAGTCATGGGGAAGGTAAAAGAATGGTCAAAGGATCTGCGAGAAAAGGTATAAAATAGGAAAGGGGTATAAAAAGATATCCAGGGAATTAGGAATGCCAATCAGCAGTGTTCAAACGCTGATTAAGAAGAGGAAAATGAGGGATTCAGGTAGAACAGCAAAGATTTCAGCCACAACTGCCAGGAAAATTGTTCGAGATGCAAAGAAAAATCCACAAATAACTTCAGCTGGAATACAGGACTCTCGGAAAAATTGTGGTGTGGCTGTTTTAAGATGCACAATATGGAGGCACTTGAAGAAAATGGGCTGCATGGTTGAGTCGCCAGAAGAAAGCCATTTCTGCGCAAATGTCACAAAGTATCCCGCTTACATTACGCCAAACAGCACAGAGACAAGCCTCAAAACTTCTGGAACAAAGTAATTTGGAGTGATGAGACCAAAATTGAACTTTTTGGCCACTCGACCATGCAGCCCATTTTTCTTCAACTAGCTAACTAAGTAGCAGAATTGTTTTAGTCATACGTGAATGAGCTCAGCTCCTGTTCTCCTCCATGTGTAAAGTGAGAAACACGGCTGATAATCCAGAAGGAAGTAACCCCAAAAATAGCAAATGGTAAAAAAGAGTGCACATTTAACTTTATAAATAACAAGGACCTTCATGATGCATTTCAGGCTAACTAAGTAGCAGAATTGTTTTAGTCATACGTGAATGAGCTCAGCTCCTGTTCTCCTCCATGTGTAAAGTGAGAAACACAGCTGATAATCCAGAAGGAAGTAACCCCAAAGATAGCAAATGGTAAAAAAAGAGTGCACATTTAACTTTATAAATAACAAGGACCTTCATGATGCATTTCAGGCTAACTAGCTAACTGAGTAGCAGCATTGTTTTAGTCATACGTGAATGAGCTCAGCTCCTGTTCTCCATGTGTAAAGTGAGAAACACGGCTGATAATCCAGAAAGAAGTAACCCCAAAGATAGCAAATGGTAAAAAAGAGTGCGCATTTAACTTTATAAATAACGAGGACCTTCATGATGCATTTCAGGCTAACTAGCTAACTAAGTAGCAGCATTGTTTTAGAGCGGGAATGTAACTTTTTGTCAAACACAGACCTGGTGTAAAGTGGAGCTAATACATTTTACTACAAGCAGTGATGAATACTTACTTTCTTGAAAAAGTTTCTTATGTCCATTTTGCATCCGTTCACGTCCTTGTTCTGCAGTGCTACGTGCTAATGTGCTTCGTACACCTGCAGGACTGCAAGCAAGGTCGCAGAGAAAATGCGGACTGGATTTTGAGTGACGTGGGCATTCTCTATATGAACAAGTCCAAGGACCGCAAGAAAGGTCGCAAAGAAAATGCGGACTGGATTTTGAGTGACTTGGGCATTTTCTATATGAACAAGTCCAAGGACCGCAAGCAAGGTCGCAAATAAAATGCGGACTGGATTTTGAGTGACGTGGGCATTTTCTATATGAACAAGTCCAAGGACCGCAAGCAAGGTCGCAAAGAAAATGCGGACTGGATTTTGAATGACGTGGGCATTTTCTATATGAACAAGTCCAAGGACCGCGAGCAAGGTCGCAGAGAAAATGCGGACTGGATTTTGAGTGACGTGGGCATTCTCTATATGAACAAGTCCAAGGACGGCAAGCAAGGTCGCAAAGAAAATGCGGACTGGATTTTGAGTGACGTGGGCATCCCCTATATGAACAAGTCCAAGGACCGCAAGCAAGGTCGCAAAGAAAATGCGGACTGGATTTTGAGTGATGTGGGTATTCTCTATGTGAACAAGTCCAAGGACCGCAAGCAAGGTCGCAAAGAAAATGCGGACTGGATTTTGAGTGATGTGGGCATTTTCTATATGAACAAGTGGAATGGATTGGATACGTACGCACTAAAGGGGCTCTCTACCTTATGCTATGAAGTAATAATAGCCATCCTTCCTACAAAGTCAGTATCTTAAGACAGGAGTTGTGACCAGAAGAGTTTTTGGATACTCACACTCAAAGCCCCGCGAGCGCTGCTGGCACACAGCAGTGTCAGGACAAGGAGACAGCTCGCACCATTTCACCGCCTCGCAGCGCTGCCCCTCAGTGTTGGGGGGGCAGTTACAGATGAAGTCATCCCACACGGCGTAGCACACGCCTCCATTGAGACAGGGCTTCACCTGAAGCACGGAGAAAGGACGGATGCAAATCAGAAACAGCTTGTGAGAACGGCAGGTATCCAAAATAGCACGTTGGAATTAGCAGAGATGAATTTTGGGATGCATTTTACACTTCATGTCCAGTTTGATCCGTGCGTTTCCCACCTAGGCCTTGAGTGATGCCCGACTTCAATGGTTACCTCTCAAAATACCATCATTTATGTCAATACTATACAGAAACACGTTCACACACTACTACGCACACATCAACAGTGTACAAAACGGGTTATTTTCTGCCGCATTTAAAAATCAATAAACCCGTATCAGCGATTAAAACAGATCTTATGTGGTATTGTCAAAATTAAAATTGTACGGAGCCCCTAAAGGGACATGGGGGAATTTTTTTTTTTTAATATTCTTTTTTATTTATTTTTTTATTTCAATTTTTTTTTAGACATGTATCTCGTGCGCACGAGAAACTTTTTATAAAGTTCTAAAAAAAAAATTATAAAAATGTATACATTTTTTTTTTGTTTGTTTGTTTTAGACATGTATCTCGTGCGCACGGGAAACTTTTTATAAAGTTATAAAAACAATTTTAAAAAATGAATAGGGAAAGTTTCTCTTGCACACGAGATACATGTCTAAAAAATAAAAACATTTTTAAAAAAGTATAATTTTTATTTTTATGTTTTTAGACATGTATCTCGTGCGCACGAGAATTTTTTTATAAAGTTCTAAAAAAAATGATAAAAATGTATAATTTTTTTTGTTTTTTTAGACATGTATCTCGTGCGCACGAGAAATTTTTTATAAAGTTATAAAAAATTTAAAAAAATTACTAGGGAAAGTTTCTCTTGCGCACGAGATACATGTCTAAAAAATAAAAACAATTATAAAAAAGTACAATTTTTATTTTTATTTTTTTAGACATGTATCTCGTGCGCACGAGAAACTTTTTATAAAGTTGTAAAAAAAATGATAAAAATTTATATATATTTTTTGTTTGTTTTAGACGTGTATCTCGTGCGCACGAGAAACTTTTTATAAAGTTCTAAAAAAAAAATTAAAAAAATTACTAGGGAAAGTTTCTCTTGCGCACGAGATACATGTCTAAAAAATTTTAAAAAAATGTTTAAAAAAGTATAATTTTTATTTTAATTTTTTTAGACATGTATTTATAAAGTTCTAGAAAAATAATAATAAAAATGTATTTTTTTTTTGTTTGTTTGTTTTAGACATGTATCTCGTGCGCACGAGAAACTTTCTCATTCGCACGAGAAACTTTTTATAAAGTTATAAAAAAAAATTTTGTTTAAATTACTAGGGAAAGTTTACATGTCTAAAAAATAAAAAATAAATTTAAAAAGTATAATTTTTTTTTTTCTTTTAGACATGTATCTCGTGCGCACGAGAAACTTGTTATAAAGTTATATAAAAAAATAAAATAAAAAAATTACTAGGGAAAGTTTCTCTTGCACACGAGATACATGTCTAAAAAATAAAAAAAAGTATAATTTTTATTTTTATTTTTTTAGACATGTATCTCGTGCGCACTGCGATGAGGTAGCAACTTGTCCAGGGTGTACCCCGCCTTCCGCCCGATTGTAGCTGAGATAGGCTCCAGCGCCCCCCCGCGACCCCGAAGGGAATAAGCGGTAGAAAATGGATGGATGGATGGATCTCATGCGCACGAGAAACTTTTTATAAAGTTCTAAAAAAAAAAATAATAAAAATTTATAATTTTTTGTTTGTTTGTTTTAGACATGTATCTCGAGCGCACGAGAAACTATCTCATTTGCACGAGAAACTTTTTATAAAGTTATAAAAAAATAAAAAATAAATTACCAGAGAAAGTTTCTCTTGCGCACGAGATAGTTTCTTGTGCGCACGAGATACATGTCTAAAAAATTAAAAAAAGGATCATTTTTATTTTTATTTTTTTAGACATGTATCTCGTGCGCACGAGAAACTTTTTATAAAGTTGTAAAAAAAAATTAATAATTTTTTGTTTGTTTTAGACATGTACCTTGTGCGCACAAGAAAAGTTAAAGTTAAAGTACCAATGATTGTCACACACACACACTAGGTGTGGCGAGATTATTCTCTGCATTTGACCCATCCCCTTGATCACCCCCTGGGAGGTGAGGGGAGCAGTGGGCAGCAGCGGTGGCCGCGCCCGGGAATCATTTTTGGTGATTTAACCCCCAATTCCAACCCTTGATGCTGAGTGCCAAGCAGGGAGGTAATGGGTCCCATTTTTATAGTCTTTGGTATGACTCGGCCGGGATTTGAACTCACAACCTACCGATCTCAGGGCGGACACTCTAACCACTAGGCCACTGAGTAACTGATACTTAAGTAACTGAAACTTGAGTAACTGAAACTTTCTCATTCGCACGAGAAACTTTTTATAACGTTATAAAAAAAATAAAAAAAATATATATTTTTTTTTTTCACGAGAAAGTTTCTGTTGCGCACGAGATAGTTTCTTGTGTGCACGAGATACATGTCTAAAAAATAAAAAAATAAATTTTAAAAGTATAATTTTTATTTTTATTTTTTTAGACATGTATCTCGTGCGCACGAGAAACTTTTTATAAAGTTGTAAAAAAACAATAAAAAAAATAAATAATTTTTTGTTTGTTTGTTTGTTTTAGACATGTATCTCGTGCGCACGAGAAACTTTTTATAACGTTATAAAAAAATATATATTTTTTTTTTTCACGAGAAAGTTCCTCTTGCGCACGAGATACATGTCTAAAAAATAAAAAAATTAATTTTAAAAGTATAATTTTAATTTTTATTTTTTTAGACATGTATCTCGTGCGCACGAGAAACTTTTTATAAAGTTGTAAAAAAACAATAAAAAAAAATAATAATTTTTTGTTTGTTTGTTTTAGACATGTATCTCGTGCGCACAAGAAACTTTTTATAACGTTATAAAAAATTAAAAAATATATATTTTTTTTTTTTCACGAGAAAGTTCCTCTTGCGCACGAGATACATGTCTAAAAAATAAAACATTTTTAAAAAAGTATCATTTTTATTTTTGTTTTTTAGACATGTATCTCGTGCGCACGAGAAACTTTTTATAAAGTTGTAAAAAAAAATTTTTTTTTTAAAGTTTTGTTTGTTTGTTTGTTTTAGACATGTATCTCATGCGCACGAGAAACTTTCTCATTCGCACGAGAAACTTTTTATAACGTTATAAAAAAATAAAAATAATTATTTATTTTTTTTCACGAGAAAGTTTCTCTTGCGCACGAGAGTTTCTTGTGCGCACCAGATACATGTTTAAAACATTTTTTTTTTTTATTAAAGTATAATTTTTATTTTTATTTTTTTAGACATGTATCTCGTGCGCATGAGAAACTTTCTCATTCGCACGAGAAACTTTTTATAAAGTTATAAAAAATGTTTTTCAAAATTACTAGAGAAAGTTTCTCGTGCGCACGAGATACATGTCTAAAACAAACAAACACACAAAAAATTATACAATTTTTTTTTTTTTTACAACTTTATAAAAAGTTTCTCGTGCGCACGAGATACATGTCTAAAAAAATAAAAATAAAAATTGTACTTTTTTTTTTTTTTTTTTTTTAGACATGTATCTCGTGCGCACAAGAAACTTTTTATAAAGTTGTAAAAAAAAAATTAAAAAATGTTATAATTTTTAGTTTGTTTGTTTTAGACATATATCTCGTGCGCACGAGAAACTTTCTCATTCGCACGAGAAACTTTTTGTAACGTTATAAAAAATAAAAATGAAATTATTTTTTTTTTTCACGAAAAAGTTTCTCTTGCGCACGAGATAGTTTCTTGTGCGCACGAGATACATGTCTAAAAAATATTTTTTTTTTTTTAAAGTATAATTTTTTTTTAAATTTTTTTAGACATGTATCTCGTGCGCACGAGAAACTTTCTCATTCGCACGAGAAACTTTTTATAAAGTTATAAAAAAAAAATTCAAAATTACTAGAGAAAGTTTCTCGTGCGCACGAGATACATGTCTAAAAAAATACAAATAAAAATTATACTTTTTTTATATTTTTTTATTTTTTAGACATGTATCTCGTGCGCACGAGAAACTTTTTATAAAGTTCTAAAAAAAAAAATTTTTAAATTACTAGGGAAAGTTTCTCTTGCGCACGAGATACATGTCTATAAAATAAAAAAATGTTTAAAAAAGTATAATTTTTATTTTTTTAGACATGTATCTCGTGCGCACGAGAAACGTTTTATAAAGTTCTAGAAAAATAATAATAAAAATGTATAATTTTTTGTTTGTTTGTTTGTTTTAGACATGTATCTCGTGCGCACGAGAAACTTTCTCATTCGCACGAGAAACTTTTTATAAAGTTATAAAAAAAAATTGTGTTTAAATTACTAGGGAAAGTTTACATGTCTAAAAAATAAAAAATACATTTAAAAAGTATAATTTTTTTATTTTTTTAGACATGTATCTCGTGCGCACGAGAAACGTTTTATAAAGTTCTAAAAAAAAATGTATAATTTTTTTGGTTTGTTTGTTTTAGACATGTATCTCGTGCGCACGAGAAACTTGTTATAAAGTTATATAAAAAAATAAAATAAAAAAATTACTAGGGAAAGTTTCTCTTGCACACGAGATACATGTCTAAAAAATAAAAAAAAGTATAATTTTTATTTTTATTTTTTTAGACATGTATCTCGTGCGCACTGCGATGAGGTAGCAACTTGTCCAGGGTGTACCCCGCCTTCCGCCCGATTGTAGCTGAGATAGGCTCCAGCGCCCCCCCGCGACCCCGAAGGGAATAAGCGGTAGAAAATGGATGGATGGATGGATCTCGTGCGCACGAGAAACTTTTTATAAAGTTCTAAAAAAAAAAATAATAAAAATTTATAATTTTTTGTTTGTTTGTTTTAGACATGTATCTCGAGCGCACGAGAAACTATCTCATTTGCACGAGAAACTTTTTATAAAGTTATAAAAAAATAAAAAATAAATTACCAGAGAAAGTTTCTCTTGCGCACGAGATAGTTTCTTGTGCGCACGAGATACATGTCTAAAAAATTAAAAAAAGGATCATTTTTATTTTTATTTTTTTAGACATGTATCTCGTGCGCACGAGAAACTTTTTATAAAGTTGTAAAAAAAAATTAATAATTTTTTGTTTGTTTTAGACATGTACCTTGTGCGCACAAGAAAAGTTAAAGTTAAAGTACCAATGATTGTCACACACACACACTAGGTGTGGCGAGATTATTCTCTGCATTTGACCCATCCCCTTGATCACCCCCTGGGAGGTGAGGGGAGCAGTGGGCAGCAGCGGTGGCCGCGCCCGGGAATCATTTTTGGTGATTTAACCCCCAATTCCAACCCTTGATGCTGAGTGCCAAGCAGGGAGGTAATGGGTCCCATTTTTATAGTCTTTGGTATGACTCGGCCGGGATTTGAACTCACAACCTACCGATCTCAGGGCGGACACTCTAACCACTAGGCCACTGAGTAACTGATACTTAAGTAACTGAAACTTGAGTAACTGAAACTTTCTCATTCGCACGAGAAACTTTTTATAACGTTATAAAAAAAATTTAAAAAATATATATATTTTTTTTTCACGAGAAAGTTTCTGTTGCGCACGAGATAGTTTCTTGTGTGCACGAGATACATGTCTAAAAAATAAATAAATAAATTTTAAAAGTATAATTTTTATTTTTATTTTTTTAGACATGTATCTCGTGCGCACGAGAAACTTTTTATAAAGTTGTAAAAAAACAATTAAAAAAATAAATAATTTTTTGTTTGTTTGTTTGTTTTAGACATGTATCTCGTGCGCACGAGAAACTTTTTATAACGTTATAAAAAAATAAAAATAAAATTTTTTTTTTTTTTCCACGAGAAAGTTCCTCTTGCGCACGAGATACATGTCTAAAAAATAAAAAAATAAATTTTAAAAGTATAATTTTTATTTTTATTTTTTTAGACATGTATCTCGTGCGCACGAGAAACTTTTTATAAAGTTGTAAAAAAACAATAAAAAAAATAAATAATTTTTTGTTTGTTTGTTTTAGACATGTATCTCGTGCGCACAAGAAACTTTTTATAACGTTATAAAAAATTAAAAAATATATATTTTTTTTTTTTCACGAGAAAGTTCCTCTTGCGCACGAGATACATGTCTAAAAAATAAAACATTTTTAAAAAAGTATCATTTTTATTTTTGTTTTTTTAGACATGTATCTCGTGCGCACGAGAAACTTTTTATAAAGTTGTAAAAAAAATTTTTTTTTTCAAAGTTTTGTTTGTTTGTTTGTTTTAGACATGTATCTCATGCGCACGAGAAACTTTCTCATTCGCACGAGAAACTTTTTATAATGTTATAAAAAAATAAAAATAATTATTTTTTTTTTTTCACGAGAAAGTTTCTCTTGCGCACGAGAGTTTCTTGTGCGCACCAGATACATGTCTAAAACATTTTTTTTTTTTAAAGTATAATTTTTATTTTTATTTTTTTAGACATGTATCTCGTGCGCATGAGAAACTTTCTCATTCGCACGAGAAACTTTTTATAAAGTTATAAAAAATGTTTTTCAAAATTACTAGAGAAAGTTTCTCGTGCGCACGAGATACATGTCTAAAAAAATAAAAATAAAAATTTTACTTTTTTTTTTTTTTTTTTTTTTTAGACATGTATCTCGTGCGCACAAGAAACTTTTTATAAAGTTGTAAAAAAAAAATTAAAAAATGTTATAATTTTTAGTTTGTTTGTTTTAGACATATATCTCGTGCGCACGAGAAACTTTCTCATTCGCACGAGAAACTTTTTGTAACGTTATAAAAAATAAAAATGAAATTATAATTTTTTTTTTTCACGAAAAAGTTTCTCTTGCGCACGAGATAGTTTCTTGTGCGCACGAGATACATGTCTAAAAAATATTTTTTTTTTTTAAAGTATAATTTTTTTTTAAATTTTTTTAGACATGTATCTCGTGCGCACGAGAAACTTTCTCATTCGCACGAGAAACTTTTTATAAAGTTATAAAAAAAAAAATTCAAAATTACTAGAGAAAGTTTCTTGTGCGCACGAGATACATGTCTAAAAAATATTTTTTTTTTTTTAAAGTGTAATTTTTTTTAAATTTTTTTAGACATGTATCTCGTGCGCACGAGAAACTTTCTCATTCGCACGAGAAACTTTTTATAAAGTTATAAAAAAAAAATTAAAAATTACTAGAGAAAGTTTCTCGTGCGCACGAGATACATGTCTAAAACAAACAAACAAAAAATTATAAAAAAATTTTTTTTTTTACAACTTTATAAAAAGTTTCTCGTGCGCACGAGATACATGTCTAAAAAAATACAAATAAAAATTATACTTTTTTTATATTTTTTTATTTTTTAGACATATATCTTGTGCGCACAAGAAACTTTTTATAAAGTTGTAAAAAAAATAAAAAAATGTTATAATTTTTAGTTTGTTTTAGACATGTATCTCGTGCGCACGAGAAACTTTCTCATTCGCACGAGAAACTTTTTGTAACGTTATAAAAAATAAAAATGAAATTATTATTTTTTTTTTCCACGAGAAAGTTTCTCTTGCGCTCGAGATAGTTTCTGGTGCGCACGAGATACATGTCTAAAAAATTTTTTTTTTTTTTTAAAGTATAATTTAAAAAAAAAAATTTTTAGAGATGTATCTCGTGCGCACGAGAAACTTTCTCATTCGCACGAGAAACTTTTTATAAAGTTATAAAAAAAAAAAATTTTAATTACTAGAGAAAGTTTCTCGTGCGCACGAGATACATGTCTAAAACAAACAAACAAAAAATTATAAAAAATCTTTTTTTTTTTACAACTTTATAAAAAGTTTCTCGTGCGCACGAGATACTTGTCTAAAAAAATAAAAATAAAAATTATACTTTAAAAAAAATAAAAAAAATTTAGACATGTATCTCGTGCGCACAAGAAACTTTTTATAAAGTTGTAAAAAAAATTTAAAAATGTTATAATTTTTAGTTTGTTTGTTTTAGACATGTATCTCGTGCGCACGAGAAACTTTCTCATTCGCACGAGAAACTTTTTATAACGTTATAAAAAAATAAAAATAATTTTTTTTTTTTTTTTCACGAGAAAGTTTCTCTTGCGCACGAGAGTTTCTTGTGCGCACCAGATACATGTCTAAAACATTTTTTTTTTTTTTTAAAGTATAATTTTTATTTTTATTTTTTTAGACATGTATCTCGTGCGCACGAGAAACTTTCTCATTCGCACGAGAAACTTTTTATAAAGTTATAAAAAATGTTTTTCAAAATTACTAGAGAAAGTTTCTCGTGCGCACGAGATACATGTCTAAAACAAACAAACTTTTTGTAACGTTATAAAAAATAAAAATGAAATTATTATTTTTTTTTTTCACGAGAAAGTTTCTCTTGCGCACGAGATACATGTCTACAATTTTTTTTTTTTTTTTTAAAGTATAATTTTTATTTTTATTTTTTTAGACATGTATCTCGTGCGCACGAGAAAGTTTCCATGAAATGCTCAGTCATTTACAAACAAGGATGGGGCGAGGGTCACCACTTTGTCAACAAATGCGTGAGCAAATTGTTGAACAGTTTAAGAAAAACCTTTCTCAACCAGCTATTGCAAAGAATTTTGGGATTTCACCGTCTACGGTCCGTAATATCATCAAAGGGTTCAGAGAATCTGGAGAAATCACTGCACGTAAGCAGCTAAGCCCGTGACCTTCGATCCCTCAGGCTGTACTGCATCAACAAGCGACATCAGTGTGTAAAGGATATCACCACATGGGCTCAGGAACACTTCAGAAACCCACTGTCAGTAACTACAGTTGGTCGCTACATCTGTAAGTGCAAGTTAAAACTCTCCTATGCAAGGCGAAAACTGTTTATCAACAACACCCAGAAACGCCGTTGGCTTCGCTGGGCCTGAGCTCATCTAAGATGGACTGATACAAAGTGGAAAAGTGTTCTGTGGTCTGACGAGTCCACATTTCAAATTGTTTTTGGAAACTGTGGACGTCGAAGAGGAAAAGAACTATCCGGATTGTTATAGGCGCAAAGTGTAAAAGCCAGCATGTGTGATGGTATGGGGGTGTATTAGTGCCCAAGACATGGGTAACTTACACATCTGTGAAGGCGCCATTAATGCTGAAAGGTACATACAGGTTTTGGAGCAACATATGTTGCCATTTACATCTAACACAATTTCCCAACTCATATGGAAACGGGTTTGTATATATATATATATATATATATATATATATATATATATATATATATATAGTGTGTCTGCTGAGTGTACCAAGTAACTTACTGCACAGGCGTTGTCAGAGTTGCATCCTCGTGCAACACTAATCAGCTGCTCCAATTTGTGAGATTCTACTGTTGTCTTTATGGAGTAAAACTGCAAGCGTTTGCTGTTAATCCTAAGATCTTGAACGCAGCCCTTGAAATATCCTCCAAAAGTCGCAGAGGCCCTGGAGTCTGCTAGTCCACCCACGAAGACCTGATCCCCGTGACCGGACCAAATGGGCCTTATGGGTACGGTCCCTTGGCTCTGGGCAGACTGGATCAACGTTGCCTCCAGTCCATCCAGCTTCACGGTCACCAGATGAAAATGGGCGTCGCTGACCACGCTTTGGCCGACCAGAGTCTCAAAGTTGTTGACTTGAACTTTGACCCTGCCCTGCTCCAGCCACAGGCGGAGGTACTGACCGGTGCTGTTGGCCAAGACCAGGAGTAGACCGCTGGCTTGCCTGGTCCGAATAAACATGGATACGGTCAAAGTGTCACCTGGATCATCTTCTAAGGAAAAGATGGCATAGCTGTCCAGGTCTTTGCTCCCGAACCTCGCGGTCACATATTCTGTGGAAGTAAAAAAACAAAGTAGATCTTAGATGCACATGGCGTGATTCGGTAAGACTCCTTAATTTAGTCCAGGTAAGCTAATGGAACTCACATTTTGCAAATCTTTAGCCCAGGGTGTTCCCTAAAGGGATCCTCATTGCACGTGTGTACTATTTCTACCTTTAAGCCCCCTTTCAAGTCTGCTGACTAACACGAGTGAGTCGAGACTTCACTTATCTGAAATTTCCAAAGTCATTCCTCAAACACTACCGTATTTTTCGGAGTATAAGTCGCACCGGAGTATAAGTCGCACCTGCCGAAAATGCATAATAAAGAAGAAAAAAAACATATATAACTGCGACTTATAGTCCGAAAAACACGGTAATCTTCTTGGGTTACAATGACATTTGCACTCATTAATGGAGCCTAGACCGGGGGTCTGCAACCTGCGGCTCTAGTCTTTAGCCCCGCCTTAGTGGCTCCCTGGAACTTTTTTTAAAATGTATGAAAAGAGAAAAATCCATCCATCCATCTTCGTCCGCTTAAGCCCAGATTTCCCTCTCTCCAACCACTTCGTCCAGCTCCTCCCGGGGGATCCCGAGGCGTTCCCAGGCCAGCCGGGAGACATAGTCTTCCCAACGTGTCCTGGGTCTCCTACCAGTCGGACGTGCCCGAAACACCTCCCTAGGGAGGCGTTCGGGTGGCATCCTGACCAGATGCCCGAACCACCTCATCTGGCTCCTCTCGATGTGGAGGAGCAGCGGCTTTACTTTGAGCTCCCCCCGAATGACAGAGCTTCTCACCCTATCTCTAAGGGAGAGCCCCGCCACCCGGCGGAGGAAACTCATTTCGGCCGCTTGTACCCGTGATCTTGTCCTTTCGGTCATGACCCAAAGCTCATGACCATAGGTGAGGATGGGAACGTAGATCGACCGGTAAATCGAGAGCTTTGCCTTCTGGCTCAGCTCCTTCTTCACCACAACGGATCGATACAGCGTCCGCATTACTGAAGACGCCACACCGATCCGCCTGTCGATCTCACGATCCACTCTTCCCTCACTCGTGAACAAGACTCCGAGGTACTTGAACTCCTCCACTTGGGGCAAGATCTCCTCCCCAACCCGGAGATGGCACTCCACCCTTTTCCGGGCGAGAACCATGGACTCGGACTTGGAGGCGTTCGGGTGGCATCCTGACCAGATGCCCGAACCACCTCATCTGGCTCCTCTCCATGTGGAGGAGCAGCGGCTTTACTTTGAGCTCCCCCCGGATGACAGAGCTTCTCACCCTATCTCTAAGGGAGAGCCCCGCCACCCGGCGGAGGAAACTCATTTCGGCCGCTTGTACCCGTGATCTTGTCCTTTTGGTCATGACCCAAAGCTCATGACCATAGGTGAGGATGGGAACGTAGATCGACCGCTAAATCGAGAGCTTTGCCTTCTGGCTCAGCTCCTTCTTCACCACAACGGATCGATACAGCGTCCGCATTACTGAAGACGCCGCACCGATCCGCCTGTCGATCTCACGCTCCACTCTTCCCTCACTCGTGAACAAGACTCCGAGGTACTTGAACTCCTCCACTTGGGGCAAGATCTGCTCCCCAACCCGGAGATGGCACTCCACCCTTTTCCGGGCGAGAACCATGGACTCGGACTTGGAGGCGTTCGGGTGGCATCCTGACCAGATGCCCGAACCACCTCATCTGGCTCCTCTCGATGTGGAGGAGCAGGGGCTTTACTTTGAGCTCCCCTCGGATGACAGAGCTTCTCACCCTATCTCTAAGGGAGAGCCCCGCCACCCGGCGGAGGAAACTCATTTCGGCCGCTTGTACCCGTGATCTTGTCCTTTTGGTCATGACCCAAAGCTCATGACCATAGGTGAGGATGGGAACGTAGATCGACCGGTAAATCGAGAGCTTTGCCTTCTGGCTCAGCTCCTTCTTCACCACGACGGATCGATACAGCGTCCGCATTACTGAAGACGCCGCACCGATCCGCCTGTCGATCTCACGATCCACTCTTCCCTCACTCGTGAACAAGACTCCGAGGTACTTGAACTCCTCCACTTGGGGCAGGATCTCCTCCCCGACCCGAAGATGGCACTCCACCCTTTTCCGGGCGAGAACCATGGACTCGGACTTGGAGGCGTTCGGGTGGCATCCTGACCAGATGCCCGAACCACCTCATCTGGCTCCTCTCGATGGGGAGGAGCAGCGGCTTTACTTTGAGCTCCCCCCGGATGACAGAGCTTCTCACCCTATCTCTAAGGGAGAGCTCCGCCACCCGGCGGAGGAAACTCATTTCGGCCGCTTGTACCCGTGATCTTGTCCTTTCGGTCATGACCCAAAGCTCATGACCATAGGTGAGGATGGGAACGTAGATCGACCGGTAAATTGAGAGCTTTGCCTTCTGGCTCAGCTCCTTCTTCACCACGACGGATCGATACAGCGTCCGCATTACTGAAGACGCCGCATCGATCCGCCTGTCGATCTCACGATTCACTCTTCCCTCACTCGTGAACAAGACTCCGAGGTACTTGAACTCCTCCACTTGGGGTAAGATTTCCTCCCCAACCCGGAGATGGCACTCCACCCTTTTCCGGACGAGAACCATGGACTCGGATTTGGAGGTGCTGATTCCCATCCCAGTCGCTTCACACTCGGCTGCGAACCGATCCAGTGAGAGCTGAAGATCCTGGCCAGATGAAGCCATCAGGACCACATCATCTGCAAAAAGCAGAGACCAAATCCTGCAGCCACCAAACCAGATCCCCTCAACGCCTTGACTGCGCCTAGAAATTCTGTCCATAAAAGTTATGAACAGAATCGGTGACAAAGGGCAGCCTTGGCGGAGTCCAACCCTCACTGGAAACGGGTCCGACTTACTGCCGGCAATGCGGACCAAGCTCTGGCACTGATCATACAGGGAGCGAACTGCCACAATCAGACAGTCCGATACCTCATACTCTCTGAGCACTCCCCACAGGACTTCCCGGGGTACACGGTCGAATGCCTTCTCCAAGTCCACAAAACACATGTAGACTGGTTGAGCAAACTCCCATGCACCCTCAAGGACCCTGCCGAGAGTATAGAGCTGGTCCACAGTTCCACGACCAGGACGAAAACCACACTGTTCCTCCTCAATCCGAGGTTCGACTATCCGGCGTAGCCTCCTCTCCAGTACACCTGAATAGACCTTACCGGGAAGGCTGAGGAGTGTGATCCCACGATAGTTGGAACACACCCTCCGGTTCCCCTTCTTAAAGAGAGGAACCACCACCCCGGTCCGCCAATCCAGAGGTACCGCCCCCGATGTCCACGCGATGTGTTTCTGTTTTAATTCTGTTTCTGTCGGAGGACAACATGACACAAACCTCCTTAATTGTTGGAAATTCCCACTGTTTATACTAAACATCCTGCTAATTTTGCCGGTCCTTGAACACAGCGTAGTTTGTTGACACGTGTAACTTTCTTCAACGATGCCAGAGAAAGACGTGTTTTATGCCACTCCTTTGTCTCATTTTGTCCACCAAATGTTTTATGCTGTGCGTGAATGCACAAAGGTGAGCTTTGTTGATGTTATTGACTTGTGTGGAGTGCTTTTTGCATACTTGCCAACCCTCCCGAATTTTCCGGGAGGGTTGGCCTCTCCCGAAAACCTCCCGGGACAAATATTCTCCCGAAAATCTCCCGATTTTCAGCCAGAGCTGGAAGCCACGCCCCCTCCAGCTCCATGCGGACCTGAGTGAGGACAGCCTTTTTTCATGACGGGAGGACAACAGGGTGACAAGAACTAAATCATCCAGACTAGAGATAAATTGTATTATTATGTTTATCTTACCTAAAAATAAATATATTTATTAATTAAAAAAAAAAAAAACTAAATACATGTTTACTATATTTTGCTAAAAACATCAAAATTAATTGTATTTTTATTTGTATTTTTTTTCCTGACTCCTTATTACATCCAGCCATAGAATTATACATTAAAATAAACATATTTCAAATAATTGATTTTAAATTATCATAATAATTCATTTAAAATGACCATATTTAATGATTAAAATAATTGCTTGTTTATCAACAACTTTAGCATTTTATTCATTACATTTTGAAACTCTCAGAAGCCAAGTTATGTTATATTCCTTAATATTTATTGATGCAAGTTTGAAGTATCAATTATCTAAACACTGTTTTGTTTGCATATTTTCAGGATGTAGATATCTATCTATCTATATATATATATATATATATATATATATATATATATGTGTGTGTGTGTATGCAATACTTGACTTGGTGAATTCTAGCTGTCAATATACTCCTCCCCTCTTAACCACGCCCCCAACCACGCCCCGCCCTACCCCAAATTGCGATCTAATCAAAAAACCAAACCCCAAAACTCAAAATTGCACTCGAGCGCCCCCTCGGAAGAAAACACATACAAAACTGCCTGTAACTCCCAGTAGGAATGTCGTAGAGACATGAAACAAATACCTCTATGTAGGTCTCACTTAGACCTGTATTTCATACACTGACAACCCCCAGCAAAAATGAACAGGAAGTTTGCAATTCCCCCTTCAAAACAAAAGTTGTGTAAAAACAGTCACCTTTTTTCAAACATTATCTCCTCTGAGCGCGTTTGTCGTGTCGGCTTCAAATTAGCACAGGAGAGAGATTGAACCCTTCTGATTAAAAGTTAATGAAAGAGTTTTAATTACTGCTCCGGTTTGGACAAAGTGGAAAAGTGTTCTGTGGTCTGACGAGTCCACATTTCAAATTGTTTTTGGAAACTGTGGACATCGTGTCCTCCGGACCAAAGAGGAAAAGAACCATCCGGATTGTTATAGGCGCAAAGTTGAAAAGCCAGCATCTGTGATGGTATGGGGGTGTATTAGTGCCCAAGACATGGGTAACTTACACATCTGTGAAGGCACCATTAATGCTGAAAGGTACATACAGCTTTTGGAGCAACATATGTTGCCATCCAAGCAACGTTACCATGGACACCCCTACCTTATTTCAGCAAGACAATGCCAAGCCACGTGTTACATCGACGTGGCTTCATAGTAAAAGAGTGCGGGTACTAGACTGGCCTGCCTGTAGTCCAGACATGTCTCCCATTGAAAATGTGTGGCGCATTATGAAGCCTAAAATAGCACAACGGAGACCCCCGGACTGTTGAACAACTTAAGCTGTACATCAAGCAAGAATGGGAAAGAATTCCACCTGAGAAGCTTTAAAAAATGTGTCTTCTCAGTTCCCAAACGTTTACTGAGTGTTGTTAAAAGGAAAGGCCATGTAACACAGTGGTGAACATGCCCTTTTCCAACTACTTTGGCACGTGTTGCAGCCATGAAATTCTAAGTTAATTATTATTTGCAAAAAAGTTTTTGAGTTTGAACATCAAATATGTTGTCTTTGTAGTGCATTCAATTGAATATGGGTTGAAAAGGATTTGCAAATCATTGTATTCCGTTTATATTTACATCTAACACAATTTCCCAACTCATATGGAAACGGGGTTTGTAATATTCTTCCATAAAAGTAGTTGGCATGCATCGGATAGCTAATTGCTTTGTAGCCCATAGGGATGTCCCGATCCAGGTTTTTGCACTTCCGATCCGATACCGATATTGTTTTTGCATTTCCGATCCGATACCGATACTGACCGATACCGATACTGACCGATAATGGCCTATCCGAGCATGTATTAAAGTTTAAAGTTATTTAGCCTACTTAGTTGTCAGAATCATGTTGAAAAGGGTTTTAGTACTCTTGATAACAACTAGCCAGCTGAATTAGGGGAGTTTGAATAATACACAATGGTTGGTAACAAGAAACTGACCTGTTTATTCAAGGATAAACACAAAATAGACAAAATTATACATGACAAACAGAAATGGCATCATTGAACTAGGGCTGGGCGATATGGCCTTTTTTTAATATTGCGATATTTTAAGGCCATATTGCGATACATGATATATAGCTCCATATTTTGCTTTAGCCTTGAATGAACACTTGATGCATATAATCACAGCAGTATGATGATTCTATGTGTTTTGATTGATTGATTGAGACTTTTATTAGTAGGTTGCACAGTGAAGTAAGTACATATTCCGTACAATTGACCACTAAATGGTAACACCCCAATAACAACTTGTTTAAGTCGGGGTCCACTTAAATTGATTCATGATACAGATATATACTATCAGATATATACTATCATCATAATACAGTCATCACACAAGATAATCACATTGAATTATTTACATTATTTATAATCCAGGGTGTGGAGGGGGGCGCCGGATGTAAGTGTCAAAAAGACAGCCAAAAGAGTTTGATATGAGAATAAATCTAAAGTTAAAATATAGGGTAGAAATGCACCCATTTGCAGGAAATGTAGTCTTGATTTTCAAAATGTTCTTTCAAGGCTTGCATGTCTACATTAAAACATTCTTCTTCATACTGCATTAATATATGCTACTTTTAAACTTTCATGCAGAGAAGGAAATCACAACTAAAAAAATCACTAATTTTTTCATACGGTGTTGATGTGGAAATTTTTGCCTCGGCATTTTGATGGTGTGGGCATGTGGCACCGAATGGAGATAAGCGTCTCGACAGACGTCACAATATTTGAACAATGATGACGAAAACTGTTGTGTCTGTCGTGTCCGTGTTTCGAAAATTGTTATGCGCTTATTTTTTTTATTTGATTTTGTGCGTGGCATAGATTTGCTATGCGCAAGGACGCTTAAACAGTGCGCAATTGCACAAGCGAGCACCTTAGAGGGAGCGTTGCTCACACGGCTGCGCTAGCATCACAGCTAACGTTAGCCACGCTGCTACCTCTCTGCTCGGGGAGGACGTATACGTATGTGACGTATGTCGTGACAGTATGTGACGTGTGTAAGAAGGTGCGCTTGCTGTCTGTGAGAGGGAGACACAGGAAAGAGTGAGAAGAGCCTGTCGTGTAATGCCAGCAGCTAAAAGCAACTGTGTGAGAATTGTGGATGTGTTGAAGGTGTGCTGGAAAATGCGGAACGGAAATTACGAAGCAGCAGAAAAGTGGAATGTATTATTTAAATCGGTGCGTAGGAAAACACGAACCGGAGTTTTTTTTAAACTGGATCTGGATCGGCATTTTCCCATGCTTTGCCGATACGCAATTTTTGGCAAATATCGGCAGCCGATCCGATCCAAATATCGGATCGGGACATCCCTAGTAGCCCATCTTTCAGACAGGAGAATTAGTGATGCATTTATGGTTATGGTTTGAAATTATATTGAACAACGGCATCAGGTATTTGATGACAACAACTTTTTACTGTCAATATAAGATACCGAGTTTCATTTTGTAACGTTTTCTTCTCGTGGTGTGCTTTGGGATTTTTACAAATCAAAAATGTTGAAGAACACTATTCTAGCATATTTAATTTTTCCAGTATTGTATGAGGTGGCGACTTGTCCAGGGTGTACCCCGCCTTCCGCCCGATTGTAGCTGAGATAGGCTCCAGCGCCCCCCGCAACCCCAAAGGGAATAAGCGGTATAAAATGGATGGATGGACAGTATTGTCTCATACTGTAATAGAAATGGTTGGTATTTAGCCACCAGGAAATGCATGAACCAACTGAATGATTGTGGTCATTCTTACCCTCTGCACAGTTGTAGCCCTCATAAGGTCTACGGCACTCGCACTCGTAACTCCTCCATCCCTGGCTCACACAGCGCCCCCGGTTCTGGCAGGGGCTGTCGTCGCATTTGTCCCGATCATTGCACCCCGCGGTGACATTCACCTGGCTGTCAGAACCTATCGGCGATGCAACCGGCACCACCAGGTGGGACTCCACAAACACATCTCTGAAGCAGCCCGCAAAGGCGTGTGAGGGTTCCGGTCTGTGTGCTCCGATGAAGAGGCTTTGACGGACCGTCCCGGGCAGGGGGAGAGCAGATGCGGGCTCCAGAACTTGGACCTCAGCGCTGGTGTCCCTGGTGCAGTTTCCCTCTGTACAGAGGAGCCTGATAAAGCTGACCACGCCGCCAAGTGCCGCCTCCACCGTGTGCCATTCGTTGTTGGAAATATACGCCGGCAACTCCTGAACCAGGGTGCTGGATCCTTGATCTCTGAGGCTGCGGAGGCTAAGATGTCCATCCAGTAGCTCAACGCTGAGGAGCAGGTCGGCCACCCTGCGCTGCAGAAGGGTACCGACAGGTCTTTCCGTCCGAAAGCTGAGTGTGACGTTTAGAGGGGATACCGGGTCTACAAATTGAGTCTCTATATACATGTAACCTTGGCTCTCAAAGGAAAACACAGTGGAGGTCTGGCATTTGGACCCCACAAAGCCAGGAAAGCATATGCATGTGTAAGTGTGTTCTCCTTTGACAAGAGCCGGGGAGCACAATCCACCACTTTGACACTGGTTGTCATCGCAGCCCCGAAGTGCAACATTGCACGGCTTCTGTTCACAACCACTGTCCGAGACAATCCCTAGAAACGCGAGAAGAATGCACAATTTGAAACAAAGCAAGATTCTTTCATGTATCCAAATACAATACAATAATAACTGGGAATATGACTCTACCTTCAAAAAGCCGCCATAAAATCCAAACATGCACGGCGAATTTCAACATTGTCCTTTGTCAAGTCCTCCGAAATGATTAGATATTGGCAAATCTCTTCATTGCGCATCGAGCATGAGGGACTCTGGTGTTATGCACCTCCATCTTCAGCTCTGCTCAAGACACGCTCACGGACACGCTTGTGTTGTCACAAGCCAAGATTGGAGGGATTAAGCTAATGCACTTATCGTGTCTTACACTTTAAAGGGGAACATTATCGGAAGCTCAGAAGGGTTAAAACCATTAAAAATCAGTTCCCAGTGGCTTATTTTATTTTTCGAAGTTTTTTTCAAAATTTTACCCATCACGCAATATCCCTAAAAAAAGCTTCAAAGCAGGCCCGGCCCTAACCAATCTGGCGCCCTAGGCAAGATTTTAGGTGGCGCCCCCCCACATCGTCAGTGAAGTGTATATACTCACAAGAAACCGAATAGCTTTGTCTTTGACCTTTTTTTTTACTTACAACTATACCTAATATATAAAGGGGTGGAAAAGTGACTATTACCTGCAGGGCAAACATTAGCTAACCAGAAGGCAATAACAATGTAAACAAAAAACATCTGCTTAAAAGATCTAATACAAATGTCCCTGAGGAATGTAAGGTGGGAGTACTGTAATTACCTAACGTTACATTATTATTTTCCATAACAATTTAGCCCCCTCCACAATATTAACCCGACGTTAAAACAGAACTAGCTATTTATTGATTAGCAATTGCCGAATCATGTAACATTAGCTTAATGCTAAAAAGCCAGGTTACTATCACATTCTGTAACAGACAAATAATTTCATGTAGGCTAACGTTACCTACCTGCTACCTCTGTCTTTTCTCGTTTCTACTCCTCTTCTTTTCTCTTTTTTCTTCCTTGGGCACCTGACAGTTTTGGCCGTTTTGACATCTTGTGTTGAATTTTTTGATGTGGTGACGTCCAAAAAGAGTCATGATACGGGAAGGGAGGGGGCACACCGTGCGCGGGAGGGGGGGGGGGGGTCGTAATGTTGTAACAAATAATATTTCTATTAAATAGGCTTTACTTTGCATTTTAATTAACGTGGGATTATTTTTTGTATTTAGAAATAATAGTACCAACTTTTTTTTTTTTTTTTTTTCCTCCAACATTTGTGGCACTGGCGTGGCGCCCCCTGATGGACGGCGCCCTTAGCATTTGCCTATACGGCCTATGCCACGGACCGGCCCTGCTTCAAAGTGCCTGATTTTAACCACCCGTCCATTTTCCTGTGACGTCACATAGTGAAGCCAATACAAACAAACATGGCGGAAAGAACAGCAAGCTATAGCGACATTAGCTCGGATTCAGACTCGGATTTCAGCGGCTTAAGCGATTCAACAGATTATGCATGTATTGAAACGGATGGTTGTAGTGTGGAGGAAGGTAGCAAAAACGAAATTGAAGAAGAAACTGAGCCATATCTGTTTGAACTGTATGCAAGCGAAACCAACGAAAACGACACGGGAGAAAGCGAGGACGAATTCGGCGATCGCCTTCTAACCAACGATCGGTATGTGTTTGTTTGGCATTAAAGGAAACTAACAACTATGAACTAGGTTTACAGCATATGAAATACATTTGGCAACAACATGCACTTTGAGACTGCAGGCAGCCCAGTTTTCATCAATTAATATATTCTGTAGACATACCCTCATCCGCTCTCTTTTCCTGAAAGCTGATCTGTCCAGTTTTGGAGTGGCTATAGCGACATTAGCTCGGATTCAGACTCGGATTTCAGCGGCTTAAGCGATTCAACAGATTACGCATGTATTGAAACGGATGGTTGTAGTGTGGAGGCAGGTAGCGAAAACGAAATTGAAGAAGAAACTGAAGCCATATCGGTTTGAACCGTATGCAAGCGAAACCGACGAAAACGACACGACAGCCAGCGACACGGGAGAAAGCGAGGACGAATTCGGCGATCGCCTTCTAACCAACGATTGGTATGTGTTTGTTTGGCATTAAAGGAAACTAACAACTATGAACTAGGTTTACAGCATATGAAATACATTTGGCAACAACATGCACTTTGAGAGTGCAGACAGCCCAATTTTCATCAATTAATGTATTCTGTAGACATACCCTCATCCGCTCCCTTTTCCTGAAAGCTGATCCGTCCAGTTTTGGAGTCGCTATAGCGACATTAGCTCGGATTCAGACTCGGATTTCAGCGGTTTAAGCGATTCAACAGATTACGCATGTATTGAAACGAATGGCTGTAGTGTGGAGGCAGGTAGCGAAAACGAAATTGAAGAAGAAACTGAAGCTATTGAGCCATATCGGTTTGAACCGTATGCAAGCGAAACCGACGAAAACGACACGGGAGAAAGCGAGGACGAATTCGGCGATCGCCTTCTAACCAACGATTGGTATGTGTTTGTTTGGCATTAAAGGAAACTAACAACTATGAACTAGGTTTACAGCATATGAAATACATTTGGCAACAACATGCACTTTGAGAGTGCAGACAGCCCAGTTTTCATCAATTAATATATTCTGTAGACATACCCTCATCCGCTCTTTTTTCCTGAAAGCTGATCCGTCCAGTTTTGGAGTCGCTATAGCGACATTAGCTCGGATTCAGACTCGGATTTCAGCGGTTTAAGCGATTCAACAGATTACGCATGTATTGAAACGGATGGTTGTAGTGTGGAGGCAGGTAGCGAAAACGAAATTGAAGAAGAAACTGAAGCTATTGAGCCATATCGGTTTGAACCGTATGCAAGCGAAATCGGCGAAAACGACACGACAGCCAGCGACACGGGAGAAAGCGAGGACGAATTCGGCGATCGCCTTCTAACCAACGATTGGTATGTGTTTGTTTGGCATTAAAGGAAACTAACAACTATGAACTAGGTTTACAGCATATGAAATACATTTGACAACAACATGCACTTTGAGAGTGCAGACAGCCTAATTTTCATCAATTAATATATTCTGTAGACATACCCTCATCCGCTGTCTTTTCCTGAAAGCTGATCTGTCCAGTTTTGGAGTCGCTATAGCGACATTAGCTCGGATTCATACTCGGATTTCAGCGGCTTAAGCGATTCAACAGATTATGCATGTATTGAAACGGATGGTTGTAGTGTGGAGGCAGGTAGCGAAAACGAAATTGAAGAAGAAACTGAAGCCATATCGGTTTGAACCGTATGCAAGCGAAACCGACGAAAACGACACGACAGCCAGCGACACGGGAGAAAGCGAGGACGAATTCGGCGATCGCCTTCTAACCAACGATTGGTATGTGTTTGTTTGGCATTAAAGGAAACTAACAACTATGAACTAGGTTTACAGCATATGAAATACATTTGGCAACAACATGCACTTTGAGAGTGCAGACAGCCCAGTTTTCATTAATTAATATATTCTGTAGACATACCCTCATCCGCTCTCTTTTCCTGAAAGCTGATCTGTCCAGTTTTGGAGTTGATGTCAGCAGGCCAGGGAAGCTCGGGTCGATATTCTTCTCTTGATCATCTTCGGTGGCATAAGGGACGGTGTGAGCCAAGACATCCAGGGGGTTCATCTCTTTGCTTGCCGTGCTACCGAGGTCCTTTGTCCCTGAATACCTCACACACTCCGGCAGATTCAATGGGGGTCTGGCGGCAGATTTCTTTGACTTTATCGTTGGAAATGCATCTGCTTTGAGTGTCGCAGGATATCCACACATTCTTGCCATCTCTGTCGTAGCATAGCTTTCGTCGGTAAAGTGTGCGGAACAAACGTCCAATTTCTTGCCACTTTCGCATCTTTGGGCCACTGGTGCAACTTGAATCCGTCCCTGTTCGTGTTGTTACACCCTCCGACAACACACCGACGAGGCATGATGTCTCCAAGGTACGGAAAACAGTCGAAAAAATGGAAAATAACAGCTGATTTGACTCGGTGTTTGAGAAAATGGCGGATTGCTTCCCGATGTAACGTCACGTTGTGACGACATCGCTCCGAGAGCGAATAATAGACAGGCGTTTAATTCGCCAAAATTCACCCATTTAGAGTTCGGAAATCGGTTAAAAAAATATATGGTCTTTTTTCTGCAACATCAAGGTATATATTGACGTTTACATAGGTCTGGTGATAATGTTCCCCTTTAATGGTATTGGCGAGTGGACAACTCCAGCCAGGGAGATCATTTTTGTAACTTTCTCCACAGAAAAATCAGAGGAAGAAGTTTCGTAGTAATGTAATTCAGCTCAGAAAACAAAAACAAAAAAAACCCTCCACATATTAAGTCCCCTTATTTAACCATATTGCCAAAAGTACAAACCCCGTTTCCATATGAGTTGGGAAATTGTGTTAGATGTAAATATAAACGGAATACAATGATTTGCAAATCATTTTCAACCCATATTCAATTGAATGCACTACAAAGACAACATATTTGATGTTCAAACTCATAAACTTCTTTTTTTTGTTTTGCAAATAATAATTAACTTAGAATTTCATGGCTGCAACACGTGCCAAAGTAGTTGGGAAAGGGCATGTTCACCACTGTGTTACATGGCCTTTCCTTTTAACAACACTCAGTAAACGTTTGGGAACTGAGGAGACACATTTTTGAAGCTTCTCAGGTGGAATTCTTTCCCATTCTTGCTTGATGTACAGCTTAAGTTGTTCAACAGTCCGGGGGTCTCCGTTGTGCTATTTTAGGCTTCATAATGCGCCACACATTTTCAATGGGAGACAGGTCTGGACTGCAGGCAGGCCGGTCTAGTACCCGCACTCTTTTACTATGAAGCCACGTTGATGTAACACGTGGTTTGGCATTGTCTTGCTGAAATAAGCAGGGGCGTCCATGGTAACATTGCTTGGATGGCAACATATGTTGCTCCAAAACCTGTATGTACCTTTCAGCATTAATGGCGCCTTCACAGATGTGTAAGTTACCCATGTCTTGGGCACTAATACACCCCCATACCATCACACATGCTGGCTTTTCAACTTTGCGCCTATAACAATCCGGATGGTTCTTTTCCTCTTTGGTCCGGAGGACACGACGTCCACAGTTTCCAAAAACAATTTGAAATGTGGACTCGTCAGACCACAGAACACTTTTCCACTTTGTATCAGTCCATCTTAGATGAGCTCAGGCCCAGCGAAGCCGACGGCGTTTCTGGGTGTTGTTGATAAACGATTTTCGCCTTGCATAGGAGAGTTTTAACTTGCACTTACAGATGTAGCGACCAACTGTAGTTACTGACAGTGGGTTTCTGAAGTGTTCCTGAGCCCATGTGGTGATATCCTTTACACACTGATGTCGCTTGTTGATGCAGTACAGCCTGAGGGATCGAAGGTCACGGGCTTAGCTGCTTACGTGCAGTGATTTCTCCAGATTCTCTGAACCCTTTGATGATATTACGGAGCGTAGATGGTGAAATCCCTAAATTCCTTGCAATAGCTGGTTGAGAAAGGTTTTTCTTAAACTGTTCAACAATTTGCTCACGCATTTGTTGACAAAGTGGTGACCCTCGCCCCATCCTTGTTTGTGAATGACTGAGCATTTCATGGAATCTGCTTTTATACCCAATCATGGCACCCACCTGTTCCCAATTAGCCTGTTCACCTGTGGGATGTTCCAAATAAGTGTTTGATGAGCATTCCTCAACTTTATCAGTATTTATTGCCACCTTTCCCAACTTCTTTGTCACGTGTTGCCGGCATCAAATTCTAAAGTTAATGATTATTTGCAAAAAAATAAAAAAAATGTTTTTCAGTTTGAACATCAAATATGTTGTCTTTGTAGCATATTCACTGAATATGGGTTGAAAAGGATTTGCAAATCATTGTATTCCGTTTATATTTACATCTAACACAATTTCCCAACTCATATGGAACCGGGGTTTGTATTTTGCCACCCATCCAAATGATGAGAATCAGGTGTCCTAATCACTAAGCACTTAGACATGGAGACTGTTTGGGTCGCTCTCAGGAGCTCAGTGATGTCCAGCGTGGAACTGTCATAGGATGCCACCTGTGCAACAAATCCAGTCGTGAAATTTCCTCGCTCCTGAATATTCCAATGTCAACTGTCGGCTTTATTATAAGAAAATGGAGGAGTTTGGGAACAACAGCAACTCAGCCACGAAGTGGTAGGCCATGTAAACTGACAGTGAGGGGTCAGCGGATGCTGAGGCGCATAGTGCAAAGACTTTCTGCACAGTCAGTTGCTACAGGGCTCCAAACTTCATGTGACCTTCCAATTAGCCCACGTACAGTACGCAGAGAGCTTCATGGGTTTCCACGGCCGAGCAGCTGCATCTAAGCCATACATCACCAAGTCCAATCCGATGCAAAGCGTCGGATGTCGCCACCGGACTCTAGAGCAGTGGAGACGCCTTCTCTGGAGCGATGAATCCCGCTTTTCCATCTAGGAATCTGATGGACAAGTCTGGGTTTGGAGGTTGCCAGGAGAACGCTACATTCCAGACTGCGTTGTGCCGAGTGTGAAATTTGGTGGAGGAGGAATTATGCTGTGGGGTTGTTTTTCAGGAGTTGGGCTCGGCCCCTTAGTTCCAGTGAAAGGAACTTTGAATGCTCCAGGATACCAAAACATTTTGGACAATTCCATGCTCCAAACCTTGTGGGAACAGTTTGGAGCGGGCCCCCTTTCCTCTTCCAACATGACTGTGCACCAGTGCACAAAGCAAGGTCCATAAAGACATGGATGACAGAGTCTGGCGTGGATGAACTTGACTGGCCTGCACAGAGTCCTGACCTGAACCCGATAGAACACCTTTGGGATGAATTAGAACGGAGACTGAGAGCCAGGCCTTCTCGACCAACATCAGAGAAACTTTTTTATAAAGTTATAAAAAATGTTTTTTATAATTTTTAATTTTTTTTTTAATTTTTAGACATGAGATACATGTCTAAAAAAAAATTAAAAATAAAAAAAATAAAAAAAATAGTTTTCCCCCATGTCCATTTAGGGGCTCCGTAGATATTAAATCTCATTAACATATTTTTTGAACATACCTGTTTTGGGAGCATATGAGTCATTTAGATACATTAGCAGTACAATCAATGTTTTAAGTAAAAAATGTAAAGTGTAAAAAGAGTAAAAATAATCACCCTTTAAAGATGTGATTAATAGGGGGGGGGGGAATCAGTGTGTGACCTCACCAATGCGCTTTTGGAAGAATGGTCGAAAATTCCTATAAATACATCACTCTGCATCCTTGTGGACAGCCTTCCCAGAAGAGTTGAAGCTGTAATAGCTGCAGAAGGTGGACCGACATCATATTGAACCCTATGGGTTAGGAATGGGATGGCACTTCAAGTTCATATGTGAGTCAAGGCATACTTTTGTCAAAATTGTGTATTTGCATAACAAAATGTTACTTCAGCGCATTTTATCATCATTCACGGTATAGTTCCATTGGTTTCTATCCAGAAACACGGACATGAATGCACGTGGACCTGCATGCAACGTGCACTTTTACACTTGGCTGACTAAGTACTTGGCAGAGTATCTTGCTGGCATGAGGCCTGCAGGACTTCAAAAAGGCAAATGAGGTCATTTGCTCTAATTTGGGACGTATATGTTATGAAAGCATGGATGATAGCCAACAGAAAATAGTCTGATACATTTTTGAAGACATTCTTTTTTTTTTCTTTTTTTTTTTGCTGTGCTGTAAGTTACTGATGCTATAGTACAAACCCCGTTTCCATATGAGTTGGGAAATTGTGTTAGATGTAAATATAAACGGAATACAATGATTTGCAAATCCCTTTCAACCCATATTCAATTGAATGCACTACAAAGACAACATAAACTTCATTTTTTTTTTGCAAATAATAATTAACTTAGGATTTCATGGCTGCAACACGTGCCAAAGTAGTTGGGAAAGGGCATGTTCACCACTGTGTTACATGGCCTTTCCTTTTAACAATACTCAGTAAACGTTTGGGAACTGAGGAGACACATTTTTGAAGCTTCTCAGGTGGAATTCTTTCCCATTCTTGCTTGATGTACAGCTTAAGTTGTTCAACAGTCCGGGGGTCTCCGTTGTGCTATTTTAGGCTTCATAATGCGCCACACATTTTCAATGGGAGACAGGTCTGGACTACAGGCAGGCCAGTCTAGTACCCGCACTCTTTTACTATGAAGCCACGTTGATGTAACACGTGGCTTGGCATTGTCTTGCTGAAATAAGCAGGGGCGTCCATGGTAACGTTGCTTGGATGGCAACATATGTTGCTCCAAAACCTGTATGTACCTTTCAGCATTAATGGTGCCTTCACAGATGTGTAAGTTACCCATGTCTTGGGCACTAATACACCCCCATACCATCACACATGCTGGCTTTTCAACTTTGCGCCTATAACAATCCGGATGGTTCTTTTCCTCTTCGACGTCCACAGTTTCCAAAAACAATTTGAAATGTGGACTCGTCAGACCACAGAACACTTTTCCACTTTGTATCAGTCCATCTTAGATGAGCTCAGGCCCAGCGAAGCCGACGGCGTTTCTGGGTGTTGTTGATAAACGGTTTTCGCCTCGCATAGGAGAGTTTTAACCTGCACTTACGGATGTAGCGACCAACTGTAGTTACTGACAGTGGGTTTCTGAAGTGTTCCTGAGCCCATGTGGTGATATCCTTTACTCACAGATGTCGCTTGTTGATGCAGTACAGCCTGAGGGATCGAAGGTCACGGGCTTAGCTGCTTACGTGCAGTGATTTCTCCAGATTCTCTGAACCCTTTGATGATATCACGGAGCGTAGATGGTGAAATCCCTAAATTCCTTGCAATAGCTGGTTGAGAAAGGTTTTTCTTAAACTGTTCAACAATTTGCTCACGCATTTGTTGACAAAGTGGTGACCCTCGCCCCATCCTTGTTTGTGAATGACTGAGCATTTCATGGAATCTACTTTTATACCCAATCATGGCACCCACCTGTTCCCAATTTGCCCGTTCACCTGTGGGATGTTCCAAATAAGTGTTCGATGAGCATTCCTCAACTTTATCAGTACTTCTTTGTCACGTGTTGCTGGCATCAAATTCTAAAGTTAATCATTATTTGCAACAACAAAAAATGTTTATGAGTTTGAACATCGAATATGTTGTTTTTGTAGCATATTCAACTGAATATGGGTTGAAATTTATTTGCAAATCATTGTATTCCGTTTATATTTACATCTAACACAATTTCCCAACTCATATGGAAACGGGGTTTGTATTATAAATTAAATGAGTCTTAAGATATTCCAATGGCCAGATAACAAGAATGCACATTAATAATAACGTAAAGACACTAATAAAAAACTAAGATATAAATTAAAACTTGTATTTGTATATACAGTAAAATAATTAAATGCTTTACTGATGGCAATGTATGTCCACGGGCTGGATAGTAGGTATAAACTACATTACCCAAGAGTCATAGCGCTTCAACCTCCGTCAACGCTTCCGCATAGTTGCTTATTATTCGTATGTAAAGACTGATTTAGTTTATTTATATTATTACACATTACCTTTAAGTATATAAAATGCATCATATCACAATGTATTATATTAAATATTACGCTTTTAAAATGTTTTTAATTTTATTTCTAAACCAGCCAATAGGTGAGCTGCTTGTTACGATGTCGGTAAAATGGGCGGAAAGGCCTCGCATACGTACCGGAAATGATTATTCCTACGATTCTTTTTTTATCCACAACTGGTCTTGTATTTCGACTTCATGGCTCTTCGTCAACGCGGATACTTTATTTAAGGTAGGCTTTTTGTCTGAAAATAGCCATTTCTACGCAAATGTTCACAATAGCGTCGAGGTCGTTTGTCAACATCTCCTTAGAGGGGGGGCCCTTGCCTGTGCCTGATAACGAGCTAGGGGTCCTTAAGGTGGGGAGGGAATTTACAGCTCAAACACAGCTGTTTGACACACAATAATGTGCTTTTATTTCATAAATAATCGTTAATTTATTGTCTTATTCAGACTTGTATCAGCTGCAAGTTATCGTTTACTTGAAAAACACGACTAGAATAACGTGATGTGATTAACGCACATGACCATGGGACCTTGTGTTGTCCTTTTTACAGCGGCAGGGACAAGCGGTAGAAAATGGATGGATGGTGGTGCCGAATGTTGTGAATAAGGATGTATCAAAAGCTCACGATACGATATTATCACGGTATTAAGGCCACGGTACGATATTATTCTGGTATATGTCCAAAAATAAGACTTAATTAAAGCTGCAAGCAGCGATGGACGGCACCGACTTTGACGGCACATACAATCCAAACCGGAGCAGTAATTAAAACTCTTTGGTCAACTTTTAATCAGAAGGGTTCAATCTCTCTCCTGTGCTAGTTTGACGCCGACACGACAAACGCGCTCAGAGGAGATAATGTTTGAAAAAAGGTGACCGTTTTTTACAAAACATTTGTTTTGAAGGGGGAATTGCCAACTTCCTGTTGATTTTTGCTGGGGGTTGTCAGTGTATGAAATCTAGGTCTAAGTGAGACCTACATAGAGGTTTTCGTTTCATGTCTCTAAGACATTCCTACTGGAAGTTACAGGTAGTTTTGTCTGAGTGTTCTTCCTAGGCGCAGTTGTGTCTGTGTTTTCTTCCTAGGGGGCGCTAGAGCGCAATTTTGAGTTTATTTTTTATTTTTTATTAGATCTCAATTTTCGCCAGTCCTGATGTGTGTGTCTAGTTTGGTGAGTTTTGAAACATGTTAAGGGGGTCAAATTACAGCTCAAAGAGGCAAAGGTGACTGTTTTTACAAAACTTTTGTTTTGAAGGAGGATTTGCAAACTTCCTGTTGATTTTTGCTGAAGGAAGTCGATGTATGAAATCTAGGTCTAAGTGAGACCTACATAGAGGTTTTTGTTTCATGTCTCTAAGACATTCCTACTGGAAGTTACAGGTAGTTTTGTCTGAGTGTTCTTCCTAGGAGCAGTTGTGTCTGTGTTTTCTTCCTAGGGGGCGCTAGAGCGCAGTTTTGGTTTATTTTTTATTTTTTATTAGATCGCAATTTTCGCCAGTCCTGATGTGTGTGTCTAGTTTATTGAGTTTCGAAGCATGTTAAGGGGGTCAAATTACAGCTCAAAGAGGCAAAGGTGACTGTTTTTACAAAACTTTTGTTTTGAAGGGGGATTTGCAAACTTCCTGTTGATTTTTGCTGAAGGAAGTCCATGTATGAAATCTAGGTCTAAGTGAGACCTACATAGAGGTTTTTGTTTCATGTCTCTAAGACATTCCTACTGGAAGTTACAGGTAGTTTTTGTCTGAGTGTTCTTCCTAGGAGCAGTTGTGTCTGTGTTTTCTTCCTAGGGGGCGCTAGAGCGCAGTTTTGGTTTATTTTTTATTTTTTATTAGATCGCAATTTTCGCCAGTCCTGATGTGTGTCTAGTTTGGTGAGTTTCGAAGCATGTTAAGGGGGTCAAATTACAGCTCAAAGAGGCAAAGGTGACTGTTTTTACAAAACCTTTGTTTTGAAGGGGGATTTGCAAACTTACTGTTGATTTTTGCCGAAGGAAGTCGATGTATGAAATCTAGGTCTAAGTGAGACCTACATAGAGGTTTTTGTTTCATGTCTCTACGACATTCGTACTGGAAGTTACAGGCAGTTTTGTCTGTGTTTTCTTCCTAGGGAGCGCTAGAGCGCAATTTTGAGTTTTAGGGTTTGGTTTTTTGATTAGATGTCAATTTTCGCCAGTCCTGACGTGTGTGTCAAATTTGGTGAGTTTTGAAGCATGTTAAGGGGGTCAAATTACAGCTCAAAGAGGCGGCGGTATAATAATAAAACGGTAGAAATACAATAGCGTCCTCTGTCCCAAAGGGACATTGCGGTCCCTAAAAATGCCATAGTGTGTACAATGAATAGGGATGTATCAAAATCTCACGATACGATATTATCACGGTATTAAGGCCACGGTACGATATTATTCTGGTATATGTCCAAAAATCACACTTGATTAAAGCTGCAAGCAGCGATGGACGGGACCGACTTTGACGGCACATAAAATCCAAACCGGAGCAGTAATTAAAACTCTTTGGTCAACTTTTAATCAGAAGGGTTCAATCTCTCTCCTGTGCTAGTTTGATGCCGACACGACAAACGCGCTCAGAGGAGATAATGTTTGAAAAAAGGTGACCGGTTTTTACAAAACTTTTGTTTTGAAGGGGGAATTGCCAACTTCCTGTTGATTTTTGCTGGGGGTTGTCAATATATGAAATCTAGGTCTAAGTGAGACCTACATAGAGGTTTTCGTTTCATGTCTCTAAGACATTCCTACTGGAAGTTACAGGTAGTTTTGTCTGAGTGTTCTTCCTAGGCGCAGTTGTGTCTGTGTTTTCTTCCTAGGGGGCGCTAGAGCGCAATTTTGATTTTTTTTTTTTTTTTTTTTTTTTTTTTAATTAGATCGCAATTTTTGCCAGTCCTGATGTGTGTGTCTAGTTTGGTGTGTTTTGAAGCATGTTAAGGGGGTGAAATTACAGCTCAAAGAGGCAAAGGTGACTGTTTTTACAAAACTTTTGTTTTGAAGGGGGATTTGCAAACTTCCTGTTGATTTTTGCTGAAGGAAGTCGATGTATGAAATCTAGGTCTAAGTGAGACCTACATAGAGGTTTTTGTTTCATGTCTCTAAGACATTCCTACTGGAAGTTACAGGTAGTTTTGTCTGAGTGTTCTTCCTAAGAGCAGTTGTCTGTGTTTTCTTCCTAGGGGGCGCTAGAGCGCAATTTTAATTTTTTTTATTAGATCGCAATTTTTGCCAGTCCTGATGTGTGTGTCTAGTTTGGTGAGTTTCGAAGCATGTTAAGGGGGTGAAATTACAGCTCAAAGAGGCAAAGGTGACTGTTTTTACAAAACTTTTGTTTTGAAGGGGGATTTGCAAACTTCCTGTTGATTTTTGCTGAAGGAAGTCGATGTATGAAATCTAGGTCTAAGTGAGACCTACATAGAGGTTTTCGTTTTATGTCTCTAAGACATTCCTACTGGAAGTTACAGGTAGTTTTGTCTGAGTGTTCTTCCTAGGAGCAGTTGTGTCTGTGTTTTCTTCCTAGGGGGCGCTAGAGCGCAATTTTTATTTTTTTAAATTTTTTTTATTAGATCTCAATTTTTGCCAGTCCTGATGTGTGTGTCTAGTTTGGTGAGTTTTGAAGCATGTTAAGGGGGTCAAATTACAGCTCAAAGAGGCAAAGGTGACTGTTTTTACAAAACTTTTGTTTTGAAGGGGGATTTGCAAACTTCCTGTTGATTTTTGCTGAAGGAAGTTGATGTATGAAATCTAGGTCTAAGTGAGACCTACATAGAGGTTTTTGTTTCATGTCTCTAAGACATTCCTACTGGAAGTTACAGGCAGTTTTGTCTGTGTTTTCTTCCTAGGGAGCGCTAGAGCGCAATTTTGAGTTGTAGGGTTTGGTTTTTTGATTAGATGTCAATTTTTGCCAGTCCTGACGTGTGTGTCAAATTTGGTGAAGCATGTTAAGGGGGTCAAATTACAGCTCAAAGAGGCGGCGCTATAATAATAAAACGGTAGAAATACAATAGGGTCCTCTGTCCCAAAGGGACATTGCGGTCCCTAAAAATGCCATAGTGTGTACAATGAATAGGGATGTATCAAAATCTCACGATATGATATTATCACGGTATTAAGGCCACGGTACGATATTATTCTGGTATATGTCCAAAAATAAGACTTGATTAAAGCTGCGATGGACGGGACCGACTTAGACGGCACATAAAATCCAAACCAGAGCAGTAATTAAAACTCTTTGGTCAACTTTTAATCAGAAGGGTTCAATCTCTCTCCTGTGCTAATTTGAAGCCGACACGACAAACGCGCTCAGAGGAGATAATGTTTGAAAAAAGGTGACCGGTTTTTACAAAACTTTTGTTTTGAAGGGGGAATTGCCAACTTCCTGTTGATTTTTGCTGGGGGTTGTCAATATATGAAATGTAGGTCTAAGTGAGACCCACATAGAGGTTTTCGTTTCATGTCTCTAAGACATTCCTACTGGAAGTTACAGGTAGTTTTGTCTGAGTGTTCTTCCTAGGAGCAGTTGTGTCTGTGTTTTCTTCCTAGGGGGCGCTAGAGCACAATTTTGAGTTTAAAAAAAAATTTTTTTATTAGATTGCAATTTTCGCCAGTTTTGATGTGTGTGTCTAGTTTGGTGAGTTTCGAAGCATGTTAAGGGGGTCAAATTACAGCTCAAAGAGGCAAAGGTGACTGATTTTACAAAACTTTTGTTTTGAAGGGGGATTTGCAAACTTCCTGTTGATTTTTGCTGAAGGAAGTCGATGTAAGAAATCTAGGTCTAAGTGAGACCTACATAGAGGTTTTTGTTTCATCTCTCTAAGACATTCCTACTGGAAGTTACAGGCAGTTTTGTCTGAGTGTTCTTCCTAGGAGCAGTTGTGTCTGTGTTTTCTTCCTAGGGGGCGCTAGAGCGCAATTTTTATTTTTTAATTTTTTTTATTAGATCGCAATTTTTGCCAGTCCTGATATGTGTGTCTAGTTTGGTGAGTTTCGAAGCATGTTAAGGGGGTCGAATTACAGCTCAAAGAGGCAAAGGTGACTGTTTTTACAAAACTTTTGTTTTGAAGGGGGATTTGCAAACTTCCTGTTGATTTTTGCTGAAGGAAGTCGATGTATGAAATCTAGGTCTAAGTGAGACCCACATAGAGGTTTTTGTTTCATGTCTCTAAGACATTCCTACTGGAAGTTACAGGTAGTTTTGTCTGAGTGTTCTTCCTAGGCGCAGTTGTGTCTGTGTTTTCTTCCTAGGGGGGCGCTAGAGCGCAATTTTTATTTTTTTTATTTTTTTTATTAGAACTCAATTTTCGCCAGTCCTGATGTGTGTGTCTAGTTTGGTGAGTTTTGAAGCATGTTAAGGGGGTCAAATTACAGCTCAAAGAGGCAAAGGTGACTGTTTTTACAAAACTTTTGTTTTGAAGGGGGATTTGCAAACTTCCTGTTGATTTTTGCTGAAGGAAGTCGATGTATGAAATCTAGGACTAAGTGAGACCTACATAGAGGTTTTTGTTTCATGTCTCTAAGACATTCCTACTGGAAGTTACAGGTAGTTTTGTCTGAGTGTTCTTCCTAGGAGCAGTTGTGTCTGTGTTTTCTTCCTAGGGGGCGCTAGAGCGCAGTTTTGAGTTTTGGGGTTTGGTTTTTTAATTAGATCGCAATTTTCGCCAGTCCTGATGTGTGTGTCTAGTTTGGTGAGTTTCGAAGCATGTTAAGGGGGTCAAATTACAGCTCAAAGAGGCAAAGGTGACTGTTTTTACAAAACTTTTGTTTTGAAGGGGGATTTGCAAACTTACTGTTGATTTTTGCCGAAGGAAGTCGATGTATGAAATCTAGGTCTAAGTGAGACCTACATAGAGGTTTCGTACTGGAAGTTACAGGCAGTTTTGTCTGTGTTTTCTTCCTAGGGAGCGCTAGAGCGCAATTTTGACTTGTAGGGTTTGGTTTTTTGATTAGATGGCAATTTTTGCCAGTCCTGACGTGTGTGTCAAATTTGGTGAAGCATGTTAAGGGGGTCAAATTACAGCTCAAAGAGGCGGCGGTATAATAATAAAACGGTAGAAATACAATAGGGTCCTCTGTCCCAAAGGGACATTGCGGTCCCTAAAAATGCCATAGTGTGTACAGTGATTGATTGACTGATTGAAACTTTTATTAGTAGATTGCACAGTACAGTACATATTCTGTACAATTGACCACTAAATGGTAACACCCGAATATGCAAATAATTTCCAACCCATATTCAGTTGAATATGCTACAAAGACAAGATATTTGATGTTCAAACTTTTTTGCAAATAATCATTAACTTTAGAATTTGATGCCAGCAACACGTGACAAAAGAAGTTGGGAAAGGTGGCAATAAATACTGATAAAGTTGAGGAATGCTCATCAAACACTTTTTTGGAACATCCCACAGGTGTGCAGGCTAATTGGGAACAGGTGGGTGCCATGATTGGGTATAAAAACAGCTTCCCAAAAAATGCTCGGTCTTTCACAAGAAAGGACGGGGCGAGGTACACCCCTTTGTCCACAACTGCGTGAGCAAATAGTCAAACAGTTTAAGAACAACGTTTCTCAAAGTGCAATTGCAAGAAATTTAGGGATTTCAACATCTACGGTCCATAATATCATCAAAAGGTTCAGAGAATCTGGAGAAATCACTCCACGAAAGCGGCATGGCCGGAAACCAACATTGAATGACCGTGACCTTCGATCCCTCAGACGGCACTGTATCAAAAACCGACATCAATCTCTAAAGGATATCACCACATGGGCTCAGGAACACTTCAGAAAACCACTGTCACTAAATACAGTTTGTCGCTACATCTGTAAGTGAAAGTTAAATCTCTACTATGCAAAGCTATTTATCAACAACACCCAGAAACGCCGCCGGCTTCTCTGGGCCCGAGATCATCTAAGATGGACTCATGCAAAGTGGAAAAGTGTTCTGTGGTCTGACGAGTCCACATTTCAAATTGTTTTTGGAAATATTCCACATCGTGTCATCCGGACAAAAGGGGAAGCGAACCATCCAGACTGTTATCGTTCAAAAGCCAGCATCTGTGATGGTATGGGGGTGCATTAATGCCCAAGGCATGGGTAACTTACACATCTGTGAAGGCACCATTAATGCTGAAAGGTACATACAGGTTTTTGAACAACGTATGCTGCCATCTAATCGCCGTCTTTTTCATGGACGCCCCCGCTTATTTCAGCAAGACAATGCCAAGCCTCATTCAGCACGTGTTACAACAGCGTGGCTTCGTAAAAAAAAGAGTGCGGGTACTTCCCCGGCCCGCCTGCAGTCCAGACCTGTCTCCCATCGAAAATGTGTGGCGCATTATGAAGCGTAAAATACGACAGCGGAGACCCCCGGACTGTTGAACGACTGAAGCTCTACATAAAACAAGAATGGGAAAGAATTCCACTTTCAAAGCTTCAACAATTAGTTTCCTCAGTTCCCAATCGTTTATTGAGTGTTGTTAAAAGAAAAGGTGATGTAACACTTGCCCTTTCCCAACTACTTTGGCACGTGTTGCAGCCATGAAATTCTAAGTTAATTATTATTTGCAACAACAAAAAAATAAAGTTTATGAGTTTGAACATCAAATATCTTGTCTTTGTAGTGCATTCAATTGAATGTGGGTTGAAAATGATTTGCAAATAATTGTATTCCGTTTATATTTAAAACTAACACAATTTCCCAACTCATATGGAAACGGGGTTTGATATACGCGATATATCGCGGGTTTGTCTCTGTGCAATATAGAAAATGACTATATCGTGATATTCGAGTATACGTTCTCACACAGTTGCTTTTAGCTGCGGGCATTACACTGCATTTGTTTCTCCCTCTTTCTTGTTTCTCCTTCTCACAGAGACTTAAAACAAGCGCACCTTCTACATGGGTAACATTAGTTGTGGTGCTAACGGAGCGGTGCGAGTAGTAATACGAGAGAAAGGAGGTGCGAATCTAGTAACAAATGGAGGAAGAATTAATTCCCAAGAAAAACAGCACGGGGTGCATCATCTGGCGGTGGTTTGGCTTCAAGCGGGAATATGTCGAACAATTATGCGGCAATTATGCGGCAAAAGCGTTGCTACAAAAGTAGCAGCACTGCTAATCATTAGCAGCTAATGTAGCATCATTTGAAAAGTCACCCGCTAGAGAATGAAGAGTGCTTCAAACTCCGCATGTTAACTATTGTAGTGGCGTTCTGTACAAAAAGTGCACTCTAATTTAGTGTTGTTTTGATATGTCATCTTAGTGACATCATGCACAAAAGTGCACTAATAGCTTGTTTTAAAATGTCTCTGACAATCTTGCACTTTCTGTTTTGAAATGACATGAATGTTTGTGCCACTGCTTAATAACTGTTTAATAAATACACTTTTGGTAAATTGACTTAGTTGTGATTTCCCTCTCTGCATGGAAGTTTAAAAGTAGGATATATTAATGCAGTATGAACAAGAATGTTTTAATGTAGACACATAGAATCATCATACTGCTGTGATTATATGCATCAAGTGTTCATTCAAGGCTAAGGCAAAATATCACGATATATATAGTGTATCGTGACATGGCCCACAAATATCGAGATATTAATAAAAGGCCATATCGCCCAGCCCTACCTCATATCCAATTTTTCCCTTTCAACTAACTTTTCCATGATGTGATCCATCTTGCGATTCAGTTCAGACTGTGATGCCATAGCCCGGGCCAATCTTTCTATTGCGACGAACAGCCTTTGGGCTCCTTGAGTGGCTGCCATCGTCTTACGAATTTGACGATACACCAAAGCAATGCCCAGCCCAATCAGCAGGTGCCCCGCGATCACGGTTCCAAATAGCTAGATGTCTTCCACGTCCTCGATGGAAAGGACTGAGAGTAGGGCTGGGCGATATATCGATATACGCGATATATCGCGGGTTTGTCTCTGTGCGATATAGAAAATGACTATATCGTGATATTCGAGTATACGTTCTCACGCAGTTGCTTTTAGCTGCTGGCATTACACTACAGGCTCTCCTCGCTCTTTCCTGTGTCTCCTTTTCACAGACAGACAAGCGCACCTTCTTACATACGTCACATACTGTCACGACATATGTCACATACGTATACCCCCTCGCGCAGCAAAGAGGTAGCAGCACCGGTACCGTTAGCTGTGATGCTAGCGCAGCTGTGCGAGTGGTAATACGAGAGAGAAAAGGTGCGATTCTGGTAACAAATGAAAGAATAATTAATTCCCCCAAAAAACAGCACGGGGTCCATCGTCTGGCGGTGGTTTGGCTTCAAGTGGGAATATGTCGAACAGACAACCGTAATTTGTCAAATGTGGGGCAAAAGCGTTGCTATAAAAAGTAGCATTACTGCTAATATGTAGCATCATTTGAAAAGTCACCTGCTAGAGAATGAAGAGTGCTTACTCCACATGTCAACATCTCCGTTCGGTGCCACACGCCCACACCATCAAAATGCCGAGGCAAACATTTCCAGATCAACACCGTATGAAAAAAAGTGATTTTTTTTTAGCTGTGATTTCCTTCTCTGCATGAAAGTTTAAAATGAGCATGTATTAATGCAGTATGAACAAGAATGTTTTAATGTAGACACATAGAATCGCCGGATAGTCGAACCTCGGATTCAGGAGGAACAGTGTGGTTTTCGTCCTGGTCGTGGAACTGTGGACCAGCTCTATACTCTCGGCAGGGTCCTTGAGGGTGCATGGGAGTTTGCCCAACCAGTCTACATGTGCTTTGTGGACTTGGAGAAGGCATTCGACCGTGTACCCCGGGAAGTCCTGTGGGGAGTGCTCAGAGAGTATGGGGTATCGGACTGTCTTATTGTGGCAGTTCGCTCCCTGTATAATCAGTGTCAGAGCTTGGTCCGCATTGCCGGCAGTAAGTCGGACACGTTTCCAGTGAGGGTTGGACTCCGCCAAGGCTGCCCTTTGTCACCAATTCTGTTCATAACCTTTATGGACAGAATTTCTAGGCGCAGTCAGGGCGTTGAGGGGATCTAGTTTGGTGGCTGCAGGATTAGGTCACTGCTATTTGCAGATGATGTGGTCCTGATGGCTTCCTCCGGCCAAGATCTTCAGCTCTCACTGGATCGGTTCGCAGCCGAGTGTGAAGCGACTGGGATGGGAATCAGCACCTCCAAGTCAGAGTCCATGGTTCTCTCCCGGAAAAGGGTGGAGTGCCATCTCCGGGTTGGGGAGGAGATCTTGCCCCAAGTGGAGGAGTTCAAGTACCTCGGAGTCTTGTTCACGAGTGGGGGAAGAGTGGATCGTGAGATCGACAGGCGGATCGGTGCGGCGTCTTCAGTAATGCGGACGCTGTATCGATCCGTTGTGGTGAAGAAGGAGCTGAGCCGGAAGGCAAAGCTCTCGATTTACCGGTCGATCTACGTTCCCATCCTCACCTATGGTCATGAGCTTTGGGTCATGACCGAAAGGACAAGATCACGGGTACAAGCGGCCGAAATGAGTTTCCTCCGCCGAGTGGCGGGGCTCTCCCTTAGAGATAGGGTGAGAAGCTCTGTCATTCGGGGGGAGCTCAAAGTAAAGCCACTGCTCCTCCACATCGAGAGGAGCCAGATGAGGTGGTTCGGGCATCTGGTCAGGATGCCACCCGAACGCCTCCCTAGGAAGGTGTTTCGGGCACGTCCGACCGGTAGGAGGCCACGGGGAAGACCCAGGACACGCTGGGAAGACTATCTCTCCCGGCTGGCCTGGGAACGCCTCGGGATCCCCCGGGAGGAGCTGGACGAAGTGGCTGGGGAGAGGGAAGTCTGGGCTTCCCTGCTTAGGCTGCTGCCCCCGCGACCCGACCTCGGATAAGCGGAAGAAGATGGATGGATGGATGGACATAGAATCACATAGAATCAAGTGTTCATTCAAGGCTAAGGCAAAATATCGAGATATATATCGTGTATCGCGATATGGCCTTAAAATATTGCAATATTAAAAAAAGGCCATATCGCCCAGCCCTAACTGAGAGGCACATGATTCTCCATTTATCCCAGGAATCTCTCACGTACCCCGCAGCAATGGTTCCATCGGGGCAGCCAGGCTCCCCAGAACCTCTTTTCCTCGTCGAAAAGATTTTGTCAATTGAGTCGAAAGTCCAGCTGATCATTTCCATGTCTGATGTTTTAGATTTGGAGGACAGCGCAAAGAAAAGTGTAGACAGGACAAAACAAAAAGAGCAAGCAGGGAGAAGAAGAGAGGCGGAAAAAATGTGACCGCCCTCACCAGAGGCAAGACAGGATTCTGGGAGATGTAGTGTATTTTCAGACCAAAGCTAAAGCGCCAGAAAAAAACTACACACCAAGTTTTCGTTGGATACCGTCACACGTAACATGGTTAACGGCATTATTGTGTTAACTTTGAAACCACTATACCGTGGTATCTGCAATACAGTTACACCCCGAGTTGTCACGTGCTTGTGCTGTTTATGAGTAGTGGTGTTTACATACAGTACAGGCCAAAGGTTTGGACACACCTTCTCATTCAATGCGTCTTCTTTATTTTCATGACTATTTACATTGTAGATTGTCACTGAAGGCATCAACACTATGAATGAACACATGTGGAGGGGAGGGAACAGGTGGTAGAGGTGAACGGCACCGTGTGTCCCCCCTCTCAGTGAGTTGTGGAGTCCCCCAAGGCAGTATATTGGGGCCTTTACTGTTCCTAATATACATAAACGACTTGTCATCGGCATGCGACTGTGAATTGTTCTTGTTTGCGGATGACTCGGCCCTGCTGGTATCAGACAAGGACAAGTCACAGGTGGAGAAAATCCTCAGTGCTGAACTCTGTAGAACTTGCACCTGGCTCGCTGACAACAAGCTATCCATACACTCGGGTAAAACGGAATCCATCCTATTTGGGTCCCACATCAACCTTAAGAAAGTCAATGACTTCACTATAAAAGTGGGTGACATTGTAATCACCAGGAAGGATGAGGTCACTTACCTAGGTTCCATTCTAGAGGCTAATATTTTCTGTGATGAAATGGCAACAAAGGTAATCAAAAAGGTCAACCAACGAACAAGATTTCTCTATAGAATCTCCTCTCTGGTCAACAAAAGCACCATGAGGGTTCTGGCGGGAACTCTCGTTCAACCCTTTTTCGATTACGCAGGCACCACCTGGTACCCTAGCACCTCCAAAACCCTCAAATCTAGACTCCAAACATCCCAGAACAAGCTAGTCAGATTACTTCTAGACCTCCACCCCAGATCCCACCTCACTCCTACCCACTTCTCCAAAGTGGGCTGGCTCAGGGTGGAGGACAGAGTAAAACAACTTGCACTGAGCCTAGTCTATAAAATCCGCTAACCCTCCCTGATACCGAAGTACATGTCAAACTACTTCCTTAACGTAAATGACCGCCATAACCACAACACCAGGGGGAGCTCTACTAACCACGTTAAACCTAGATTCCGATCTAACAAAGGTCTTAAAGGGGAACATTATCACCAGACCTATGTAAGCGTCAATATATACCTTGATGTTGCAGAAAAATGACCATATATTTTTTTAACCGATTTCCGAACTCTAAATGGGTGAATTTTGGCGAATTAAACGCCTTTCTATTATTCGCTCTCGGAGCGATGACGTCACGTTGTGACATCACATCGGGAAGCAATCCGCCATTTTCTCAAACACATTACAAACACCGAGTCAAATCAGCTCTGTTATTTTCCGTTTTTTCGACTGTTTTCCGTACCTTGGAGACATCATGCCTCGTCGGTGTGTTGTCGGAGGGTGTAACAACACGAACAGGGACGGATTCAAGTTGCACCAGTGGCCCAAAGATGCGAAAGTGGCAAGAAATTGGACGTTTGTTCCGCACACTTTACCGACGAAAGCTATGCTACGACAGAGATGGCAAGAATGTGTGGATATCCTGCGACACTCAAAGCAGATGCATTTCCAACGATAAAGTCAAAGAAATCTGCCGCCAGACCCCCATTGAATCTGCCGGAGTGTGTGAGCTATTCAGGGACAAAGGACCTCGGTAGCACGGCAAGCAATGGCGGCAGTTTGTTCCCGAAGACGAGCGAGCTAAACCCCCTGGATGTCTTGGCTCACACCGCTTCTACCGTCCCTTATGCCACCGAAGATGATCAAGAGAAGAATATCGACCCTAGCTTCCCTGGCCTGCTGACATCAACTCCAAAACTGGACAGATCAGCTTTCAAGAAAAGAGAGCGGATGAGGGTATGTCTACAGAATATATTAATTGATGAAAATTGGGCTGTCTGCACTCTCAAAGTGCATGTTGTTGCCAAATGTATTTAATATGCTGTAAACCTAGTTCATAGTTGTTAGTTTCCTTTAATGCCAAACAAACACATACCAATCGTTGGTTAGAAGGCGATCGCCGAATTCGTCCTCGCTTTCTCCCGTGTCGCTGGCTGTCGTGTCGTTTTCGTCGGTTTCGCTTGCATACAGTTCAAACCGATATGGCTCAGTTTCTTCTTCAATTTCGTTTTCGCTACCTGCCTCCACACTACAACCATCCGTTTCAATACATGCGTAATCTGTTGAATCGCTTAAGCCGCTGAAATCCGAGTCTGAATCCGAGCTAATGTCGCTATAGCTTGCTGTTCTATGCGCCATGTTTGTTTGTATCGGCATCACTGTGTGACGTCACAGGAAAATGGACGGGTGTATATAACGATGGTTAAAATCAGGCACTTTGAAGCTTTTTTTAGGGATATTGCGTGATGGGTAAAATTTTGAAAAAAACTTTGAAAAATAAAATAAGCCACTGGGAACTGATTTTTAATGGTTTTAACCCTTCTGAAATTGTGATAATGTTCCCCTTTAACTCATTCTCTTTCTATGCCACATCAATGTGGAATGCGCTCCCAACAGGTATAAAAGAAAGGGCATCTCTATCCTCCTTCAAAACCGCACTAAAAGAACACCTCCAGGCAACTTCAACCCTAAACTAACACCCTCCCCGGATTGTTGTTAATAATCAAATGTAAACAATCAAATGCAAATATTTTCCTTATGCCTTCTGATCTCTCTCTCTCTCTCTCTATGTCCACTACTTGCTGTAGATATCCTACCAAGTCAGACCTACACTGTTTCAATATCAATTTCTCTGTTCTCAATTGTAGATGACTGATAACCAAACCTAACCCCCCGCCCCAGGCCCGGCCCTAACCAATCTGGCGCCCTAGGCAAGATTTTAGGTGCCCCCCCCCCCCCACACACACACATCGGCAGTGAAGTGTATATACTCACAAGAAACCGAATAGCTTTGTCTTTGACCTTTTTTTTTTTTTTACTTACAACTATACCTAATATATAAAGGGGTGGACAAGTGACTATTACCTGCAGGGCAAACATTAGCTAACCAGAAGGCAATAACAATGTAAACAAAAAACACCTGCTTAAAAGATCTAATACAAATGTCCCTGAGGAATGTAAGGTGAGTACTGTAATTACCTAACGTTACATTATTATTTTCCATAACAATTTAGCCCCCTCCACAATATTAACCCGACGTTAAAACAGAACTCGCTATTTATTGATTAGCAATTGCCGAATCATGTAACATTAGCTTAATGCTAAAAAGCCAGGTTACTATCACATTCTGTAACAGACAAATAATTTCATGTAGGCTAACGTTACCTACCTGCTAACTCTGTCTTTTCTCGTTTCTACTCCTCTTCTTTTCTCTTTTTTCTTCCCTGGGCACCTGACAGTTTTGGCCGTTTTGACATCTTGTGTTGATTTTTTGATGTGGTGACGTCCAAAAAGAGTCATGATACGGGACGGGAGGGGGCGCACCGTGCGGGGGAGAGGGGGGGGGGGGGGCGGCGTAATGTTGTAACAAATAATATTTCTATTAAATAGGCTTTACTTTGCATTTTAATTAACGTGGGATTATTTTTTGTATTTAGAAATAATACCAACTTTTTTTTTCTTTTTTTTTTTTCTCCAACATTTGTGGCACTGGCGTGGCGCCCCCTGATGGACGGCGCCCTTAGCATTTGCCTATACGGCCTATGCCACGAGCCGGCCCTGCCCCGCCCCCTCCACACCTCGAATTGTAAATAATGTAAATAATTCAATGTATACACCCTGATGATTATCTTGTGTGATGACTGTATTATGATGATAGTATATATGATAATATATATCTGTATCATGAATCAATTTAAGTGGACCCCGACTTAAACAAGTTGAAAAACTTATTGGGGTGTTACCATTTAGTGGTCAATTGTACGGAATATGTACTTCACTGTGCAACCTACTAATAAAAGTCTCAATCAATCAATCAAAGAGTTATGTACTTAACAAAAAAAGGTAAAATAACTGAAACATGTTTTATATCCTAGTTTCTTCAAAATAGCCACCCTTTGCTCTGATTACTGCTTTGCCCACTCTTGGCATTCTCTCGATGAGCTTCAAGAGGAAGTCACCTGAAATGTTTTTCACTTCACAGGTACGCCTTATCAGGGTTGATTAGTGGAATGTCTTGCTTTATCAATGGGGTGTGTTGTGTTGTGAATGAGAAGGCGTGTCCAAACGTTTGGCCTGTACTGTATGTTCGAGGCTTTCATGCTATTCTTCTTTGTTTTTAAGGGATCATACATCCTGAAACTCCAATGAAGAAAAAAATGTGTAATTCGCTGCCTGCCAAATGCAGCAGGCAAAGCCGCGCCGTTCAAGAATCTGCAACAGCGAGGGGAACTGTACAGGTGTGCGGTGCCCCGACCGGCTCGCAAACTTTCCAACAACCGGCTCCACAAAACAGGCACCTCACCATGGCGCAGCACAGCCACAACCTACTGAAGTTCTTGAATGAGGATCGGACGCGGCAGAGGTTCTGTGACGTGACTGTGTCCGTGGGTGGGAAACTATACGGTGCGCACAAAGTGGTATTGTCACACGGGAGCAGTTACTTCCACGCTGAGCTATCCAAGAACCCTGCCATGACCTATGTGACTCTGGACCACGTGGAAGACTCGGTTTTCCAGCACCTGCTGGGCTTGTTGTACACTTCGGAGTGCGTCATCGCGGAGGCAGATATCCAGGCTTTAACGGAAGCGGCCCGGTTCTTGGACATGATGGATGTATTGAAGTTGCTGTATGAAGAAGAAGATAACATCCCTGTAAATTTAATCCGAGCTCACGCTGAATCAAGACTAGTGACTCCCACTCATTCTACAGAAAGTGATGTTGACACTCAAAACGCATCTATTCAACAGTTTTGTACAGAAAACAACCCGCAGAACCCGAGTCAGACTGATAGTCCGGTTCAAAGTAAAACAGAAAAGATGTCTGCTGATAAGGTGGCTGCCATGCGGAGATCTACTCGGAGGAGGAAAGCTCCTACTAAGTACGAGAAGGATGACATGGCGGACACCCTTGAGGAAGAGGAGCTAACAAGGGCGCAGGTTGAAGAAAGATTGGATGAAGAAGCCGCAGCAGGAACCAAAATGCCGGTGAACGAAACAAAATCGTCTCAGGTAGAAGACTTAGTCGGTGAGCAGGAGGACGGGGAGGACGAAGGGGGTCTAAGTGAGGAGGTAGCCGTGCAGAAGAAAGCCACTGAGCCCTGTGGGGAAAGCGAGAGGACAGCGCAGCCGACCACCAGTGAGGTCGGAGTGAAAACGCCAGCAGCACGAAGTTCCAGCCAAAGTCCAGTGTACCCTGAAGGTCTGGCTCCTGTCATCATCCACACCGCCAGCAAGAAGACTCTCATGTGCCCCAAATGTGACAAGAGCTTCGACCGAGCAGGTGGGGACTATGAAAATACTTATTTCACAGCACATAGTTGAAATATCATTGAATGTGTTAGGTTAACTCAGGGGTCGGCAACCCAAAATGTTGAAAGAGCCATATTGGCATACTTGCCAACCTTGACACCTCCGAATTTGGGAGATGCAGGGGCGGGGGGAGCTCTGAGTATTTGTTCTGTTGTGTTTATGTTGTGTTACGGTGCGGCTGTTCTCCCGAAATGTGTTTGTCATTCTTGTTTGGTGTGGGTTCACAGTGTGGCGCATATTTGTAACAGTGTTTAGGTTGTTTATACGGCCACCCCTCAGTGTGACCTATATGGCTGTAAAAGCCGCATATATTGTGTGACTGGGCCGGCACGCTGTTTGTATGGAGGAAAAGCGGACGTGACGACAGGTTGTGGAGGACGCTAAAGGCAGTGCCTTTAAGCATACTTGCCAACCCTCCCGGATTTTCCGGGAAACTCACGAAATTCAGCACCTCTCCCGAAAACCTCCCGGGACAAATTTTCTCCCGAAATTCAGGCGGACTCAGGTCCTCCACAATATAAAAAAGCGTACCTGCCCAATCACGTTATAACTATAGAATGATGGAGGGCGAGTTCTTGGTTTCTTATGTGGGTTTATTGTTAGGCAGCTTCATTAACGTCCTCCCAGCGTGGCAACAACACACAACAACAGTTGTCACTTTTTTGTATACCGTAAAGCAGTTCGTCTGCCGTAAACAGCAATGTTGTGACACTCTTAAACAGGACAATACTGCCATCTAGTGCATTTGATGAAAGCACTTTTGTGCGTGCCACACATCAATGTATCCCTGTTCAGCATGGTTCGAAAAATAGTGACAGAGAATAGAACAAGGATGGACAATTCAACCCTTAACTCACCAATGAGTAGATGAGTGTTATGTGTGTGTATATGTGTAAATAAATGAACACTGAAATTCAAGTATTTATTTTATATATATATATATATATATATATATATATATATATATATATATATAATAAAATAAATATATATATATATATATATATATATAGCTAGATATCACTGACCGTCAAGTATTTCTTATATATATATATATATATATATATATAATACTCCTCCCCTTTTAGCCACGCCCCCGCCCACCCCCTCTCCCCACCTCCCGAAATCGGAGGTCTCAAGGTTGGCAAGTATGCCTTTAAGGCACGCCCCCAAAATTATTGTCCGGGTGGAAATCGGGAGAATGGTTGCCCCGGGAGATTTTCGGGAGGGGCACTGAAATTCGGGAGTCTCCCGGGAAAATTGGGAGGGTTGGCAAGTATGCATATTGGACCAAAACTAAAAAAATACAAATCTGTATATAAGTGTTATAATGAAGGCAACACATGATGTAAGTATCTATATTAGCTATATTAGCCTACTATCAAAATGACTATGTGTCGCAGGCTGCTCTTTGTTGACAGAAATGTTGAAATGTAATATTTATTCTACACATTTTTACAACATTTGGAAAACATTACTAAAACGGAGGCTTTTCAGAGGGTGAGATAACTCCTGGAAATGACTGGCTTAGAATGGCCAAATATATAGATGTGTGCGTTCAAGTTGAAGGAAACAGAAACTACGAGTAAAATGACCTCAAATATACTTAAAATAGGAGGCATAAATGATGCGTTACGTACATGAATTGATTTACGTGGACTTAAACAAGTTAGAAAACTTATTCGGGTGTTACCATTTAGTGGTCAATTGTACGGAATATGTACTGTACTGTGCAACCTACTAATAAAAGCTTCAATCAATCAATCAAACATACAGCTAGCATAAATTGCATGTTAGCATCGATTAGCCTGCAGTCATGCCGTGACCAAATATGTCTGATTAGCGCTCCACACAAGTCAATAACGTCAACAAAGCTCACCTTTGTGGATACACGCACAGCATAAAACGTTTGATGGACAAATAGAGACAAAGAAGGAGTGGCATAAAACACGTCTTTCTGTGGCAGCATCAAGGAAAGTTGTACATGTAAACAAACTACGGTGCGTTCAAGGACGTTCAATGAAGCATGTTTAATGTAAACAGTGGAATTTCCAACAAATAGGAAGGTTCGTGTCATGTTTGTCCTCCTACAGAAACCATATTAAAACAAAACTTTTTTTTTTTCCCCTCATCTTTTTCCATTTTCATACATTTTTGGAAAAAGCTCCAGGGAGCCAGTAGGGCGGCGCTAAAGATCCGCTTGTGGCTTGAAAGCCGCGTGTTGCAAAACCCCGGGTTAACTAAAGTGAGAATTTGAACAAAATGTATCTTAATTTTAGGAAGTGGGGACAGACAACAAATGCTATTTTTCCCAAATTTGGCCCGCCGTGTAATTTCACTTGGCCCTTGAGGCGATATCAAATTAACACTAGAGCTGTCCCGCCGAGTATATACAGCGGCGGTGCCGCGGTAACACTGCATTCACCGCTAATTCTCATACTTGCCAACCCTCCCGTGAGACTCCCAAATTTTATTTCCCCTCCCGAAAATTGTCACGTCCGCTTTTCATCCAGTCCGAGTGCTGGCCCAGTCACATATTATGTACGGCTTTCGCACGCACACACAAGTGAATACCCATCATACTTAGTCAACGGCGATACAGGTTACACTGAGGGTTTCTGTAAAAACAAATTTAACACTGTTACAAATACACGCCACACTGTGAACCCACACCAAACAAGAATAACAAACACATTTCGGAAGAACATCCGCACTGTAACACAACATAAACACGACAGAACAAATACTCAGAACCCTTTACAGCACTAACTCTTCCGGGACGCTACAAGGTATGTGTGTGGGGGGGTTTGGTGGTAGCGGGAGTGTATTTTGTAGTGTCCCGGAAGAGGTTCTGGGTATTTGTTCTGTTGTGTTTATGTTGTCTTATGGTGCAGATGTTCTCCCGAAATGTGTTTGTCATTCTTGTTTGGTGTGGGTTCACAGTGTGGCGTTTATTTCGAAAACTGTTAAAGTTGTTTATACGGCCACCTTCAGTGTAACCTGTATCGCTGTCGATTAAGTATGCGTTGCATTCACATGTACAGGTAAAAGCCAGTAAATTAGAATATTTTGAAAAACTTGATTTATTTCAGTAATTGCATTCAAAAGGTGTAACTTGTACATTATATGTATTCATTGCACACAGACTGATGCATTCAAATGTTTATTTCATTTAATTTTGATGATTTGAAGTGGCAACAAATGAAAATCCAACATTCCGTGTGTCACAAAATTAGAATATTACTTAAGGCTAATACAAAAAAGGGATTTTTAGAAATGTTGGCCAACTGAAAAGTATGAAAATGAAAAATATGAGCATGTACAATACTCAATACTTGGTTGGAGCTCCTTTTGCCTCAATTACTGCGTTAATGCGGCGTGGCATGGAGTCGATGAGTTTCTGGCACTGCTCAGGTGTTATGAGAGCCCAGGTTGCTCTGATAGTGGCCTTCAACTCTTCTGCGTTTTTGGGTCTGGCATTCTGCATCTTCCTTTTCACAATACCCCACAGATTTTCTATGGGGCTAAGGTCAGGGGAGTTGGCGGGCCAATTTAGAACAGAAATACCATGGTCCGTAAACCAGGCACGGGTAGATTTTGCGCTGTGTGCAGGCGCCAAGTCCTGTTGGAACTTGAAATCTCCATCTCCATAGAGCAGGTCAGCAGCAGGAAGCATGAAGTGCTCTAAAACTTGCTGGTAGACGGCTGCGTTGACCCTGGATCTCAGGAAACAGAGTGGACCGACACCAGCAGATGACATGGCACCCCAAACCATAACCCAACCATGCAAATTTTGCATTTCCTTTGGAAATCGAGGTCCCAGAGTCTGGAGGAAGACAGGAGAGGCACAGGATCCACGTTGCCTGAAGTCTAGTGTAAAGTTTCCACCATCAGTGATGGTTTGGGGTGCCATGTCATCTGCTGGTGTCGGTCCACTCTGTTTCCTGAGATCCAGGGTCAACGCAGCAGTCTACCAGCAAGTTTTAGAGCACTTCATGCTTCCTGCTGCTGACCTGCTCTATGGAGATGGAGATTTCAAGTTCCAACAGGACTTGGCGCCTGCACACAGCGCAAAATCTACCCGTGCCTGGTTTACGGACCATGGTATTTCTGTTCTAAATTGGCCCGCCAACTCCCCTGACCTTAGCCCCATAGAAAATCTGTGGGGTATTGTGAAAAGGAAGATGCAGAATGCCAGACCCAAAAACGCAGAAGAGTTGAAGGCCACTATCAGAGCAACCTGGGCTCTCATAACACCTGAGCAGTGCCAGAAACTCATCGACTCCATGCCACGCCGCATTAACGCAGTAATTGAGGCAAAAGGAGCTCCAACCAAGTATTGAGTATTGTACATGCTCATATTTTTCATTTTCATACTTTTCAGTTGGCCAACATTTCTAAAAATCCCTTTTTTGTATTAGCCTTAAGTAATATTCTAATTTTGTGACACACGGAATTTTGGATTTTCATTTGTTGCCACTTCAAATCATCAAAATTAAATGAAATAAACATTTGAATGCATCAGTCTGTGTGCAATGAATAAATATAATGTACAAGTTACACCTTTTGAATGCAATTACTGAAATAAATCAAGTTTTTCAAAATATTCTAATTTACTGGCTTTTACCTGTATTAAAACAAAACTTTTTTTTTTTCCCTCATCTTTTTCCATTTTCATACATTTTTGAAAAAGCTCCAGGGAGCCAGTAGGGCGGCGCTAAAGATCCGCTTGTGGCTTGAAAGCCGCGCTTTGCCGACCCCCGGGTTAACTAAAGTGAGAATTTGAACAAAATGTATCTTAATTTTAGGAAGTGGGGACAGACAACAAATGCTATTTTTCCCAAATTTGGCCCGCCGTGTAATTTCACTTGGCCCTTGAGGCGATATCAAATTAACACTAGAGCTGTCCCGCCGAGTATATACAGCGGCGGTGCCGCGGTAACACTGCATTCACCGCTAATTCTCATACTTGCCAACCCTCCCGGGAGACTCCCAAATTTCAGTGCCCCTCCCGAAAATTGTCACGTCCGCTTTTCATCCAGTCCAACGAGTGCTGGCCCAGTCACATATCATGTGCGGCTTTCGCACGCACACACAAGTGAATACCCATCATACTTAGTCAACAGCGATACAGGTTACACTGAGGGTTTCTGTAAAAACAAATTTAACACTGTTACAAATATACGCCACACTGTGAACCCACACCAAACAAGAATAACAAACACATTTCGGGAGAACATCCGCACCGTAGCACAACATAAACACGACAGAACAAATACTCAGAACCCTTTACAGCACTAACTCTTCCGGGACGCTACAAGGTATGTGTGTGGGGGGGGGGGTTTGGTGGTAGCGGGGGTGTATTTTGTAGTGTCCCGGAAGAGGTTCTGGGTATTTGTTCTGTTGTGTTTATGTTGTCTTACGGTGCAGATGTTCTCCCGAAATGTGTTTGTCATTCTTGTTTGGTGTGGGTTCACAGTGTGGCATTTATTTCGAAAAGTGTTAAAGTTGTTTATACGGCCACCTTCAGTGTAACCTGTATCGCTGTCGATTAAGTATGCATTGCATTCTCATGTATGTGCGTTCACAAGCCGCACATATCTTGTGACTGGGCCGGCACGTTGTTAGAATGAATGAAAAGCGGACGTGACGACAGCTGGTAGATCACGTTAAAGGCAGTGCCTTTAAGGCACGCCCCCAAGATTGTGGTCCGGGTGGAATACGAGATATAATGACTGATAAACACCTACGTTCGATAATGAAGGTTGCCTCAGCCCAAAGCCTGAGCCCCGACATGAATGAACTAGCATCCAAGAAAAGATGCCAGGTATCTGGCTTGGGCACATCAGATTAGATCAGTGTGTTGCAAACTGAGCAGTTTAAAGTCCTGAATGGTTGGTTTATTCATTGTTATTTTATTTTTAAATTTATTAGCCTGTGGAAAAAGTTAATGTTGATATTTACCCCAGAAGGCTGCAAATAGAAAAGAGGAATTACATTTTTATTTAAATTGTATTTCATATGCCATTGATATTTTTTAATTATTATTATTATTATTATTTGAAACTCGATTTTGCATGTCACTATAAAGTTATATAAGCCTTGCTTGTTCAATATTCAATGTAAAACTTGTTTGAGTCCCTATTAAAAGGTTAATTTGTTCAACCTTGGCCCGCGGCTTTGTTCAGTTTTACATTTTGGCCCACTCTGTATTTGACTTTGACACCCCTGGTCTAAAATAATATTTTAAAGTGTATTTATTAAATATTCAAAACTTTGAGGAGAAAAAACGTATTTGCCATTTTTCTCTCCAAAATTGCGATTCGATTTGCAATTTTTATGCTTTATATGTATAAAGACACAAAACTGCGAAAATAAGTGAAGCAAGACATGTTACTTTTAGACTGTCAATCAACATATTCTTCTGTCAAGGTGCCACTCAATACAACAGTATGCAATAATTTACTTTCAGAAATATTTGTCTTTATGCACACAGACTCAGTAGTAGAAGTAGAATTGTCTCCCATCAACTTATATATATCAATATGATATTAATATATATGCATATATTAGTAAATATACAAACACAAATGTGATATACAAATAATTAAATCATTTGTATAAATAAACACGTATTTGTAAATATATTTTTGAGATTTGAAAATATATACAAATACAATTTATAAATGTAAAAATGTGACATACAAATAAATCAAGAATTTGTATATATAAACATGTATTTGTAAATATATTTTTGAGATTTGAATATAAATATGCTTGATTTTGTATTTGTATTTGTATTGAATTTGCATACGTGAATCGCTTTTTTTGCTTTTGTGTCGATGAAACATTCCTCCCACAAACCAGATGCACAAATAAATGTGACCTACACACTCCCCGGAACAACCAGCAGAGGGCACTGCAGCCAGAGTATTATATGCATTATATGTAAAATGCCCGGAGTTCTCTGCACAAAAACAATCCACGTCTTTACAGCGAGAACGCACAACGGGCCTGAGCTAGCTAACGTTAGCATTGTATTACCTAATGCTAATTTATGCAGTTAGTCTGAAAGACCGTGCTAGCTGCATATTTTATTGTATCAATGCCGTTTAATGACCTTGTCCCGATGTAGATACTGATCTCTTATCAGGCTGCAGTGCCCTCTGCTGGTTGTTCAGGGGAGTGTGTAGGTCACATTTATTTGTGCATCTGGTTTGTGGGAGGAATGTCTCATCGACACAAAAGCAAAAAAAAAGCGATCCACGTATGCAAATTCAATACAAAATCAAGCATATTTATATTCAAATCTCAAAAATATGTTTACAAATTATTGATTTATTTGTATGTCACATTTTTATATTTACACACTTTATTAGTACCGTATTTTTCGGAGTATAAGTCGCACCGGAGTATAAGTCGCACCTGCCGAAAATGCATAATAAAGAAGGAAAAAAAACATATATAAATCGCACTGGAGCCCGGCCAAACTATGAAAAAATAAACTGCGACTTATAGTCCGAAAAATACGGTATATATTTTCAAATCTCAAAAATATATTTGCATTTACATTACATACATTTACATCCCGCTCTTAAACTGAAGAAAAAATTATAAAAACTATACATGGTTTATAATGTAATCATAATATATAATAATTATGCAAGTAACCATTTAAAAAAATATCAACTTATTTCTCATTACTGTATAGTTGTTTACCATTGTACTGTAATTTTAAGTTAAATAACTTTGTTGTCCTAAATAAAAAAATGAACTAATCTCTGTAAGCAAAAATTTAACTAAATATTGAACTACGTCGGGCTGTCTTTTTTTGTTGCCATCAATCTCGCTCGTTCGTCCGTGTTGATGGGCTCATATTGCCCATATGGGTTGAAGCTGAAATTTCCCACAACGGGGACATTTTGCTTTGTAATCGTATTTTATCCTTTTTAATTGTTATTTTACTTTGCGTAATTTCTCCCTAGTGAGTCACAAGTAGGCAGGTGATGTCCCTGAATCCTGTGTGTTGTAAGCGAGCGGCCGCCAAGATGAAGATTGTGAATGACTAAAAAGATATCTCACTCTGTGTACCGATTTGTTGGCGTGGCCCATGTACTGTACTCATTTCTCCAAAGTAACTCTCATCAATGTCAATTTATCATGCTTTCAAGTTGCGTGACTCGCCTAATTGTTGATTCCTGCGTCTCCTAGGGAAGTACGAGAGTCACACCAGAGTGCACACGGGGGAGAAACCCTTCCAGTGTGACGTCTGTCTCCAGTGCTACTCCACCAAGTCCAACTTGACCGTTCACAAAAAGAAACACGCCAGCGACGCGCCCTTCCAGAAGAAAGAACACAAGTGTCCTTTTTGTAATAAACTCCACGCCAGCAAGAAAACGCTGGCGAAGCACGTCAGGAGGTGAGACACAGAGAACATCTCTTTTTCCTTTTAATGTAGGTAGTAAACTTTGTGTATTACTTAGAGATGGAAATCGGAAATTGGTTCTTCTCCAGAAATGGCTTCTAGTGTATCAATTCCTTGGAATTGCTCACCAATTTTTCAAATGATTCACTTACACTGCAAAAAGTCAGTGTTCACGTCCGCTTTCCCACAATATAAACAGCGTGCCTGCCCAATCACGTTATAACTGTAAAATGATCGAGGGCGAGTTCTTGGTTTCTTATGTGGGTTTATTGTTAGGCAGTTTCATTAACGTCCTCCCAGCGCGGCAACAACACACAACAGCAGTCACGTTTTCGTCTACCGTAAAGCAGTTCGTCTGCCGTAAAAAGCAATGTTGTGACACTCTTAAACAGGGCAATACTGCCATCGACAATAACATCTACGACTTTTAGAGAGTGCAGTGCACAACTGCGCACACAACAAGGAGACGAAGCAGAATGTATCATCAGAGTGGGTGTTCAGCATGGTTAGAAAAATAGTGACAGAATAGAACAAGGATGGACAATTCAACCCTTAACTCAACAATGAGTAGATGAGTGTTATGTGTGTGTATATGTGTAAATCAGGGGTGCTCATTACGTCGATCGCGAGCTACCGGTTGATCTCGGAGGGTGTGTCAGTCGATCACCAGCCAGGCATTAAAAAAATAGTCCTAAAAATGAGCGATCATAAATCTTCACTATGACGTCACTTTCGTCACTTGATTGACATTCACGGCACCCGAGGGTCTTCTGAGATGACGCTGGCTGCTGCCAGCTCATTAAAATTACCGACTGGAAGGCGAGAAACACTTTATTTCAACAGACTCTGGCGCCGTACCTGTTGTCAAAACTCCAAAGACCGACTGCACAGTTGCACAGTTGCGCTAACAAAACAAGATTCTCAGAAAGCTGGCGTGCACAAGCTACCAAGCTACGGAGTTTGCCGACAATGTATTTCTTGTAAAGTGTATACAAAGGAGTACGGAAGCTGGACAAATAAGATGCCAAAAACCAACCAACCACTTTTTTCAAGAAATACTGTAAACCGTATTTTTCTGACTCTAAGTCGCAGTTTTTTTCATAGTTTGCGACTTATACTCAGGAGCGACTTATGTGTGAAATTATTAACACATTACCGTAAAATATCAAATGATATTATTTATCTCATTCACGTAAGAGACTAGACGTATAAGATTTCATGGGATTTAGCGATTAGGAGTGACAGATTGTTTGGTAAACGTATAGCATGTTCTATATGTTATAGTTATTTGAATGACTCTTACCATAATATGTTACGTTAACATACCAGTTGGTTATTTATGCCTCATATAACGTACACTTATTCAGCCTGTTGTTCACTATTCTTTATTTATTTTAAATTGCCTTTCAAATGTCTATTCTACATTTCCCCAAAAAATGTGACTTATACTCCAGTGCGACTTATATATGTTTTTTTCCTTCTTTATTATGCATTTTCGGCCGGTGCGACTTATACTCCGGAGCGACTTATACTCCGAAAAATACGGTACTTTCTATTCTATTCTATTCTATAAAAAACATAATTCTCTTATATTATTTTTATTATTTACCCCACCTTCCGCCCAAATGCAGCTGGGATAGGCTCCAGCACCCTCACGACCCCGAGAAGGACAAGTGGTAGAAGATGGATGGATGGGCGAGCTAATCCACCCGTTTGTTGTCTTTTTTTCCAAACAAGAAATGAAAGTAGAATCGGAACCGGAAAAATCTTTATAAATTCCCATCCCTAGTATTGCCTCCTAAAAGTCCTACTATACTGTCCATATGACTAAGGCATTTGGTTTATCCATCCATTTGTCCATTTTCTACCGTTTGTACAAGATATGTCCGATAATATCGGACTGCCGATAAATGCTTTAAAATGTAATATCGGAAATTATCGGTATCGGTTTCAAAAAGTAAAATGTATAACTTTTTAAAACGCTGCTGTACGGAGCGGTACACGGACGTAGGGAGAAGTACAGAGCAGTTGCGTCTCCCAGTCATACTTGCCAACCCTCCCGATTTTCCCGGGAGACTCCCGAATTTCAGTGCCCCTCCTGAAAATCTCCCGGGGCAACCATTCTCCCGATTTCCACTCAGACAACAATATTGGGGGCGTGCCTTTAAAGCACTGCCTTTGCGTGCCGGCACAACCACAAAATGACTACGGCTTTTCACACACACAAGTGAATGCAAACATACTTGGTCAACAGCCATACAGGTCACACTGAGGGTGGCCGTATGAACAACTTTAACACTGTTACAAATATGCGCCACACTGTGAACCCACACCAAACACATTTCGGGAGAACATCCGCACCGTAACACAACATAAATACAACAGAACAAATACCCAGAATCCCTTGCAGCACTAACTCTTACGGGACGCTACAATATACCCCTCCCCCACCTCAACCCAGCCCACCTCAACCTCCTCATGCTCTCTCAGGGAGAGCTTACCCCAAATTCCAAGCTGCTGTTTTGAGGCATGTTAAAAAAAAATAATGCACTTTGTGACTTCAATAACAAATATGGCAGTGTCATGTTGGCATTTTTTTTCCATAACTTGAGTTGATTTATTTTGGAAAACCTTGTTACATTGTTTAATGCATCCAGCGGGGCATCACAACAAAATTAGGCATAATAATGTGTTAATTCCACGACTGTATATATCCGTATCGGTTGATATCGGAATCGGTAATTAAGAGTTGGACAATATCGGATATCGGCAAAAAAGCCATTATCGGACATCTCTAGTTTGTACCTTTCGGTGTCACGGGGGTGCCGGAGCCAATCCCAGCTGTACTCGGGCGGGAAGCGGGGTACACCCTGGACAAGTCTCCACCTCACCGCAGATAGACAGACAACATTCACACTCACATACACGCACCAGGACCAATTTAGTGTTGCCAATCAACCTATCCCCAGGTGCATGTTTTTGGAGATGGTGAGAACCCACGCAGTCACAGGGAGAGCATGCAAACTCCACTCAGAAAGACCCGTAGCCTGGGAATCGAACTCAGGACCTTCTACTGTACTGCCCATGTGGTTTAAGTTAAAGTTAAAGTACCAATGATTGCCACACACACACACACTAGGTGTGGTGAAATTGGTCCTCTGCATTTGACCCATCCCCTTGTTCACCCCCTGGGAGGTGAGGGGAGTAGTGAGCATCAGCGATGGCCACGCCCGGGAATAATTTTTGGTCATTTAACCCCCAATTCCAACCCTTGATGTTGAGTGCAAAGTAGGGAGTTAATGGGTGCTATTTTTTTGGTCTTTAGTATGACTCAGCCGGGGATTGAACTCACAACTTACCGATCTCAGGGCGGACACTCTAACCACTAGGCCACTGAGTAGGTTTATTAGCAATTGTATTACATTTTTAATAAAAAAAAAAAAAAAAAAGGTTCATCTTTTATCTTGAACTCCTTTGTCCAGGTTCCACCCAGACCATCTCCAAGAGTTTCTCAGCAAGAGGAAGAAGAAAAGTGAAGGCTGGAAGTGTGCTGTGAGATCCCATCTCCTTTTTTTTTTCTCAAAATTCACAACACTCAGTATCAACCATTGCCCTGATCAAAATGTTCACCGCTCCTTTCTTCAGATTTGTATGAAGACTTTTTCCCGCAGGCCTCACTTGCAGGAACACATGATCCTGCACACACAAGACCGGCCATTCAAATGCTCTTTCTGTGACGAGCACTTCAAGTCCAGGTTTGCCAGGCTTAAGCACCATGAAAAGTTCCACTTAGGTGAGCAGTATAGGGCGAATTATTCTTTTGTCATACAAACCCCAAAACCAGTGAAGTTGGCATGTTGTGTAAATGGTAAATAAAAACAGAATACAATGATTTGCAAATCCAACTGAGAAACTTAATTTTTTTTCTGCAAATAATCATTAACTTAGAATTCAATGGCAGCAACACATTGCAAAAAAGTTGTCACAGGGGCATTTTTACCACTGTGTTACATGGCCTTTCCTTTTAACAACACTCAGTAAACGTTTGGGAACTGAGGAGACCAATTTTTGAAGATTTTCAGGTGGAATTCTTTCCCATTCTTGCTTGATGTACAGCTTAAGTTGTTCAACAGTCCGGGGGTCTCCGTTGTGGTATTTTAGGCTTCATAATGCGCCACACATTTTCAATGGGAGACAAGTCTGGACTACAGGCAGGCCAGTCTAGTACCCGCACTCTTTTACTATGAAGCCACGTTGATGTAACACGTGGCTTGGCATTGTCTTGCTGAAATAAGCAGGGGCGTCCATGGTAACGTTGCTTGGATGGCAACATAAGTTACTCCAAAACCTGTATGTACCTTTCAGCTTTAATGGTGCCTTCACAGATGTGTAAGTTACCCATGTCTTGGGCACTAATACACCCCCATGCCATCACAGATGCTGGCTTTTCAACTTTGCGCCTATAACAATCCGGATGGTTCTTTTCCACTTTGGTCCGGAGGACACGACGTCCGCAGTTTCCAAAAACAATTTGAAATGTGGACTCGTCAGACCACAGAACACTTTTCCACTTTGCATCAGTCCATCTTAGATGAGCTCGGGCCCAGCGAAGCCGGCGGCGTCTCTGGGTGTTGTTGATAAATGGCTTTCGCTTTGCATAGTAAAGTTAAAGTTAAAGTTAAAGTACCAATGATTGTCACACACACACTAGGTGTGGCGAAATTATTCTCTGCATTTGACCCATCACCCTTGATCACCCCCTGGGAGGTGAGGGGAGCAGTTTGGTGATTTAACCCCCAATTCCAACCCTTGATGCTGAGTGCCAAGCAGGGAGGTAATGGGTCCCATTTTTTATAGTCTTTGGTATGACTCGGCCGGGATTTGAACTCCCAACCTACCGATCTCAGGACGGACACTCTAACCACTAGGCCACTGAGTAGTAGAGTTTTAACTTTCACTTACAGATGTAGCGATAAACTGTAGTTACTGACAGTGGTTTTCTGACGTGTTCCTGAGCACATGTGGTGATATCCTTTACACGATGATGTCGCTTTTTGATGCAGTACCACCTGAGGGATCGAAAGTCACGGGCTTTCCGCTTACGTGCAGTGATTTCTCCAGATTCTCTGAACCGTTTGATGATATTACGGACCGTAGATGGTGAAATCCCTAAATTCCTTGCAACAAACAGCTCGTTGAGAAATGTTCTTAAACTGTTCGAACAATCGCCCCTTCCTTGTTTGTGAAAGACTGAGCATTTCATGGAAGTTGCTTTTATACCCAATCATGGCACCCACCTGTTCCCAGTTAGCCTGTTCACCTGTGGTATGTTTGAAGTGTTTGATGAGCATTCCTCAACTTTCTCAGTTTTTTTGCCACTTGTGCCAGCTTTTTTGAAACATGTTGCAGGCATCAGATTCCAAATGAGCTAATATTTGCAATAAATAACGTTTCTCAGGTCGAACTTTAAGTATCTTGTATTTACAGTCTATTCAATTGAATATAGGTTGAAAAGGATTTGCAAATCATTGTATTCTGTTTTTATTTACCATTTACACAACGTGCCAACTTCAATGGTTTTGGGTTTTGTAATATTATTTACTTCTTTATTCAACTTTAGCTTGACTCAAATTTGACTGCACTTAAATATGGTGACTAATTGTGTGAACATACAAACCCCGTTTCCATATGAGTTGGGAAATTGTGTTAGATGTAAATATAAACGGATATAAGGATTTGCAAATCATTTTCAACCCATATTCAGTTGAATATGCTACAAAGACAACATATTTGATGTTCAAACTGATAAACTTTAGAATTTGATGCCAGCAACACGTGACAAAGATGTTGGGAAAGGTGGCAATAAATACTGATAAAGTTGAGGAATGCTCATCAAACACTTATTTGGAACATCCCACAGGTGTGCAGGCTAATTGGGAACAGGTGGGTGCCATGATTGGGTATAAAAACAGCTTCCCAAAAAATGCTCAGTCTTTCACAAGAAAGGATGGGGCGAGGTACACCCCTTTGTCCACAACTGCGTGAGCAAATAGTCAAACAGTTTAAGAACAACGTTTCTCAAAGTGCAATTGTAAGAAATTTAGGGATTTCGGTCCATAATATCATCAAAAGGTTCAGAAAATCTGGAGAAATCACTCCACATAAGCGGCATGGCCGGAAACCAACATTGAATGACCGTGACTTCGATCCCTCAGACGGCACTGTATCAAAAACCAACATCAATCTCTAAAAGATATCACCACATGGGCTCAGGAACACTTCAGAAAACCACTGTCACTAAATACAGTTGGTCGCTACATCTGTAAGTGCAAGTTAAAGCTCTACTGTGCAAAGCGAAAGCCATTTATCAACAACACCCAGAAACGCCGCCGGCTTCTCTGGGCCCGAGATCATCTAAGATGGACTGATGCAAAGTGGAAAAGTGTTCTGTGGTCTGACGAGTCCACATTTCAAATTGTTTTTGGAAATATTCGACATTGTGTCATCCGGACCAAAGGGGAAGCGAACCATCCAGACTGTTATCGACGCAAAGTTCAAAAGTCAGCATCTGTGATGGTATGGGGGTGCATTAATGCCCAAGGCATGGGTAACTTACACATCTGTGAAGGCACCAGTAATGCTAAAAGGTACATACAGGTTTTGGAACAACATATGCTGCCATCTAATCGCCGTCTTTTTCATGGACGCCCCTGCTTATTTCAGCAAGACAATGCCAAGCCACATTCAGAACGTGTTACAACAGCGTGGCTTCGTAAAAAATGAGTGCGGGTACTTTCCTGGCCCGCCTGCAGTCCAGACCTGTCTCCCATCGAAAATGTGTGGCGCATTATGAAGCGTAAAATACGACAGCGGAGACCCCCGGACTGTTGAACGACTGAAGCTCTACATAAAACAAGAATGGGAACGAATTCCACTTTCAAAGCTTCAACAATTAGTTTCCTCTTCCCAATCGTTTATTGAGTGTTGTTAAAAGAAAAGGTGATGTAACACAGTGGTGAACATGCCCTTTCCCAACTACTTTGGCATGTGTTGCAGCCATGAAATTCTAAGTTAATTATTATTAAGTTTATGAGTTTGAACATCAAATATCTTGTCTTTGTAGTGCATTCAATTGAATATGGGTTGAAAAGGATTTGCAAATCATTGTATTCCGTTTATATTTACATCTAACACAATTTCCCAACTCATATGGAAACGGGGTTTGTACAATGGAACCCCTATCTTCACAGAATTATAAACATTATTAACTCTTTAATGCATACGCTTGAGTCTTAATGTCAAAGTTGTGCATCAGTTGCTACAGGCAGGCCAGTCTGTCGGTTCATTTGTGTCATTATGCGGTATGGCGTAGTGGGTAGAGCGGCTGTGCCAGAAACCTGAGGGTCGCATGTTCCTCTTGATATCCAAAATCGCTGCCGTTGTGTCCTTGGGCAGGACACTTCACCCTTGTCCCCGGTGCCGCTCACACTGGTGAATGAATGATGAATGAATGATAGGTGGTGGTCGGAGGGGCCGTAGGCGCAAACTGGCAGCCTCGCAGCTGTGGCTACAAATGTAGCTTACCACCACCAGGTGTGAATGAATGATGGGTTACCACTTCTCTGTGAGCGCTTTGAGTATCTAACAATAGAAAAAGGGCGATATAAAATCTAATCCATTATTATTATTATTATTACACAACGATTTTTAGCTGACACATTAGGTATATTTCCACAAAGTATCGGTATTGGAATCGTATCGCCAGTAGCAGCCTTAATTTTCCTTGGTATCGGATGGGAAAGAAAATCAGTGGTATCTTACATCCCTATTTCAGACTAAAAACAATGTTAATAAAGTTATTAACTTCACACATTTTTTTTGTAAGTTGATCAATATTTCTTTCTTTCTTTTTTCGTTTTATTTATTCTTAATAACCCAGCTATACCTTGGGGCGGTATAGCTCGGTTGGTAGAGTGGCCGTGCCAGCAACTTGAGGGTTCCAGGTTCGATCTACCATCCTAGTCACTGCCGTCGTGTCCTTGGGCAAGACATTTTACCCACCTGCTCCCAGTGCCACCCACACTGGTTTAAATGTCACTTAGATATTGGGTTTCACTATGTCAGGGGTCGGCAACCCGCGGCTCCGGAGCCGCATGCGGCTCTTTGATCACTCTGATGCGGCTCAGCAGCTTACTTGCTGAACCCCTCAATTTTCCCGCGAGACTTCCGGATTTCAGTGCCTCTTGCAGAAAACTCCCGGGATTAATATTCACCGATTTTTCACCCTTACAGCTATAATAAGGGCGTGCCATGATGGTACAATATTTGGCGCCCTCTACAATCTGTATTAACAACGTGCCAGCCAAACACTTGTTATACAGTATACATCTTCTGCATGCACACGTGCGTGACAGCAATGCATACTTGGTCAACAGCCACACAGGTTACACTGACGGTGACCATATAAAACAACTTTAACACTCTTACTAATAATGCGCCACACTTTGAACCAAAACCAAACAAGAATGACAAACACATTTTGGGAGAACATCTGCACCTTAACACAACATAAACACAACAGAACAAACACCCAGAATCCCATGCAGCCCTGACTCTTCCAAGCCTGCTCCCTCACACTTCAACCCCCCCCCCCCCCCCCCCCTCTCTCTCTGTGGGTCGGTTGAGGTGGGCGGGGTTTGGTAGCGGGGGTGTATAATGTAGCCCGGAAGAGTTAGGGCTGCATGGGATTCTGGGTATTTGTCCTGTTGTGTTTATGTTGTTACGGTGCAGATGTTCTCCCGAAATGTGTTTGTCATTCTTGTTTGGTGTGGGTTCACAGTGTGGCGCATTATTAGTAAGAGTGTAAAAGTTTTTTTTTTATACCGCGATCGTCAGTGTGACCTGTGTGGTTGTTGACCAAGTATGCCTTGCTGTCACCTACGTGAGCAAGCGGAAGCCCCATTCAACATGAGGCTGATCAGGCACGCTGATTGTAGTGGGAGCTACATTCATGTAACAACACACAACAACAGCAGTCAAGTCTTCGTCTACCGTAAAGCAGTTCGTCTGCCGTAAACAGCAATGTTGTGACACTTTTAAACAGGACAATACTGCCATCTACTGTACATGCATATGTGACCCACCCATAATGTGTCACATTTTTGTGTTGATTTATTTATTTTATTTTGTGGTTTGAATTTCGTTTTTGGAGCTGTCATTACACATTTATCAGTATTCACATTGGTCAGTAGGGCGTTTCTTCCCAATTGAATGCTATCACCTGCAGACCGGAAGTGTCTCGTCATTCTGATGAGCGCGACCAGTCTGTGAACAATTGAAACGTCCTGTGTGCTTTTTCCTCCTGTATAACAGGTTAGTTTTGGTGAATCAACTCACTGAATAATATCCATGTGATCTTTATAAGTTTAAGTACACATTCTGATGGCGGAGCCTAACTCTAAAGTGTTTGTGAGTTGTAGTTTGTATTTGTGAATGAATCCAGTGCACAGCTGCAGTAATCAATACAAAAAGGCGACGTGAGTGCGCAATGTTTATATAGGAACTTCTGATCCTAATTCAGACTCCCAAATTAGAGCTCCCGTTTTCTTGTTGATTTTATAATGTATATTTGTATAATGTGTGTGTTCTGAGGGTGGCAGAGGGGTTAGTGCATCTGCCTCACAATACGAAGGTCCTGAGTAGTCTTGGGTTCAATCCCGGGCTCGGGATCTTTCTGTGTGGAGTTTGCATGTTCTCCCCGTGACTGCGTGGGTTCCCTCCGGGTACTCCGGCTTCCTCCCACCTCCAAATACATGCACCTGGGGATAGGTTGATTGGCAACACTAAATTGGCCCTAGTGTGTGAATGTGAGTGTGAATGTTGTCTGTCTATCTGTGTTGGCCCTGCGATGAGGTGGCGACTTGTCCAGGGTGTACCCCGCCTTCCGCCCGATTGTAGCTGAGATAGGCTCCAGCGACCCCAAAAGGGAATAAGCGGTAGAAAATGGATGGATGGATGGTGTGTGTTCTGAAATAGTGACAGAGAATAGAACAAGGATGGACAATTCAACCCTTAACTCAACAATGAGTAGATGAGTGTTATGTGTGTGTATATGTGTAAATAAATGAACACTGAAATTCAAGTATTTATTTTATTTATTTATATATATATATATATATATATATATATATGTAATAAAAAAAAAAAAAAAAAAAAAAAAAAAATATATATATAGCTAGAACTCACTGAAAGTCAAGTATTTCTTATATATATATATCTTAACCACGCCCCCCGCCCCCACCTCAAGGTTGGCAAGTATGGTTGCAGGGCAGTTACACATTTTTTAGCCAAATGCAGCCCCCAAGTAATAAAGTTTGGACACCCCTATTGTGAACAAATGCAAAACCTTATTCGGCTTGATTTTTCTCTTTCAAGGACCTTTTCCGTGTGAGTTCTGCGGCCGACAGTTCAACGACACCGGCAACAGAAAGAGGCACATCGAATGCACGCATGAAGGGAAGCGAAAGTGGACATGCTTTGTTTGTGGCAAAGCAGTAAGGGAAAGGTCTGCATTTACATCTCCATCATTTTCCCTTCATCTGACTCCTCCCATTGAAAAGTTGACTTTCCCCCCCCCCCCTCTCAGGACAACCTTGAAGGAGCACATGCGCATCCACAGCGGCGAGAAGCCTCACTTGTGTAGCATCTGTGGACAGAGTTTCCGCCATGGCAGCTCCTATAGGTAAGACGAGGAGATTTCGGTTCTGAAACGGCCGTTTCCTTTCAATGCTACTCTTGTGCAGGCTTCACCTGAGAGTCCACCATGATGACAAGCGCTACGAGTGTGATCAATGTGGGAAGACTTTCATACGCCATGATCACCTGACCAAACATCAGAAAATTCACTCTGGTATAGTAGTTTGACTCCCGATCGCGTTACCATCATAGTACTCTTTGTATGAAAATGCAGTATTTTCAATACCTACAACTAGAGATGCCCGATAATAACGGACTGCCGATATTATCGGCCGATAAATGCTTGAAAATGTAATATCGTAAATTATCGGTATCTGTTTCAAAAAGTTCAATTTATGACTGTGTACGGTAGAGATGCGCGGATAGGCAATTATTTCATCCGCAACCGCATCACAAAAGTCGTCAACCATCCGCCATCCACCCGAACTAATATTTAATCAAAACCGCACCCGCCCGCCATCCGCCACCCGCCCGTTGTTATATATCTAATATAGACGATGCAAGGCATTAGTGAGGTTATAAAGCTTTTGCCTGTTAAAGAAAGGAGACTGATCCAATGGAGCAGAGACATTCAATGCGTGCCACGCTGTCACGGCCCAGACGCACACCAGTGCGCAATCATCTGGGAGCCGCGCTGAGCGCACCTCCAAGCACACTCGCGCCACTCAAACTGCTGCAGGCAGCTGCGTTCTATCTTGTTTTAACATCCTGTGGCACTCTTCTGGGATCACGGCGGACGAAACTGCTCATGCTCAGGGTGTTTGTGGAGGTTTGGGGTTTTGCACAAATGTGATGCACCATGTTAGATGTCCCGGTTTTGTGACAGTCGTAGACATAAACAGCGTCGCAGCTCTTGCAAAGCACGTAGCCAGCATTACTATCATCCTGATTTACAACCTCATAAAAACGAGTCCACGCTGAACTTTTCTGGCCTTTTTTCCCCCTGGTCTTTAGTATTCCCTTTTTTAGTTTGTCGCGTACCACGTTTGCTGCCGGCGTTGCCATCTCTTTTTTTTTTCTTCTTCTGTTGTGGCATGCTGCAGGTGCCTGCTCGTTTTTCGTATGTGGGTAACAACATTTAACTATGTATAAATATTTCCAAATTGGTTTAACTGCCTGAATCTATTTAAAATCAATTTTTTTTTTATTTCAACCGCCCGACCCGACCCGCGGATAAAATTAAAAAAAATTGTATTTCAACCGCCCGACCCGCGGATAATCCGCGGATAATCCGCGGATAATCCGCGGACTCCGCGGTTGTGTCCGCAAACCGCGCATCTCTAGTGTACGGAGTGGTACACGGACGTAGGGAGAAGTACTGAGCGCCATAAACCTTAAAGGCCTACTGAAATGCGATTTTCTTATTTAAACGGGGATAGCAGGTCCATTTTATGTGTCATACTTGATCATTTCGCGATATTGCCATATTTTTGCTGAAAGGATTTAGTAGAGAACATGCACGATAAAGTTCGCAACTTTTGGTCGCTGATAAAAAAGCCTTGCCTGTACTGGAAGTAGCAGACGAGTAGCGCCTCACATCTGCACATTGTTTACAATCATGGCCACCAGCAGCGAGAGCAATTCGGACCAAGAAAGCGACGATTTCCCCATTAATTTGAGCGAGGATGAAAGATTCGTGGATGAGGAAAGTGAGAGTGAAGGACTAGAGGGCAGTGGGAGCGATTCAGATAGGGAAGATGCTGTGAGAGGCGGGTGGGACCTGATATTCTGCTGGGAATGACTAAAACAGTAAATAAACACAAAACATATATATACTCTATTAGCCACAACTTAACCAGGCTTATATTTAATATGCCACAAATTAATCCCGCATAACAAACACCTCCCCCCTCCCGTCCATATAACCCGCCAATACAACTCAAACACCTGCACAACACACTCAATCCCACAGCCCAAAGTACCGTTCACCTCCCCAAAGTTCATACAGCACATATATTTCCCCAAAGTCCCCAAAGTTACGTACGTGACATGCACATAGCGGCACGCACGTACGGGCAAGCGATCAAATGTTTGGAAGCCGCAGCTGCATGCGTACTCACGGTACCGCGTCTGCGCATCCAACTCAAAGTCCTCCTGGTAAGAGTCTCTGTTCTCCCAGTTCTCCACAGGAGAAGCTTGACTGTCATCTTTCGGGAATGTAAACAATGAAACACCGGCTGTGTTTGTGTTGCTGCAGCCGCCCACAATACACCGCTTCCCACCTACAGCTTTCTTCTTTGCTGTCTCCATTGTTCATTGAACTAATTGCAAAAGATTCACCAACACAGATGTCCAGAATACTGTGGAATTTTGCGATGAAAACAGACGACTTAATAGCTGGCCACCATGCTGTCCCAAAATGTCCTCCACAATCTGTGACGTCACGCGCAGACGTCATCATACCGAGACAATTTCAGCAGGATATTTCACGCGAAATTTAAAATTGCACTTTAGTAAACTAACCCGGCCGTATTGGCATGTGTTGCAATGTTAAGATTTCATCATTGATATATAAACTATCAGACTGCGTGGTCGGTAGTAGTGGGTTTCAGTAGGCCTTTAAAGGCACTGCCTTTGCGTGCCGGCCCAATCACATAATATCTACGGCTTTTCACACACACAAGTGAATGCAATTCATACTTGGTCAACAGCCATACAGGTCACACTGAGGGTGGCCGTATAAACAACTTTAACACGGTTACAAATATGTGCCACACTGAACCCACACCAAACAAGAATGACAAACACATTCTGGGAGAACATCCGCACCGTAACACAACATAAACACAACAGAACAAATACCCAGAAGCCCTCGCACATGCTTGTTTTCATTCAGAAAAATCTACCTCTCACACGTGATGACAAGGAGAAAAAGAATTAGCCCACTCTTTGAGCTTCATCTGTTGCACAAATAGACTAATAGTCTGGACTGAGTGAAGCTGTTTTATTTATGTTTTGTGCCCTTTTCCCCCCATGCACTTTAAAGGATGGCTGTGTTTTCTACTAGTCTAGACTGAAGCAGTTTTATTAATGTTCATGCACTTTAAAGGATGGCTGTGTTATCTACTAGTCTAGACTGAAGCAGTTTTTTTTATTTTTGTGCCTTTCTTGTTTTTATTTGCACATTTTTGTTACTCATACAAATACGTTAAGAACAGGGCAGATTGAGCCCAGTTTATGGTATACCGGTACTCTGGACTGAAGCTGTGTGCCTTCATTGTTTTTGTAGCTGTTGTTTTAAAGGCATGTTTTAAAAAAAAAATTTAAAAATAGGCACTTTGTGAAAGTCAAAGTACAGTTTTTCCCATAGTTGTAGTGGGTATCAGGATTATTTCAGGGAGAGCATATCCCACATTCCAAGCTGCTGTTTTGAGGCATGTTAAAAAAAATAATGCACTTTGTGACTTCAATAATAAATATGGCAGTGCCATGTTGGCATTTCTTTCCGTAACTTGAGTTGATTTATTTTGGAAAACCTTATTACATTGTTTAATGCATCCAGCGGAGTGTTGGAATAATTGTTTGTAAGTTATCACAAAAGAAACGTGGTATTGTGGGTGCTGTCTTTGGAGGCCTAACAAGAGAAAGA
>NC_084580.2:20600000-20612500 GCF_033978685.3 Nerophis lumbriciformis
ATACACCCCCCGCTACTATTTTGTCAAGTATTTCTTATATATATATATATAATAAAATAAATATACAATTATAGCTAGAATTCACTGAAAGTCAAGTATTTATTTTATATATATATATATATTTATATATATATATATATATATATATATATATGAAATACTTCACTCAGTATTTCGTCAAGTATTTCTTATATATATATATATATATATATATATACTGTATATATATATATATATACTGTATATATATATGAAATACTTGACTTGGTGAATTCTAGCTGTAAATATACTCCTCCCCTCTTAACCACGCCCCCAACCACGCCCCCACCTCCCGAAATCGGAGGTCTCAAGGTTGGCAAGTATGACGGAAGTTGTAGCAGGTAGCATCTTTTTTTTTTCACAATGCACTTCTGCCATGACCCGCCCCCGCCAAATTTTTATTGGTTGACGTGTGTATGTGTGACGATTGCTGATATACGCCTAGTCTCTTACGTGAATGAGATAAATAATAATATTTGATATTTTACGGTAATGTGTTAATAATTTCACACTTAAGTCGCTCCTGAGTATAAGTCGCACCCCCGGCCAAACTATGAAAAAAACTGCGACTTATAATCCAAAAAATACGGTATGAATTGTTTTAGTTATATTGTAAAACTGACAAACGTTGATGAATGAAGAATACATACGAGTAGAAACGCTATGGACGATGAGAAGACGGAACAACACTTCTACTTCCGGTTCATAGCTTCAAACAGCAGGAAACACTTGTAGGCATTCACCCAGCAGCACCTGCAGTGAGCAAACTCACCCCAAAATGGCACCATAGTACAAACAATCACACATGCATGTTTTTAATGAAACCTATTCGCTTTAGCAAAGAAAAATCCATAAATTGGCCACACTGTTTTATAAGCCGCGGGGTTCAAAGTGTAGGGAAAATACTATGCGTTTACCAAACAATCTGTCACTCCTAATCGCTAAATCCCATGAAATCTTATACGTCTAGTCTCTTACGTGAATGAGATAAATAATATTATTTGATATTTTACGCTAATGTGTTAATCATTTCACACATAAGTCGCTCCTGAGTATAAGTCGCACCCCCGGCCAAACTATGAAAAAAAACTGCGACTTATAGTCCGAAAAACACCGGTACTTGTTCAGGAAATGCTACCTTTGCTAAACGCACTCTGGCATTGTTTCTGTGCCCTGACCCTGAACGCAACACTCGACAGTTCAATCAGTATTAGGCTGCAACGATTAATCAATTAATTTGAATTACATTATAAATATTATTAACTGTTTGAGTGTAACTAAAAAAAAATAAAGATCAAATCTGGCCTGCGAGGAATGCCCGGAACTTTAAATACGCGGACCTAGTTGCCACACAGCCGCTGCAATCGGGCGCAGACAAGAGCGACAGTGGGGTGCCGTGATGTGTGGCTGCGAACAACAGAGATTTTAGCTTTTTTTTTTTTTATTAATGCACACGTGTTAAAAGTGCAATTTTAATCTTCATTATACAGAGCCCCTAAAGGGACATGGGGGGGGGAAATGTTTATTAATTTTTTTTTTTTTTTTTGTGCGCATGAGAAACTTTTTATAAAGTTATAAAAAAAAAATTAAAAAGTTAAAAATATTTGCTATTTTTATTTATAATAAAAAAAATTAAATTATTTTTGATTTTTTTAGACATGTATCTCGTGCGCACAATAAAAAAAAGTTTCTCGTGCGCACGAGAAACTTTCTCATTCGCACGAGATACATGTCTAAAAAAAAAAAAAAAAAATTTTTTGTGCGCATCAGAAACTTTTTATAAAGTTATAAAATTTAAAAAAAAGTTAAACATATTTACTATTTTTATTTATAACTTTATAAAAAGTTATATAAAAAAATTAAATAAAAATTATTTTTTAAATTTTTTTAGACATGTATCTCGTGCGCACAAAAAAAATATATATATATATATAATTTTATTTTATTTATTTTTTTAGACATGTATCTCGTGCGCACGAGAAATTTTATTGTGCGCACGAGATACATGTCTAAAAAAAAAATTCAAAATTATAATTTTTATTTTATTTTTTTTATATAACTTTATAAAAAGTTTCTCGTACGCACGAGAAACTTTCTCATTCGCACGAGATACATGTCTAAAAAAAAAAAAAACATTTTTTTTTTTTTTTTTTTTTTTGTGCGCATGAGAAACTTTTTATAAAGTTATAAAAAATAAAAATAAAAAGTTAAAAATATTTACTTTTTTTATTTATAACTTTATAAAAAGTTATATAAAAAAATTAAATAATTGTTTTTTATTTTTTTAGACATGTATCTCGTGCGCACAATAAAAAAAAAAATATATATATATATAATTTTATTTTATTTATGTTTTTTAGACATGTATCTCGTGCGCACGAGAAATTTTATTGTGCGCACGAGATACATGTCTAAAAAAATTTTTTTAAATTATAATTTTTATTTTATTTTTTTATATAACTTTATAAAAAGTTTCTCGTGCGCACGAGAAACGTTCTCATTCGCACGAGATACATGTCTAAAAAAATAAATAAATAACTTTTTTTTTTTTTATAACTTTATAAAAAGTTTCTCGTGCGCACAAAAAAAGAAAAAAGAAAAAAAATATATATATATAAAAAAAAAAATCCCCCCCATGTCCCTTTAGGGACTCCGTAAAATCAAGATTAAAATTGCACTTTTAACAAAAAAATAAATTTAAAAAATTATAATTTAGATTTTTTTTTTTTTTTATAACTTTATAAAAAGTTTCTCGTGCGCACGAGAAACTTTTCATTCGCACGAGATACATGTCTAAAAAAAAAGAAAAAAAAAAAGAATTATAAAAAAAAAACATTTCCCCCATGTCCCTTTTGGGGCTCCGTATGATTATGTGGATTTATTCGACAAAAAAGAATGAAGGTTTAAGCAGAAAATCATTGTTTATTTCAACTATTTTACCTCAAATTTGCATTGAAGCTGTAAGTGTATTTTATCCGATTAATCGAACAAACTAATCGATTACTTGATTACCAAAATAATCGAAAGCCGCAGCCTTAAATCAGTTGTTATTGATCAAAGTCAGGGCACTTAACACTTATGACTGGCGCCCCCTATTAGGAAAAGTATCAATGACTTATGGACAGCTATTTGCAAAGTTAACCTCCGAGGGCCTCATCTAATAAGATTAAAAACGACACGTGCAAAATAACGTGTGGAAACTATAAAATTGCGCGTACTATTACTAGGCGGGTTGTGGGTGATCTCCTAAGACTGCGTGTACAGAGACAGAATTAAATTTGGCTCAATGAGGAGAAACGCGTACGAAAGATTGTACGCCTCCTCTTTTATTTGGACTTTCCCTGATTACATGGCAACAGCTGTTTCTAAGGGAGGGGGGTCGTAAACAGCCACTGCCTTTGGTTACAAAACAGTTCAAAGAAAAGGTCATAAAAAAGTTCAAATAAGAGGTCGCCTGGAGGGGAGTCTGGTCATGCTTCCTCTGCTTTGTAGTTCTCAGGTCAAGACAAAATCTTGACATCAAAGAAACCGAACACCTTCATGTTGCTTCCCATCCTACACAGTGGAGTTTTACAAGCCTTCTTTCATGGTAGGTTCAAAGACAGCTTTTGTCTTCTCGCCGGGAACTCATGGCAACACAAAGTTTCGTGATAACTTCGATACAATTATTCTCACATATACTGACTGTCGCTATGGAGACACTCATTTACTGCACTTCCATCGCTTCATACGCTCCAACCTGTAATGTTTTGAGACGTTATGGAAAGTGCACAAATATAATTTGTGCCGTCTTTTCTTGGCTTTGTAGGAGCAGAAGCTATTTTAACTTACCAGTTGCTAAAAATAGAGGCAAAACCGTGGCCGCAGAACAGTTTCAGCCTTGATAAATGTCATTTAGAGCAGTGTTTTTCAACCTTTTTTGAGCCAATGCACATTTTTTACGTTAAGAAAATGCGGAGGCACACCACCAGCAGAAATTATTAAAAATTTAAAGCATAACCAAGCATGCATCACTATAGCTCTTGTCTCAAAGTAGGTGTACTGTCACCACCTGTCACATCACAACGTGACTTATTGTAAGTTTTTTGCTGTTTTCCTGTGTGTAGTGTTTTAGTCCTTGTCTTGCGCTCCTTTTTTAGTGGCTTTTTCTCTTTTTTTGGTATTTTCCTGTAGCAGTTTCATGTATTCCTTTTGAGCGATATTTCCCGCATCTACTTTGTTTTAGCAATCAAGAAGATTTCAGTTGTTTTTATCCTTCTTTGTGGGGACATTGTTGATTGTCGTGTCGTGTTCGGGATGTACAATGTGGACGCCGATTCTGCTCCACAGTAAGTCTTTGCTGTCGTCCAGCATTCTGTTTTTGTTTACTATGCAGCCAGTTCAGTTTTAGTTTCGTTCCGCATAGCCTTCCCTAAGCTTCAATGCCTTTTCTTAGGGGCACTCACCTTTTTGTTTATTTTTGGTTTAAGCATTAGACACTTTTTTACCTGCACCCTGCCTCCCGCTGTTTCCGACATCTACAAAGCAATTAGCTACTGGCTGCCACCTACTGATATGGAAGAGTATTACACGGTTACTCTGCCGAGCTCTAGACAGCACCGACACTCAACAACAACACATCATTTGCAGACTATAATTACTGGTTTGCAAAAAATATTTTTAACCCAAATAGTGGTTGAAAAACACTGCCTTAGAGTGATTTTTGCATGATCCCCTCCCAGTATTGTGGGCTCCTGTATATTCTGCTTATTCATGAAAACAAAGTTACAGTTTTATTAGGAATCAGGCCTGGTGGTGCCTCCAGTTTAAGTTCAAAGATGTGACAGTCTAACCGTCGCCATTTGTGGATAAGATAAGTACAACAGGTCAATAACCGGGAATTGTACTTTGAAGCGTGCACAGAATCGACTTAATCTGACCCAGTCCAAACAACCTTTCCCACTAATGACACACACACAAATCAACATACATGGTCCGCAGATTACACAACCTTCTCACTGAACTTTGTGGATTCAGATAGGGAAGATGCTGTGAGAGGCGGGTGGGACCTGATATTCAGCTGGGAATGACTAAAACAGTAAATAAACACAAGACATACCGTATTTTCCGCACCATAAGGCGCCCTGGGTTATAAGCCGCGCCTTCAATGAACGGCATATTTCAAAACTTTGTCCACCTATAAGCCGCCCCGTGTTATAATCCGCATCTAACTGCGCTAAAGGAATGTCAAAAAAACAGTCAGATAGGTCAGTCAAACTTGAATAATATATTAAAAACCAGCGTGATGTGGGCGCGCATGGAGTCGTATATCAACATGGACGGAGCTGCGTGAAAAAAGCCACCCGGCCTCTTCGCGTAAACTTCCCTTAACCACTCGCTCATCTTTTCTTCATCCATCCATCCCTTCGAGTTAGCTTTTATGATGACGCCGGCTGGAAAGGTCTCTTTTGGCAAGGTCTTCCTTTTGAATATCACCATGGGTGGAAGTTTCTGGCCATTAGCATGGCAAGCTAGAACCACAGTGAAGGGTGACTTCTCATTCCCTGTGGTGCGAATATTCACCGTACGTGCTCCCGTTGTATCCACAGTGCGGTTCACAGGAATATCAAAAGTCAGTGGAACCTCGTCCATGTTGATAATGTTCTCTGGCCGGATCTTTTTTTCAGCTATCTTGTTTTTACAATATGCACGGAAAGTAGCCAGCTTTTCTTGAAAGTCTTTAGGCAGTTGCTGTGAAATAGTAGTCCGTGTGCGGATGGAGAGATTGCGTCTTTTCATGAACCGGAAACCTGTCGCTTAGTAGGAGCCATTTTGTGGTCTTTACAGATGTAAACACACAAAGGAAATGAAACGTACGGTGATATCCGCGTGCTTCTTCTTCTTCTTCTACGCGGGCGGGTGGTTGCTTACAGTAGAAGAAGAAGCGCTTCCTGTTCTATGGGGGCGGGTGCTTACCTTGGCGGTTGCTTGCGTAGAAGAAGAAGCACTTCCTCTTCTACGGGGAAAAAAGATGGCGGCTGTTTACCGTAGTTGCGAGACCGAAACTTTATGAAAATGAATCTTAATATTAATCCATATATAAAGCGCACCGGGTTATAAGCCGCACTGTCCGCTTTTGAGTAAATTTGTGGTTTTTAGGTGCGGCTAATAGTGCGGAAAATACGGTATATATACTCTATTAGCCACAACACAACCAGGCTTATATTTAATATGCCACAAATTAATCCCGCATAACAAACACCTCCCCCCTCCCGTCCATATAACCCGCCAATACAACTCAAACACCTGCACAACACACTCAATCCCACAGCCCAAAGTACCGTTCACCTCCCCAAAGTTCATACAGCACATATATTTCCCCAAAGTCCCCAAAGTTACGTACGTGACATGCACATAGCGGCACGCACGTACGGGCAAGCGATCAAATGTTTGGAAGCGTACTCACGGTACCGCGTCTGCGCATCCAACTCAAAGTCCTCCTGGTAAGAGTCTCTGTCGTCCCAGTTCTCCACAGGCCAATGGTAAAGCTTGACCGTCATCTTCCGGGAATGTAAACAATGAAACACCGGCCGTGTTTGTGTTGCCGCAGTCGGCCGCTAATACACCGCTTCCCACCTACAGCTTTCTTCTTTGCTGTCTCCATTGTTCATTGAACAAATTGCAAAAGATTCACCAACACAGATGTCCAGAATACTGTGGAATTTTGCGATGAAAACAAGACGACTTAATAGCTGGCCACCATGCTGTCCCAAAATGTCCTCTACAATCCGTGACGTCACGCGCAGGCGTCGTCATACCGAGACGTTTTCAGCAGGATATTTCGCGCGAAATTTAAAATTGCACTTTAGTAAGCTAACCCGGCCGTATTGGCATGTGTTGCAATGTTAAGATTTCATCATTGATGTATAAACTATCAGACTGCGTGGTCGGTAGTAGTGGCTTTCAGTAGGCCTTTAAAGGAGGCAATGTATAAGTAACATACCTACTCAGTGGCCTAGTGGTTAGAGTGTCCGCCCTGAGATCGGTAGGTTGTGAGTTCAAACCCCGGCCGAGTCATACCAAAGACTATAAAAATGGGACCCATTACCTCCCTGCTTGGCACTCAGCATCAAGGGTTGGAATTGGGGGTTAAATCACCAAAAATGATTCCCGGGCGCGGCACCGCTGCTGCCCACTGCTCCCCTCACCTCCCAGGGGGTGATCAAAGGGGATGGGTCAAATGCAGAGGACAAATTTCACCACACCTAGTGTGTGTGTGACAATCATTGGTACTTTAACTTTAACTTTATACATACACATACACACACTTTCTTGTATTTCTTACCTTCTTGTGACCTCCGACAAATGCCTACCTCTGTAGGACCACCCTTTCTAGATATGTAAAGATTTGCATTTACAACATTATTAATATATACCGTATTTTTCGGACTATAAGTCGCAGTTTTTTTTCATAGTTTGGCCGGGGGTTGCGACTTATACTCAGGAGCGACTTATGTGTGAAATGATTAACACATTAGCGTAAAAATATCAAATAATATTATTGATCTCATTCACGTAAGAGACTAGACGTATAAGATTTCATGGGATTTAGCGATTAGGAGTGACAGATTGTTTGGTAAACGTATAGCATGTTCTATATGTTATAGTTATTTGAATGACTCTTACCATAATATGTTACGTTAACATACCAGTTGGTTATTTATGCCTCATATAACGTACACTTATTCAGCCTGTTGTTCACTATTCTTTATTTATTTTAAATTGCCTTTCAAATGTCTATTCTTGGTGTTGGCTTTTATCAAATACATTTCCCCCAAAAAATGCGACTTATATATGTTTTTTCCCTTCTTTATTATGCATTTTCGGCCGGTGCGTCTTATACTCCGGTGCGACTTATACTCAGAAAAATACAGTATTTTGTCTTTGTAGTCTATTCAATTGAATATAAGTTGAAAAGGATTCCCCCAAAAAATGCGACTTATACTCCAGTGCGACTTATGTATGTTTTTTCCCTTCTTTATTATGCATTTTCGGCCGGTGCGTCTTATACTCCGGTGCGACTTATACTCAGAAAAATACAGTATTTTGTCTTTGTAGTCTATTCAATTGAATATAAGTTGAAAAGGATTCCCCCAAAAAATGCGACTTATACTCCAGTGCGACTTATGTATGTTTTTTCCCTTCTTTATTATGCATTTTCGGCCGGTGCGTCTTATACTCCGGTGCGACTTATACTCAGAAAAATACAGTATTTTGTCTTTGTAGTCTATTCAATTGAATATAAGTTGAAAAGGATTCCCCCAAAAAATGAGACTTATACTCCAGTGCGACTTATGTATGTTTTTTCCCTTCTTTATTATGCATTTTCGGCCGGTGCGTCTTATACTCCGGTGCGACTTATACTCAGAAAAATACAGTATTTTGTCTTTGCAGTCTATTCAATTGAATATAAGTTGAAAAGGATTCCCCCAAAAAATGAGACTTATACTCCAGTGCGACTTATATATGTTTTTTTCCTTCTTTATTATGCATTTTCGGCCAGTGCGGCTTATACTCCAGAGCGACTTATACTCCGAAAAATACAGTATTTTGTCTTTGTAGTCTATTCAATTGAATATAAGTTGAAAAGGATTCCCCCAAAAAATGCGACTTATACTCCAGTGCGACTTATGTATGTTTTTTCCCTTCTTTATTATGCATTTTCGGCCGGTGCGTCTTATACTCCGGTGCGACTTATACTCAGAAAAATACAGTATTTTGTCTTTGTAGTCTATTCAATTGAATATAAGTTGAAAAGGATTCCCCCCAAAAATGCGACTTATACTCCAGTGCGACTTATGTATGTTTTTTCCCTTCTTTATTATGCATTTTCGGCCGGTGCGTCTTATACTCCGGTGCGACTTATACTCAGAAAAATACAGTATTTTGTCTTTGTAGTCTATTCAATTGAATATAAGTTGAAAAGGATTCCCCCAAAAAATGCGACTTATACTCCAGTGCGACTTATGTATGTTTTTTCCCTTCTTTATTATGCATTTTCGGCCGGTGCGACTTATACTCTGGTGCGACTTATACTCGGAAAAATACAGTATTTTGTCTTTGCAGTCTATTCAATTGAATATAAGTTGAAAAGGATTCCCCCCCAAAAATGCGACTTATACTCCAGTGCGACTTATATATGTTTTTTTCCTTCTTTATTATGCATTTTCGGCCGGTGCGACTTATACTCAGAAAAATACAGTATTTTGTCTTTGCAGTCTATTCAATTGAATATAAGTTGAAAAGGATTCCCCCCAAAAAATGCGACTTATACTCCAGTGCGACTTATGTATGTTTTTTCCCTTCTTTATTATGCATTTTCGGCCGGTGCGACTTAATACTCAGAAAAATACAGTATTTTGTCTTTGCAGTCTATTCAATTGAATATAAGTTGAAAGGATTCCCCCCAAAAATGCGACTTGTACTCCAGTGCGACTTATATATTTTTTTTCCTTCTTTATTATGCATTTTCAGCCGGTGCGACTTATACTCCGGTGCGACTTATACTCGGAAAAATACAGTATTTTGTCTTTGCAGTCTATTCAATTGAATATAAGTTGAAAAGGATTCCCCCCAAAAAATGCGACTTATACTCCAGTGCGACTTATGTATGTTTTTTCCCTTCTTTATTATGCATTTTCGGCCGGTGCGACTTATACTCTGGTGCGACTTATACTCAGAAAAATACAGTATTTTGTCTTTGCAGTCTATTCAATTGAATATAAGTTGAAAAGGATTCCCCCCAAAAATGCGACTTATACTCCGGAGCGACTTATACTTATACTAAAATACGGTAAGCTTTTTAGCTAATCTTTTTTTCTTTTTTTTTTTCGAATTTTTTGTTTTTAATTGTTTTTTAATCTTCATTGTTTACTTCAAGTTATTGCAGTATGTCTCTGTATACATATTCTTTTTTTGAATTTTTTTAAATTATTTTTGGCCAAAGGGGGCGCATTTAAATTCCTTACACACACTTGTTATTTCATATGTTGGCCAGAAGGGGAGCACTTTTAAAAGTTAAAGTATCACTGATAGTCACACACACACACACACACACACACACACACTAGGTGTGGTGAAATTACTGTCTGCATTTGACCCATCCCCTTGTTCCACCCCCTGGCAGGTGAGGGGAGCAGTGAGCAGCAGCGGTGGCCGCGCTCTGGAATCATTTTGATTGATTTAACCCCCAATCCCAACCCTTGATGCTGAGTGCCAAGCAGGGAGGTAATGGGTCCCATTTTTATAGACCGACACACAATCAATTTTGATTTTGATAGATTTCACCACCAGGGGTGCAAATGAGATTTGCATCGGGACCATGATTCCGGTTCACCGGTTTTCATATGGAAGGTAATTTTCCTTGTCGGTGTCTCAAGTAGGGTAGAAATACAAGAACACACACACATTTTTTTACATATAATTACTTCACATGCAGTCGGCTTTCGGCCCCTGGTCAGTTTTCTTTATCCCAAAAGTCCAAAAGTTTAGACACCTGTGCACTAAATGGATTGTGCTGTCTATTTTTGCTCATTTAATACAAACCCCGTTTCCATATGAGTTGGGAAATTGTGTTAGATGTAAATATAAACGGAATACAATGATTTGCAAATCCTTTTCAACCCATATTCAATTGAATATGCTACAAAGACAACATATTTGATGTTCAAACTCATAAACTTTATTTTTAACTTAGAATTTCATGGCTGCAACACGTGCCAAAGTAGTTGGGAAAGGGCATGTTCACCACTGTGTTCCATGGCCTTTCCTTTTAACAACACTCAGTAAACGTTTGGGAACTGAGGAGACACATTTTTGAAGCTTCTCAGGTGGAATTCTTTCCCATTCTTGCTTGATGTACAGCTTAAGTTGTTCAACAGTCCGGGGGTCTACTTTGTCGTATTTTAGGCTTCATAATGCGCCACACATTTTCAATGGGAGACAGGTCTGGACTACAGGCAGGCCAGTCTAGTACCCGCACTCTTTTACTATGAAGCCATGTTGATGTAAAACGTGGCTTGGCATTGTCTTACTGAAATAAGCAGGGGCGTCCATGGTAACGTTGCTTGGATGGCAACATATGTTGCTCCAAAACCTGTATGTACCTTTCAGCATTAATGGCGCCTTCACAGATGTGTAAGTTACCCATTTCTTGGGCACTAATACACCCCCATACCATCACACATGCTGGCTTTTCAACTTTGCGCCTATAACAATCCGGATGGTTCTTTTCCTCTTTGGTCCGGAGGACACCACGTCCACAGTTTCCAAAAACAATTTGAAATGTGGACTCGTCAGACCACAGAACACTTTTCCACTTTGTATCAGTCCATCTTAGATGAGCTCAGGCCCAGCGAAGCCGACGGCGTTTCTGGGTGTTGTTGATAAAACGGTTTTCGCCTTGCATAGGAGAGTTTTAACCTGCACTTACAGATGTAGCGACCAACTGTAGTTACTGACAGTGGGTTTCTGAAGTGTTCCTGAGCCCATGTGGTGATATCCTTTACACACTGATGTCGCTTGTTGATGCGGTACAGCCTGAGGTATCGACGGTCACGGGCTTAGCTGCTTACGTGCAGTGATTTCTCCAGATTCTCTGAACCCTTTGATGGTATTACGGACCGTAGATGGTGAAATCCCTAAATTCCTTGCAATAGCTGGTTGAGAAAGGTTTTTCTTAAACTGTTCAACAATTTGCTCACGCATTTGTTGACAAAGTGGTGACCCTCGCCCCGTCCTTGTTTGCGAATGACTGAGCATTTCATGGAATCTACTTTTTATACCCAATCATGGCACCCACCTGTTCCCAATTTGCCTGCGCACCTGTGGGATGTTCCAAATAAGTGTTTGATGAGCATTCCTCAACTTTATCAGTATTTCTTTGGCATCAAATTCTAAAGTTAATGATTATTTGCAAAAAAAAAAAAAAAGTTTATTAAATTTGTTGTCTTTGTAGCATATTCAACTGAATATGGGTTGAAAAGGATTTGCAAATCATTGTATTCCGTTTATATTTACATCCAACACAATTTCCCAACTCATATGGAAACGGGGTTTGTATGACTCGTGCTCAAATCGGATCAATATCAGTATCGGCCAATAATCAAGGCTCTAATATCCGTATCGTATTGGACAGCCTAAGGCAGGGATGGTCAAACTGTGGTATCTGTACCACTCGTGCGAGGCGGTCTCCATCTAGAAACACCTGATTAAAGTACAGTGTTTTATTTTCCTATATAAAAATAAAAATATTCAGTATACCTGTTAAATAAACCTCGTTTTTGATGAATACTTAGGCCTGCTGGGCTACTGTGCTTTAATGTTGGTCACTATGGTGCTACTTGGAGACAAAAGTTTGAGGACCACATATACGAGTAGTTTAATTATATTAACAACACACTTTCAGGAATTGTGTTATTGTG
>NC_084580.2:20617500-20652500 GCF_033978685.3 Nerophis lumbriciformis
ATTTACACAACGTGCCAACTCCACCGGTTTTTGGTTGTGTAAATTCATTGCAATATACCGGTTGTTGACCGGGATTAAAAAAATAAAGATTCCTTTCGTCTTTAGTTGTCTCACATTCACGTGGTTCTGGAGACACAAAGGTGTTCATAGTGATCTCCATGAAAAAGCAGAATCGAGAAATTCCTTAAATCCAAAGATCCCGAGCGCTGTCCATCTCACAGACCTCGTCTTAGCACTCACTCTGGTGACAAAGACAGAATATCAATCAAACTTAATTTATACATCACTTTTAATACACAGGCAAAATGTCACTTACAGTCTGAAAATCCCACCAGTTACAACCTGAAAACAAAAAGAAAAGCAATGAATGAGGACATGTGTTTATGAGGGGCTGATAGGGACATTATTCAGAATTACCTCTTATACACACTACTGAAATGCTCTCACATTAACAACTGAAATGTTTTTCTCTCACACACACTACTGAAACACTCTCATACACACTACTGAAACACTCTTACTGAATTTCAGTGAGAGAAAAACATTTCAGTTGTTTATGTGAGAGCATTTCAGTAGTGTATAAGAGTGCTTCAGTATTGTGTATGAGTGTTTCAGTCATGTTTGTAAGAGAAAAACATTTCAGTTGTTTGTGAGAGCCTTTCAGTAGTGTGTATGAGAGTGTTTCAGTAGTGTGTGAGAGAAAAACATCTCAGTTGTTTGTGAGAGCCTTTCAGTAGTGTGTATGAGTGTTCAGTAGTGTGTGCGAGAAAAACATCTCAGTTGTTTATGTGAGAGCCTTTCATTAGTGTGTATAAGAGTGTTTTAGTAGTGTGTATGAGTGTTTCAGTAGTGTGTGTGAGAGAAAAACATATCAGTTGTTTATGTGAGAGCATTTCAGTAGTGTGTGTATAAGAGTGTTTCAATAGTGTGTATGAAAATGTTTCAGTAGTGTTTGTGAGAGAAAAACATTTCAGTTGTTTATGTGAGAGCCTTTCAGTAGTGTGTATGAGTGTTCAGTAGTGTGTGTGAGAGAAAAACATCTCAGTTGTTTATGTGAGAGCATTTCAGTAGTATGTATATGAGTGTTTCAATAGTGTGTATGAGTGTGTTTCAGTAGTGTGTGTGAGAGAAAAACATCTCAGTTGTTTATGTGAGAGCCTTTCAGTAGTTTGTATAAGAGTGTTTCAAGAGTGTGTAGGAGAGTGTTTCAGTAGTGTTTGTGAGAGAAAAACATTTCAGTTGTTTATGTGAGAGCCTTTCAGTAGTGTGTATGAGAGTGTTTCAGTAGTGTGTGTGAGAGAAAAACATCTGTTGTTTATGTGGGAGCCTTTCAGTAGTGTATGAGTGTTTCAGTAGTGTGTGTGTGAGAGAAAAACATCTCAGTTGTTTGTGAAAGCCTTTCAGTAGTGTATAAGAGTGTATGAGAGTGTTTCAGTAGTGTGTGAGAGAAAAACATCTCAGTTGTTTATGTGAGAGCATTTCAGTAGTATGTATATGAGTGTTTCAATAGTGTGTATTAGAGTATTTCAGTAGTGTGTGTGAGAGAAAAACATCTCAGTTGTTTATGTGAGAGCCTTTCAGTAGTTTGTATAAGAGTGTTTCAAGAGTGTGTAGGAGAGTGTTTCAGTGGTGTTTGTGAGAGAAAAACATTTCAGTTGTTTATGTGAGAGCCTTTCAGTAGTGTGTATGAGAGTGTTTCAGTAGTGTGTATGAGAGTGTTTCAGTAGTGTGTGTGAGAGAAAAACATCTCAGTTGTTTATGTGGGAGCCTTTCAGTAGTGTGTATAAGAGTGTTTCAAGAGTGTGTATGAGAGTGTTTCAGTAGTGTGTGTGAAAGAAAAACATTTCCGTTGTTTATGTGAAAGCCTTTCAGTAGTGTGTATAAGAGTGTTTCAGTAGTGTATGAGAGTGTTTCAGTAGTGTGTGGGAGAGAAAAACATCTCAGTTGTTTATGTGAGAGCATTTCAGTAGTGTGTATAAGAGTGTTTCAATAGTGTGTATGAGAATGTTTCAGTAGTGTGTGTAAGAGAAAAACATTTCAGTTGTTTATGTGAGAAAGCATTTCAGTATTGTGTATGAGAGTGTGTCAGTATAAACATAAACATCTGTTGTTTATGTGAGAGCCTTTCAGTAGTGTGCATAAAAGTGTTTCAATAGTGTGTATGAGAGTGTTTCAAGAGTGTGTATGAGAGTTTTTCAGCAGTGTGTGTGTGAGAGAAAAACATTTCCGTTGTTTATGTGAAAGCCTTTCAGTAGTGTATAAGAGTGTTTCAGTAGTGTGTGTGAGAGAAAAACATCTCAGTTGTTTATGTGAGAGCATTTCAGTAGTGTGTACAAGAGTGTTTCAATAGTGTGTATGAGAATGTTTCAGTAGTGTGTGTGAGAGAAAACATTTCAGTTGTTTATGTGAGAGCATTTCAGTATTGTGTATGAGTGTGTCAGTATAAACATCTCAGTTGTTTATGTGAGAGCCTTTCAGTAGTGTGCATAAGAGTGTTTCAATAGTGTGTATGAGAGTGTTTCAGTAGTGTGTATGAGAGAAAAACATTTCTGTTTATGTGAGAGAATTTCAGTAGTATGTGTATAAGAGTGTTTCAATAGTGTGTATGAGAGTGTTTCAGTAGCGTGTGTAAGAGAAAAACATCTCAGTTGTTTATGTCAGAGCATTTCAGTAGTGTGTATAAGAGTGTTTTAGTAGTGTGTGTGTGAGAGAAAAACATTTCAGTTGTTTATGTGAGAGCATTTCAGTAGTCTGTATAAGAGTGTTTCAGTAGTGTGTATGAGTGTCTTTCAGCAGTGTGTGGGAGAAAAACATTACAGCTGTTTATGTGAGAGCATTTCAGTAGTGTGTACAACAGTGTTTTAGTAGTGTGTGTGAGAGAAAAATATCTCAGTTGTTCATGTGAGAGCCTTTCAGTAGTGTGCATAAGAGTGTTTTAATAGTGTGTGAGTGTTTCAGTAGTGTGTGTGAGAGAAAAACATCTCAGTTGTTTATGTGAGAGCCTTTCAGTAGTGTGTATAAGAGTGTTTCAATAGTGTGTGAGTGTTTCAGTAGTGTGTGTAACAGAAAAACATCTCAGTTGTTTATGTGAAAGCATTTCAGTAGTGTGTATGAGTGTTTCAGTAGTGTGTAAAAGAGTGTTTCAGTAGTGTGTATGAGAGAAAAATGCAGTTGTTTATGTGAGAGCATTTCAGTAGTGTGTATAAGTGTTTCAGTAGTGTGTGAGAGAAAAACATCTCAGTTGTTTATGTGAGAGCCTTTCAGTAGTGTGTATAAGAGTGTTTCAAGAGTGTGTATGAGAGTGTTTCAGTAGTGTGTGTGAGAGAAAAACATTTCCGTTGTTTATGTGAAAGCCTTTCAGTAGTGTATAAGAGTGTTTCAGTTGTGTGCATGAGAGTGTTTCAGTAGTGTGTGTGAGAGAAAAACATCTCAGTTGTTTATGTGAGAGCATTTCAGTAGTGTGCATAAGTGTTTCAATAGTGTGTATGAGAGTGTTTCAGTAGTGTGTATGAGAGAAAAACATTTATGTTGTTTATGTGAGAGCATTTCAGTAATGTGAATGAGTGTTTCAGTAGTGTGTGTGAGAGAAAAACATTTCAGTTGTTTATGTGAGAGCATTTCAGTAGTCTGTATAAGAGTGTTTTGAGTAGTGTGTATGACAGTGTTTCAGCAGTGTGTGAAAGAAAAACATTTCAGTTGTTTATGTGAGAGCCTTTCAGTAATATGTATAAGAGTGTTTCAGTAGTGTGTATGAGAGTCTTTCAGCAGTGTGTGGGAGAAAAACATTACAGCTGTTTATGTGAGAGCATTTCAGTAGTGTGTATAAGAGTGTTTTAGTAGTGTGTGTGTGTGTGTGTGTGTGTGAGAGAAAAATATCTCAGTTGTTCATGTGAGAGCCTTTCAGTAGTGTGCATAAGAGTGTTTTAATAGTGTGTGAGTGTTTCAGTAGTGTGCGAGAGAAAACATCTCAGTTGTTTATGTGAGAGCCTTTCAGTAGTGTGTATGAGTGTTTCAATAGTGTGTGAGTGTTTCAGTAGTGTGTGTAACAGAAAAACATCTCAGTTGTTTATGTGAAAGCATTTCAGTAGTGTGTATTAGAGTGTTTCAGTAGTGTGTATGAGAGAAAAACATTGCAGTTGTTTATGTGAGAGCTTTTCAGTAGTGTGTATAAGAGTGTTTCGGTAGTGTATAAAAGAGTGTTTCAGTAGTGTGTATGAGAGAAAAACATTGCAGTTGTTTATGTGAGAGCCTTTCAGTAATATGTATAAGAGTGTTTCAGTAGTGTGTATGAGAGTCTTTCAGCAGTGTGTGGGAGAAAAACATTACAGCTGTTTATGTGAGAGCATTTCAGTAGTGTGTACAACAGTGTTTTAGTAGTGTGTGTGTGTGAGAGAAAAATATCTCAGTTGTTCATGTGAGAGCCTTTCAGTAGTGTGCATAAGAGTGTTTTAATAGTGTGTGAGTGTTTCAGTAGTGTGTGTGAGAGAAAAACATCTCAGTTGTTTATGTGAGAGCCTTTCAGTAGTGTGTATAAGAGTGTTTCAATAGTGTGTGAGTGTTTCAGTAGTGTGTGTAACAGAAAAACATCTCAGTTGTTTATGTGAAAGCATTTCAGTAGTGTGTATGAGTGTTTCAGTAGTGTGTAAAAGAGTGTTTCAGTAGTGTGTATGAGAGAAAAATGCAGTTGTTTATGTGAGAGCATTTCAGTAGTGTGTATAAGTGTTTCAGTAGTGTGTGAGAGAAAAACATCTCAGTTTATGTGAGAGCCTTTCAGTAGTGTGTATAAGAGTGTTTCAAGAGTGTGTATGAGAGTGTTTCAGTAGTGCGTGTGAGAGAAAAACATTTCCGTTGTTTATGTGAAAGCCTTTCATTAGTGTGTATAAGAGTGTTTTAGTAGTGTGTATGAGAGTGTTTCAGTAGTGTGTGTGAGAGAAAAACATATCAGTTGTTTATGTGAGAGCATTTCGGTAGTGTGTATAAGAGTGTTTCAATAGTGTGTATGAGAATGTTTCAGTAGTGTGTGTGTAAGAGAAAAACATTTCAGTTGTTTATGTGAGAGCATTTCAGTATTGTGTATGAGAGTGTGTCAGTATAAACATAAACATCTCAGTTGTTTATGTGAGAGCCTTTCAGTAGTGTGCATAAGAGTGTTTCAATAGTGTGTATGAGAGTGTTTCAGTCGTGTGTATGAGAGAAAAACATTTCAGTTGTTTATGTGAGAGCATTTCAGTAATGTGAATGAGTGTTTCAGTAGTGTGTGTGAGAGAAAAACATTTCAGTTGTTTATGTGAGAGCATTTCAGTAGTCTGTATAAGAGTGTTTTGAGTAGTGTGTATGACAGTGTTTCAGCAGTGTGTGAAAGAAAAACATTTCAGTTGTTTATGTGAGAGCCTTTCAGTAATATGTATAAGAGTGTTTCAGTAGTGTGTATGAGAGTCTTTCAGCAGTGTGTGGGAGAAAAACATTACAGCTGTTTATGTGAGAGCATTTCAGTAGTGTGTATAAGAGTGTTTTAGTAGTGTGTGTGTGTGTGTGTGTGTGTGTGTGTGTGTGTGTGTGTGTGTGTGTGTGTGTGTGTGTGTGAGAGAGAAAAATATCTCAGTTGTTCATGTGAGAGCCTTTCAGTAGTGTGCATAAGAGTGTTTTAATAGTGTGTGAGTGTTTCAGTAGAGTGTGCGAGAGAAAACATCTCAGTTGTTTATGTGAGAGCCTTTCAGTAATATGTATAAGAGTGTTTCAGTAGTGTGTATGACAGTGTTTCAGCAGTGTGTGAAAGAAAAACATTTCAGTTGTTTATGTGAGAGCCTTTCAGTAATATGTATAAGAGTGTTTCAGTAGTGTGTATGAGAGTCTTTCAGCAGTGTGTGGGAGAAAAACATTACAGCCGTTTATGTGAGAGCATTTCAGTAGTGTGTATAAGAGTGTTTTAGTAGCGTGTGTGTGTGAGAGAAAAATATCTCAGTTGTTTATGTCAGAGCCTTTCAGTAGTGTGTATGAGTGTTTCAAAAGTGTGTGAGTGTTTCAGTAGTGTGTGCGAGAGAAAACATCTCAGTTGTTTATGTGAGAGCATTTCAGTCGTGTGTAAAAGAGTGTTTCAGTAGTGTGTGCGAGAGAAAACATCTCAGTTGTTTATGTGAAAGCATTTCAGTAGTGTGTATAAGAGTGTTTCAGTAGTGTATATGAGTGTTTCAGTAGTGAATGAGAGAAAAACATTGCAGTTGTTTATGTGAGAGCATTTCAGTAGTGTGTAAAAGAGTGTTTCAGTAGTGTATAAAAGAGTGTTTCAGTAGTGTGTATGAGAGAAAAACATTGCAGTTGTTTATGTGAGAGCGTTTCAGTAGTGTGTATAAGAGTGTTTCAATAGTGTGTGAGTGTTTCAGTAGTGTGCGAGAGAAAACATCTCAGTTGTTTATGTGAGAGCATTTCAGTAGTGTGTATAAGAGTGTTTTAGTAGTGCGTGTGAGAGAAAAATATCTCAGTTGTTTATGTGAGAGCCTTTCAGTAGTGTGTATAAGAGTGTTTCAATAGTGTGTGTGTTTCAGTAGTGTGTGTGAGAGAAAACACCTCAGTTGTTTATGTGAGAGCCTTTCAGTAGTGTGTATGAGTGTTTCAAAAGTGTGTGAGTGTTTCAGTAGTGTGTGCGAGAGAAAACATCTCAGTTGTTTATGTGAGAGCATTTCAGTCGTGTGTAAAAGAGTGTTTCAGTAGTGTGTGCGAGAGAAAACATCTCAGTTGTTTATGTGAGAGCATTTCAGTAGTGTGTATAAGAGTGTTTCAGTAGTGTGTATGAGTGTTTCAGTAGTGTATGAGAGAAAAACATTGCAGTTGTTTATGTGAGAGCTTTTCAGTAGTGTGTATAAGAGTGTTTCGGTAGTGTATAAAAGAGTGTTTCAGTAGTGTGTATGAGAGAAAAACAGTGCAGTTGTTTATGTGAGAGCATTTCAGTAGTGTGTATAAGAGGTCATTCTGAATAATGTCCCTATCGGCCCCTCACATGTTTTCCAGACGACGCATGTTCACCAAGTCTTACTTACATCTGCTTAAAGTGATGCGTTGATCCGTGCACCTCCCCACTGTGTAATGACTGAAATACCAGTCATTCTGTTTCACACACTCCAGTTTCACCTCCTCACCGTTTTTTAAAAACTTCACCCCGACATATTTTATCTGTGGATATTTGCCAGTGTCCACAGAGCAGTAGGACGCTGCACACAGGAGGAAACACTGCCGTCAACTCCTTCCTCCATGCATGAAAGTTAGTTCCTGCTACCTTCGCAGGTCGGTGCTGTGGACCAGCGGCCATTGCTGTGGCACACCACTCTCTCTGGACCCACCCGCATGTAGTACCTGGCACACTCGTAGCTCACAAAGGTCTGGCTCCTTTTCACGACCTCGCCGTGGCGGACGACGGGAGTTCGTCCGCACCAGTCGACTGGCAAACCAAAAAATATGGAACGGTTCTACAGGCGGATTAGGAGTCGGGTGTAGGTTTTTTACCTGTTGTGACTTCAGGGTCAGTTGAGCCGCTGTTTGTTGAAGATCCTGCAAGTCAGTTAATTTTTTTTGTCAAGGTTGTTTGAGGAAAATGCAATGAGGAATTATTTTTCATTAACAAAAAGTTGGTCTGCAATGATTAACCCACAAGTATCAAACTCAAGGTCCGGGGGCCAGATCTGGCCCGCCATATCATTTTATATGGTACTAATATGCTTTAAAGAATATTTTCTTACTAAATGTATTTGTTCTTTTCATTTTGATATTCAAAAGATACGTGAACTGCATATATTTTAAAATGTAATATCTAATAATATAACAAAATGGTATTTTAAAAAAAATCTAAATAAGTACTTGACTTATGATTGCAAAGCAAGTTATCAAATGAAGCATTCTTATACACACAACTGAACTGTTCTCACATAAAAAACTAAAAAATTTTGTTTTTCAGTAGTGTGTATGAGAGTGTTTCAACAGTGTATGAGAGGAAAAACATCTCAGTTGTTTGTGAGAGCATTTCAGTAGTGTGTATGAGAGTGTTTCAGTAGTGTGTGTGAGAGAAAAACATCTCAGTTGTTTATGTGAGAGCCTTTTTTTTAAATAAAAATAAGTACTTGACTTGTGATTTCAAAGCAAGTTATCAAATGAAGCATTCTCATACTCACTACTGAACTGCTCTCACATAAACAACTAAAATGTTTTTGTTTTTCAGTAGTGTGAATGAGAGTGTTTCAATAGTGTGTAAGAGAAAAACATCTGTTTGTGAGAGCATTTCAGTAGTGTGTATGAGAGTGTTTCAGTAGTGTGTGTGAGAGGAAAAACATCTCAGTTGTTTATGTGAGAGCCTTTTTTTTAAATAAAAATAAGTACTTGACTTATGATTTCAAAGCAAGTTATCAAATGAAGCATTCTTATACACACTACTGAACTGCTCTCACATAAACAACTAAAATGTTTTTGTTTTTCAGTAGTGTGTATGAGAGTGTTTCAACAGTGTGTGAGAGAAAAACATCTCAGTTGTTTGTGAGAGCATTTCAGTAGTGTGTGTGAGAGAAAAACATCTGTTGTTTATGTGAGAGCCTTTTTTTAAATAAAAATAAGTACTTGACTTATGATTTCAAAGCAAGTTATCAAATGAAGCATTCTTATACACACTACTGAACTGCTCTCACATAAACAACTAAAATGTTTTTGTTTTTCAGTAGTGTGTATGAGAGTGTTTCAACAGTGTGTGAGAGAAAAACATCTCAGTTGTTTGTGAGAGCATTTCAGTAGTGTGTATGAGAGTGTTTCATTAGTGTGTGTGAGAGAGAAAAACATCTCAGTCGTTTATGTGAGAGCCTTTTTTTTAAATAAAAATAAGTACTTGACTTATGATTTCAAAGCAAGTTATTAAATTAAGCATTCTTATACACGCTACTGAACTGCTCTCACATAAACAACTAAAATGTTTTTGTTTTTCAGTAGTGTGAATGAGTGTTTCAATAGTGTGTAAGAGAAAAACATCTGTTTGTGAGAGCATTTCAGTAGTGTGTATGAGAGTGTTTCAGTAGTGTGTGTGAGAGGAAAAACATCTCAGTTGTTTGTGAGAGCCTTTTTTTTAAATAAAAAGAAGTACTTGACTTATGATTTCAAAGCAAGTTATCAAATGAAGCATTCTTATACACACTACTGAACTGCTCTCACATAAACAACTAAAATGTTTTTGTTTTTCAGTAGTGTGAATGAGAGTGTTTCAATAGTGTGTAAGAGAAAAACATCTGTTTGTGAGAGCATTTCAGTAGTGTGTATGAGAGTGTTTCAGTAGTGTGGGTGAGAGAAAAACATCTCAGTCGTTTATGTGAGAGCCTTTTTTTTAAATAAAAATAAGTACTTGACTTATGATTTCAAAGCAAGTTATCAAATGAAGCATTCTTATACACACTACTGAACTGCTCTCACATAAACAACTAAAATGTTTTTGTTTTTCAGTACTGTGTATGAGAGTGTTTCAACAGTGTGTGAGAGAAAAACATCTCAGTTGTTTGTGAGAGCATTTCAGTAGTGTATGAGAGTGTTTCAGTAGTGTGTGTGAGAGAGAAAACATCTCAGTTGTTTATGTGAGAGCCTTTTTTTAAATAAAAATAAGTACTTGACTTATGATTTCAAAGCAAGTTATCAAATGAAGCATTCTTATACACACTACTGAACTGCTCTCACATAAACAACTAAAATGTTTTTGTTTTTCAGTAGTGTGTATGAGAGTGTTTCAATAGTGTGTAAGAGAAAAACATCTGTTTGTGAGAGCATTTCAGTACTGTGTATGAGAGTGTTTCAGTAGTGTGTGTGAGAGGAAAAACATCTCAGTTGTTTATGTAAGAGCCTTTTTTTTAAATAAAAATAAGTACTTGACTTATGATTTCAAAGCAAGTTATCAAATGAAGCATTCTCATACTCACTATTGAACTGCTCTCACATAAACAATTAAAATGTTTTCGTTTTTCAGTAGTGTGTATGAGAGTGTTTCAATAGTGTGTGAGAGAAAAACATCTGTTTGTTTGTGAGAGCATTTCAGTAGTGTGTATGAGAGTGTTTCAGTAGTGTGTGAGAGAAAAACATCTCAGTTGTTTATGTGAGAGCCTTTTTTTTAAATCAAAATAGGTACTTGACTTATGATTACAAAGCAAGTTATCAAATGAAGCATTCTTATACGCACTACTGAACTTCTCTCACATAAACTAAAATGTTTTTGTTTTTCAGTAGTGTGTATAAGAGTGTTTCAATAGTGTGTGAGTGAAAAACATCTCAGTTGTTTGTGAGAGCGTTTCAGTAGTGTGTGTGAGAGAGAAAAACATCTCAGTTGTTTATGTGAGAGCCTTTTTTTTTAATTAAAATAAGTACTTGACTTATGATTTCAAAGCAAGTTATCAAATGAAGCATTCTTATACACACTACTGAACTGCTCTCACATTAACAACTAAAATGTTTTTGTTTTTCAGTAGTGTATATGAGAGTGTTTCAACAGTGTGTGAGAGAAAAACATCTCAGTTGTTTGTGAGAGCATTTCAGTAGTGTGTATGAGAGTGTTTCAGTAGTGTGTGTGAGAGAAAAACATCTGTTGTTTATGTGAGAGCCTTTTTTTAAATAAAAATAAGTACTTATGATTTCAAAGCAAGTTTTCAAATGAAGCATTCTTATACACACTACTGAACTGCTCTCACATAAACTAAAATGTTTTTGTTTTTCAGTAGTGTGTATGAGAGTGTTTCAATAGTGTGTAAGAGAAAAACATCTGTTGTTTGTGAGAGCATTTCAGTAGTGTGTATGAGAGTGTTTCAGTAGTGGGGGTGAGAGAAAAAAATCTCAGTCGTTTATGTGAGAGCCTTTTTTTTAAATAAAAATAAGTACTTGACTTATGATTTCAAAGCAAGTTATCAAATGAAGCATTCTTATACACACTACTGAACTGCTCTCACATAAACAACTAAAATGTTTTTGTTTTTCAGTAGTGTGAATGAGAGTGTTTCAATAGTGTGTAAGAGAAAAACATCTGTTTGTGAGAGCATTTCAGTAGTGTGTATGAGAGTGTTTCAGTAGTGTGTGTGAGAGAGAAAAACATATGTTGTTTATGTGAGAGCCTTTTTTTTTAAAATAAAAATAAGTACTTGACTTATGATTACAAAGCAAGTTATCAAATGAAGCATTCTTATACGCACTACTGAACTGCTCTCACATAAACAACTAAAATGTTTTTGTTTTTCAGTAGTGTATGAGAGTGTTTCAACAGTGTGTGAGAGAAAAACATCTGTTGTTTGTGAGAGCATTTCAGTAGTGTGTATGAGAGTGTTTCAGTAGTGTGTGTGAGAGAAAAACATCTGTTGTTTATGTGAGAGACTTTTTTTAAATAAAAATAAGTACTTATGATTTCAAAGCAAGTTATCAAATGAAGCATTCTTATACACACTACTGAACTGCTCTCACATAAACAACTAAAATGTTTTTGTTTTTTAGTAGTGTATGAGAGTATTTCAACAGTGTGTGAGAGAAAAATATCTTAGTTGTTTTGTGAGAGCATTTCAGCACATTTCAATGGGAACTTCCTGGAAATTTGAGAATTTTTGAAAAGCGGGATTTAAAAAAAAAAAATGATTAGGAGCATGAATGTCCTGAATGAGATTAATTGGTTGGTGTTGGAATTGTTTAAATTGGTCAAGAAATAGTGAAGTAGTAACATGTTGAAATGGAAAATTGTATTATGGAATTCATGGAATTTCGGGAAAACCGGGAATTTTTACAGTACATAAAACAACTTAGTTTTTTTTGTCCTAATTAAGAGGAATTTTTGACCGCGGAACGGTTGAAATGCGTTGAAAAATGTGGGAGGAGTAGTCGTCAGACAAAAAAAGGTGGAAATAGGGCTTCGGAAAACCATGAATTCTGGAAAATACTGGAATTTTCTTTAACTTGGAAAAGGGGAAAAATGGCATAATATTTGAATTTCCAGAATGGTGGAATGTGTTTGAGGTGGAATGGTTTGAGTAGGTTGAAAAATGTGGAAATGGTGAAAGTTTGAAAAGTGGCCAATTCATTTTGAATGGGGAAAAATGTCCCGGAAAACCGGGAGTTCTGGGAAACCTGTGAATTTTTGGAACTTGTCAATTGAAAGCCCGTGATTACCGAATAGGCTGAACAGTTTGAAGTTGGAATGCTTTGAAGCGGATGAAAAATGTGGAAGGTAGAGCGCTCCAAAATCTGGAAAAGAACAATAATAACTAGAAGAGGCAATTCCTGAAGGAATTGGGTGTGAATCCTCCAATGCTGAAGTTGAACTGAAATGCTGACAGAATGTAGTATGAATGTGTTGGTTTGAATGTTGAAGAGTTAGAATTTTGAGGAAAACTGGAATTTGGTTTTGAACTTGGGAAAATGTTAGTTTGAATGTCCAGGGTGAGTGGAATATGTCAATGTTGGAATGGTTTGAATAGGTTGAAAAATGTGGGAATTGTGCAACTTGGAAAAATGTCCCATTCATTTCAATGGGAACTTCATGGAAATTTGGAAATTTTGGGAAAAGCCGTATTTTTTGAAAATGATTAGGAGCATTAATGTCCTGAATGAGCTGAATTGGTTGGTGTTGGAATTGTTTAAATCGGGCAAGAAATGTTGAAGTAGTAAATGGTATTAGGGAATTTCAGGAAAATCTGGAATTGTTTTAACTTGGAAAAAGGGTAGTTTGAAGTTCCAGGATGAGTTGAATGTGTTGAAGGTGGAATGGGCTGAAGAATATGGGAATTGTGGAAGTTTGAAAAATGGCCAATTCATTTTGAATGGGGGAAAATGCAAAAAAAAACAATTCATTATGGGAAATCCGGGATTTTTTTTTTTACAATTGTTGAAATAGAGCACACAATTTCTGAACAGGCTGAATATTTAGAATTTGGAAAAGTTTAAAATAGATGAAAAATGTGGAAGTTGTGGAACTTTCTTGATTTCGATGGGAATTTCAGAAAAAATTGGGAATTTCGGGAAAAGCGAGAATTTTATTGAAACTTGAATGAGCTGAATGAGTTGAAATGGTTGGTGTTGGAATTTTTCAAATCGGTCGAGAAATGTTGAAGTAGAAACATGTTGAATTGAAAAATGGTATTACGGAATTCCTGGAATTTCGGGAAAACTGGGAATTTTTCCAGTTAAAATAACAACTTTGTTTTTTTGTCTTGATTTAAGAGGAATGTTTTGACGGTGGAACGGTTGAAATCCGTTGAAAAATGTGGAAGGAGTAGTTGCCAGATAAGGCTTTGGAAAAGCAGGAATTCTGGAAAATCCTGGAATATTTTTTGGACTTGAAAAAATGATCGTTTGAATTTCCAGAACGGTGGAATGTGTTGAAGGTGGAATGTTTAGAACAGGTTGAAAAATTTGGAAATGGTGAAAACTTGAAAAATGGCCAATTCATTTTGAATGGGGAAAATGCAAAAAAAAAATGTAATTATGGGAAATCCGGGAATTTTTTTTTACAATTGTTGAAGCAGAGCACACAGAAAAAAGGGTGCAAATAGGGCTTTGGAAAAACAGGAATTCTGGAAAATCCTGGAATTTTTTGGGACTTGAAAAAATTATCGTTTGAATTTCCAGAACGGTGGAATGTGTTTAAAGTGGAATGCTTCGAATAGGTTGAAAAATGTGGAAATGGTGAAAGTTTGAAAAATGGCCAATTCATTTTGAATGGGGAAAATGCAAAAAATAATAATAATTATGGGAAATCGGGGATTTTTTTTTTTTTTTTACAATTGTTGAAGTAGTAAATGGGAATTTCAGAAAAAATTTGGAATTTTGGGAAAAGCGAGAATTTTATTGAAAATGGAAAAAAAAACTTGAATAGGCTGAATGAGTTGAAATGGTTGGTTGGTGTTGGAATTTTTCAAATCGGTCGAGAAATATTGAAGTAGTAACATGTTGAATTGAGAAATGGTATTACGGAATTCCTGGAATTTCGGGAAAACTGGGAATTTTTCCAGTTAAAAAAACAACTTCCTTTTTTGTCTTGATTAAGAGGAATGTTTTGACGGTGGAACGGTTGAAATGCGTTGAAAAATGTGGAAGGAGTAGTCGCCAGAAAAAAGGGTGGAAATAGGGCTTTGGAAAAGCAGGAATTCTGGAAAATCATGGAGTGTTTTTTTAATTTGGAAAAAAATTATCGTTTGAATTTCCAGAATGGTGGAATGTGTTGAAGGTGGAATGCTTCGAATGGGTTGAAAAATGTGGAAATGGTGAAAGTTTGAAAAATGGCCAACTCATTTTGAATGTGGAAAATGCAAAAAAAAAAAAATTAATTATGGGAAATCCGGGAATTTTGTTTTAGAATTGTTGAAGTAGAGCCCACAATTTCTAAAGAGGCTGAATATTTAGAAGTTGGAAAAGTTTAAAATAGAGGAAACATGTGGAAGTTGTGGAACTTTGAAGAATGTCCCATTGATATCAATGGGAATTTCGGGAAAAGCAAGAATTTTATTGAAAATGGTTAAAAAAAAACAAAAAAAAACTTGAATGGGCTGAATGAGTTGAAATGGTTGGTGTAACATGTTGAATTAAGAAATGGTATTACGGAATTCCTGGAATTTCGGGGAAACTGGGAATTTGTCCAGTTAAAATAATAATAATAATTTGTTTTTTGTCTTGATTAAGAGGAATGTTTTGACGGTGGAACGGTTGAAATGCGTTGAAAAATGTGGAAGGAGTAGTCGCCAGAAAAAAGGGTGGAAATAGGGCATTGGAAAAGCAGGAATTCTGGAAAATCCTGGAATTTTTTTGGACTTGAAAAAATGATCGTTTGAATTTCCAGAACGGTGGAATGTGTTGAAGGTAGAATGCTTCGAATAGGTTGAAAAACGTGGAAATGGTGAACGTTTGAAAAATGGCCAATTAATTTTGAATGGGGAAAATGCAAAAAAAAATGTAATTATGGGAAATCCGGGATTTTTTTTTTACAATTGTTGAAGTAGAGCACACAATTTCTGAACAGGCTGAATATTTAGAAGTTGGAAAAGTTTAAAATAGATGAAAAATGTGGAAGTTGTGGAACTTTGAAGAATGCCCCATTGATTTCAATGGGAATTACAGAAAAAAATGGGAATTTCGGGAAAAGCAGGAATTTTATTTGAAATGGTAAATGGGCTGAATACGTTGAAATGGTTGGTGTTAGAATTTTTCAAATCGGTCGAGAAATGTTGAAGTAGTAACATGTTGAATTGAGAATTCCTGGAATTTCGGGAAAACTGGGAATTTTTCCATTTAAAAAAAACAACTTTGTTTTTTGTCTTGATTAAGAAGAATGTTTTGACGGTGGAACGGTTTAAATGCATTGAAAAATGTGGACGGAGCAGTCGCCAGAAAAAAGGGTGCAAATAGGGCTTTGGAAAAGCAGGAATTCTGGAAAATCCTGGAATTTTTTGGGACTTGAAAAAATGATCGTTTGAATTTCCAGAACGGTGGAATGTGTTGAAGGCAGAATGCTTCGAATAGGTTGAAAAACGTGGAAATGGTGAACGTTTGAAAAATGGCCAATTCATTTTGAATGGGGAAAATGCAAAAAAAAATGTAACTATGGGAAATCCGGGATTTTTTTTTACAATTGTTGAAGTAGAGCACACAATTTCTGAACAGGCTGAATATTTAGAAGTTGGAAAAGTTTAAAATAAATAAAAAATGTGGAAGTTGTGGAACTTTGAAGAATGCCCCATTGATTTCAATGGGAATTACAGAAAAAAATGGGAATTTAGGGAAAAGCGAGAATTTTATTGAAAATGGTAAAAAAAAAAAAAAAAAATTGAATGGGCTGAATGAGTAGAAATTTTTGGTGTTGGAATTTTTCAAATCGGTCGAGTAATGTTGAAGAAGTAACATGTTGAATTAAGAAATGGTATTACGGAATTCCTGAAATTTCGGGGAAACTGAGAATTTTTCCAGTTTAAAAAACAACTTCGTTTTTTGTCTTGATTAAGAAGAATGTTTTGACGGTGGAACGGTTGAAATGCGTTGAAAAATGTGGAAGGAGTAGTCGCCAGAAAAAAAGGTGCAAATAGGGCTTTGGAAAAGCAGGAATTCTGGAAAACCCTGGAATTTTTTGGGACTTGGAAAAATGATCGTTTGAATTTCCAGAACGGTGGAATGTGTTGAAGGTGGAATGCTTCGAATAGGTTGAAAAATGTGGAAATAGTGAAAGTTTGAAAAATGGCCAATTCATTTTGAATGGGGAAAATGCAAAAAAAATAATAATTATGGGAAATCGGGGATTTTTTTTTTTTTTTTTACAATTGTTGAAGTAGTAAATGGGGATTTCAGAAAAAATTTGGAATTTCGGGAAAAGCGAGAATTTTATTGAAAATGGTAAAAAAAACAAAAACTTGAATAGGCTGAATGAGTTGAAATGGTTGGTGTTGAAATTTTTCAAATCGGTCGAGAAATGTTGAAGTAGTAACATGTTGAATTGAGAAATGGTATTACGGAATTCCTGGAATTTCGGGAAAACTGGGAATTTTTCCAGTTAAAAACATCTTCGTTTTTTGTCTTGATTAAGAAGAATGTTTTGACGGTGGAACGGTTGAAATGCGTTGAAAAATGTGGAAGGAGTAGTCGCCAGAAAAAAGGGTGGAAATAGGGCATTGGAAAAGCAGGAATTCTGGAAAATCCTGGAATTTTTTGGGATTTGAAAAAATGATCGTTTGAATTTCCAGAACGGTGGAATGTGTTGAAGGTAGAATGCTTCGAATAGGTTGAAAAACGTGGAAATGGTGAACGTTTGAAAAATGGCCAATTCATTTTGAATGGGGAAAATGCAAAAAAAAATGTAACTATGGGAAATCCGGGATTTTTTTTTTACAATTGTTGAAGTAGAGCACACAATTTCTGAACAGGCTGAATATTTAGAAGTTGGAAAAGTTTAAAATAGATGAAAAATGTGGAAGTTGTGGACTTTGAAGAATGCCCCATTGATTTCAATGGGAATTACAGAAAAAATTGGGAATTTCGGGAAAAGCAGGAATTTTATTTGAAATGGTAAAATGGGCTGAATACGTTGAAATGGTTGGTGTTGGAATTTTTCAAATCGGTCGAGAAATGTTGAAGTAGTAACATGTTGAATTGAGAAATGGTATTACGGAATTCCTGGAATTTCGGGAAAACTGGGAATTTTTCCATTTAAAAAAAACAACTTTGTTTTTTGTCTTGATTAAGAAGAATGTTTTGACGGTAGAACGGTTGAAATGCGTTGAAAAATGTGGACGGAGCAGTCGCCAGAAAAAAGGGTTCAAATAGGGCTTTGGAAAAGCAGGAATTCTGGAAAATCCTGGAATTTTTTTCGACTTGAAAAAATGATCGTTTGAATTTCCAGAACGGTGGATTGTGTTGAAGGTGGAATGTTTAGAACAGGTTGAAAATTGTGGAAATGGTGAAAGTTTGAAAATTGGCCAACTCATTTTGAATGGGGAAAATGCAAAAAAAAATAATAATTATGGGAAATCGGGGATTTTTTTTTTTTTTTTTTTACAATTGTTGAAGTAGTAAATGGGAATTTCCGAAAAAATTTGGAATTTCGGGAAAAGCGAGAATTTTATTGAAAATGGTAAAAAAAAAATTAAAAAAAAATTAAATAGGCTGAATGAGTTGAAATGGTTGGTGTTGGAATTTTTCTAATCGGTCGAGAAATGTTGAAGTAGTAACATGTTGAATTGAGAAATGGTATTATGGAATTCCTGGAATTTCGGAAAACTGGGAATTTTTCCAGTTAAAAAAACAACTTCATTTTTTGTCTTGATTAAGAAGAATGTTTTGACGGTGGAACGGTTGAAATGCGTTGAAAAATGTGGAAGGAGTAGTTGCCAGAAAAAAGGGTGGAAATAGGGCATTGGAAAAGCAGGAATTCTGGAAAATCCTGGAATTTTTTTGGACTTGAAAAAATGATCGTTTGAATTTCCAGAACGGTGGAATGTGTTGAAGGTGGAATGCTTCGAATAGGTTGAAAAATGTGGAAATGGTGAAAGTTTGAAAAATGGCCAATTCATTTTGAATGGGGAAAATGAAAAAAATAAATAAAAATTATGGGAAATCCGGGATTTTGTTTTACAAATATTGAAGTAGAGCCCACAATTTCTGAACAGGCTGAATATTTAGAAGTTGGAACAGTTTAAAATAGATGAAAAATGTGGAAGTTGTGGAACTTTGAAGAATGTCCCATTGATTTCAATGGGAATTTCAGAAAAAATTGGGAATTTCGGGAAAAGCGAGAATTAAAAAAAAAAACTTGAATGTGCTGAAAGGGTCAAAATGGTTGGTGTTGGAATTTTTCAAATCGGTCGAGAAGTGTTGAAGTAGTAACATGTTGAATTGAGAAATGGTATTACGGAATTCCTGGAATTTCGGGAAAACTGGGAATTTTTCCAGTTAAAAAAACAACTTCATTTTTTGTCTTGATTAAGACGAATGTTGACTGTGGAATGGTTGAAATGCGTTGAAAAATGTGGAAGGAGCAGTCGCCAGAAAAAAGGGTGGAAATAGGGCTTTGGAAAAGCAGGAATTCTGGAAAATCCTGGAATTTTTTTTAATTTGGAAAAAATGATTGTTTGAGTTTCCAGAACGGTGGAATGTGTTGAAGGTAGAATGCTTCGAATGGGTTAAAAAATGTGGAAATGGTGAAAGTTTGAAAAATGGCCAATTAATTTTGAATGGGGAAAATGCACAAAAAAAATTAATTATGGGAAATCCGGGAATTTTGTTTTAGAATTGTTGAAGTAGAGTCCACAATTTCTGAACAGGCTGAATATTTAGAAGTTGCAACAGTTTAAAATAGATGAAAAATCTGGAAGTTCTGGAACTTTGAAGAATGTCCCATTGATTTCAATGGGAATTTCAGAAAAAAATGGGAATTTCAGGAAAAGCGAGAATTTTATTGAAAATGGTAAAAAAAAAAAAAAAAAAAAAAAAAAAAAAACTTGAATAGGCTGAATGAGTTGAAATGGTTGGTGTTGGAATTTTTCAAATCGGTCGAGAAATGTTGAAGTAGTAACATGTTGAATTGAGAAATGGTATTACGGAATTCCTGGAATTTCGGGAAAACTGGGAATTTTTCCAGTTAAAAACATCTTTGTTTTTTGTCTTGATTAAGAAGAATGTTTTGACGGTGGAACGGTTGAAATGCGTTGAAAAATGTGGAAGGAGTAGTCGCCAGAAAAAAGGATGGAAATAGAGCTTTGGAAAAGCAGGAATTCTGGAAAATCCAGGAATTTTTTTTACTTTGGAAAAAATGATCGTTTGAATTTCCAGAACGGTGGAATGTGTTGAAGGTGGAATGCTTCGAATGGGTTGAAAAATGTGGAAATGGTGAAAGTTTTAAAAAGGGCCATCCATTTTCTACCGCTTGTCCCTTTTGGGCTGGAGCCTATCTCAGCTGCATTTGGGCGGAAGGCAGGGTACACCCTGGACAAGTCGCCACCTGATTACAGGGCCAACACAAATAGACAGACAACATTCACACTCACATTCACACACTAGGGCCAATTTAGTGTTGCCAATCAACCTATCCCCAGGTGCATGTCTTTGGAGGTGGGAGGAAACCGGAGTACCCGGAGGGAACCCACGCAGTCACAGGGAGAACATGCAAACTCCACACAGAAAGATCCCGAGTCCGGGATTGAACTCAGGACCTTTGTATTGTGAGGCACATGTACTAACTCCTGTAACACCGTGCTGCCTGGCCAATTCATTTTAAATGGGAAAAATGTCCCGGAAAAATGGGAATTCTGGGAAATCTGGGAATTTTTGGAACTTGTCAATGGAAAGCCCATGATTCCCGAATAGGCTGAACAATTTGAAGTTGGACCATACCATGAATTGATTAACGTGGATCCCGACTTAAACAAGTTGGAAAACTTATTCGGGTGTTACCATTTAGTGGTCAATTGTACGGAATATGTACTGTACTGTGCAATCTACTAATAAAAGTTTGAATCAATCAAATGGAACGGTTTGAATCGGGTGAAAAATGTGCAAGGTAGAGCACGCCAAAATCTGGAGAAGAAGAAGTTGTTGAATAATAAATAGCTAAATTTTGGTGTAGAAATTGTATGTGTGAATGCTTTAGAGTACCACACCCGGTCTTTTCCCTTTGTGCGAAAAAAAAAAAAAAAAACAGAAAAGATGAATAAGCACAATTAATGAATATATGAGAAAGTGCCAGTACCACCAGTAGATGTTGTGGATCGGCCGTCTTCAGAAGGTGGCTTTACTTCTCTGACTGTGGACACCAAAAAACAGGAGTCAAATACAAGTGTCATATTCATATGTCTCATAACTTACGGCAGTCTGGAGCCTCCGTCCAGTTGCCCCAGATGCAAAAGATGGCCTTCTTGGTGTCTGGTCCTTGTACGTTGTACCCGTGTTCACACTCATACGGCAGCTCCGTATCAGAAGTATACACTTCCTGCTTCGGGTTCTGATTTACGATGACAGCGTGGGGAATTCTTGGGGGTTCACCGCACGCTTTGGGGTTTCCTGCAACGGCACGTCAAAAGGACGATTCGAAGAAGCACTGTAGATCGCGGAGAATCCGACTTACTGTCACAGACTGGCAGCGAGCGCCATGTTCCGTTTTCACAGCGAGCTGTAGCGTCGAAGTTTCTGTCCATGTATCCCGGGTCGCATGTTAGCCTTTTTGTGTAGCCGTTCTTGTACCAGCTCACTGGGCTTGGCGTGTGTGAAGAATGTGGGACGGTTGGCGGGATGCAATCGTTGACGTCTGAGGGACAACCAACAACGGATTCAGACGTCAGAGTCGAGATCTTGGGACACAAAGATAAGAACTGTCTGGCGTGTGTGAAGAATGCGGGACGGTTGGCGGGATGCAATCGTTGACGTCTGAGGGACAACCAACAACGGATTCAGACGTCAGAGTCGAGATTTTGGGACGCAAGGATAAATACTGTCTGGCGTGTGCGAAGAATGCGGGACGGTTGGCGGGATGCAATCGTTGATGTCTGAGGGACAACCAACAACAGATTCAGACGTCAGAGTCGAGACCTTGGGACGCAAGGATAAATACTGTCTGGCGTGTGTGAAGAATGCGGGACGGTTGGCGGGATGCAATCGTTGACGTCTGAGGGACAACCAACAACAGATTCAAACGTCAGAGTCGAGACCTTGGGACGCAAGGATAAATACTGTCTGGCGTGTGTGAAGAATGCGGGACGGTTGGCGGGATGCAATCGTTGACGTCTGAGGGACAACCAACAATGGATTCAGACGTCAGAGTCAAGATCTTGGGACACAAGGATAAGAACTGTCTGGCATGTGTGAAGAATGCAGGACGGTTGGCGGGATGCAATCGTTGACGTCTGAGGGACAACCAACAACAGATTCAGACGTCAGAGTCGAGATCTTGGGACGCAAGGATAAATACTGTCTGGCGTGTGTGAAGAATGCGAGACGGTTGGCGGGATGCAATCGTTGACGTCTGAGGGACAACCAACAACGGATTCAGACGTCAGAGTCAAGATCTTGGGACACAAGGATAAGAACTGTCTGGCGTGTGTGAAGAATGCAGGACGGTTGGCGGGATGCAATCGTTGACATCTGAGGGACAACCAACAACAGATTCAGACGTCAGAGTCGAGATCTTGGGACGCAAGGATAAATACTGTCTGGTGTGTGTGATGAATGCGGGACGGTTGGCGGGATGCAATCGTTGACGTCTGAGGGACAACCAACAACGGATTCAGACGTCAGAGTCGAGATCTTGGGACGCAAGGATAAATACTGTCTGCCGTGTGTGAAGAATGCGGGATGGTTGGCGGGATGCAATCGTTGACGTCTGAGGGACAACCAACAACGGATTCAGATGTCAGAGTCGAGATCTTGGGACGCAAGGATAAATACTGTCTGGCGTGTGTGAAGAATGCGGGACGGTTGGCGGGATGCAATCGTTGACGTCTGAGGGACAACCAACAACGGATTCAGACGTCAGAGTCGAGATCTTGGGACGCAAGGATAAATACTGTCTGGTGTGTGTGAAGAATGCGGGACGGTTGGCGGGATGCAATCGTTGACGTCTGAGGGACAACCAACAACGGATTCAGACGTCAGAGTCGAGATCTTGGGACGCAAGGATAAATACTGTCTGGCGTGTGTGAAGAATGCGGGACGGTTGGCGGGATGCAATCGTTGACGTCTGAGGGACAACCAACAACGGATTCAGACGTCAGAGTCGAGATCTTGGGACATAAGGATAAGAACTGTCTGGCGTGTGTGAAGAATGCGGGACGGTTGGCGGGATGCAATCGTTGACGTCTGAGGGACAACCAACAACGGATTCAGACGTCAGAGTCGAGATCTTGGGACGCAAGGATAAATACTGTCTGCCGTGTGTGAAGAATGCGGGGCGGTTGGCGGGATGCAATCGTTGACGTCTGAGGGACAACCACCAACGGATTCAGACGTCAGAGTCGAGATCTTGGGACGCAAGGATAAATACTGTCTGGCGTGTGTGAAGAATGCGGGACGGTTGGCGGGATGCAATCGTTGACGTCTGAGGGACAACCAACAACGGATTCAGACGTCAGAGTGGAGATCTTGGGACACTAGGATAAGAACTGTCTGGCGTGTGTGAAGAATGCGGGACGGTTGGCGGGATGCAATCGTTGACGTCTGAGGGACAACCAACAACGGATTCAGACGTCAGAGTCGAGATCTTGGGACGCAAGGATAAATACTGTCTGGCGTGTGCGAAGAATGCGGGACGGTTGGCGGGATGCAATCGTTGACGTCTGAGGGACAACCACCAACGGATTCAGACGTCAGAGTCGAGATCTTGGGACGCAAGGATAAATACTGTCTGGCGTGTGCGAAGAATGCGGGACGGTTGGCGGGATGCAATCGTTGACGTCTGAGGGACAACCAACAACGGATTCAGACGTCAGAGTGGAGATCTTGGGACACTAGGATAAGAACTGTCTGGCGTGTGTGAAGAATGTGGGACGGTTGGCGGGATGCAATCGTTGACGTCTGAGGGACAACCAACAACGGATTCAGACGTCAGAGTCAAGATCTTGGGACGCAAGGATAAATACTGTCTGGCGTGTGTGAAGAATGCGGGACGGTTGGCGGGATGCAATCGTTGACGTCTGAGGGACAACCAACAACGGATTCAGACGTCAGGGTCGAGATCTTGGGACGCAAGGATAAATACTGTCTGGCGTGTGTGAAGAATGCGGGACGGTTGGCGGGATGCAATCGTTGACGTCTGAGGGACAACCAACAACGGATTCAGACGTCAGAGTCGAGATCTTGGGACACAAGGATAAGAACTGACTGGCATGTGTGAACAATGCGGGACGGTTGGCGGGATGCAATCGTTGACGTCTGAGGGACAACCAACAACGGATTCAGACGTCAGAGTCAAGATCTTGGGACGTAAGGATAAGAACTGTCTATGGACGTCCTCATTCATCCAGGTCATTGTTATCTGAGGGCATTCAATCGATCGCGACTGGACTAGTCTGGCCAATCGAAGCCTAAGACTAGATCTGACCAATCTACAAACCGAAACCAGTGAAGTTGGCACGATGTGTAAATGGTAAATAAAAACAGAATATAATTATTTGCAAATCCTTTTCAACTTATATTCAATTGGATAGACTGCAAAGACAAGATACTTAATGTTAGAACTGGTAAACGTTATTTTCCGCAAATATTAGCTCATTTGGAATTTGATGCTGGCAAAAAGTTGAGGAATGCTCATCAAACACTTATTTGGAACATCCCACAGGTGGACAGGTTAATTGGGAACAGGTGGGTGCCGTGATTGGGTATAAAAGCAGCTTCCATGAAATGCTCAGTCATTCACAAACAAGGATGGGGCCAGGGTCACCACTTTGTCAACAAATGCGTGAGCAAATTGTCGAACAGTTTAAGAACAACATTTCTCAACAAGCTATTGCAAGGAATTTAGGGATTTCACCGTCTACGGTCCGTAATATCATCAAAAGGCTCAGAGAATCTGGAGAAATCAACCAACATTGAATGCCTGTGACCTTCGGTCCCTCAGGCGGTGCTGCATTACAAACCGACATCAGTGTGTAAAGGATGTCACCACATCGGCTTAGGAACACTTCAGAAAACCACTGATGTAACACAGTGGTAAAAAGGCCCCTGTGCCAACTTTTTTGCAATTTTTGCTGCCATTAAATTCTAAGTTGATGATTATTTGCACACAAAAAAAAAGTTTCTCAGTTTGAACATTGAATATCTTGTCTTTGCAGTACATTCAATTGAATTTGCAAATCATTGTATTCTGTGATTGTGATTGTGGCAGTCCGCTCCCTGTATGCTCAGTGCCAGAGCTTGGTCCGCATTGCCGGCAGTAAGTCGGACACGTTTCCAGTGAGGGTTGGACTCCGCCAAGGCTGCCCTTTGTCACCGATTCTGTTCATAACTTTTATGGACAGAATTTCTAGGCGCAGTCAAGGCGTTGAGGGGATCTGGTTTGGTGGCTGTAGGATTAGGTCTCTGCTTTTTGCAGATGATGTGGTCCTGATGGCTTCATCTGGCCAGGATCTTCAGCTCTCACTGGATCGGTTCGCAGCCGAGTGTGAAGCGACTGGGATGAGAATCAGCACCTCCAAGTCCGAGTCCATGGTTCTCGCCCGGAAAAGGGTGGAGTGCCATCTCCGGGTTGGGGAGGAGATCTTGCCCCAAGTGGAGGAGTTCAAGTACCTCGGAGTCTTGTTCACGAGTGAGGGAAGAGTGGATCGTGAGATCGACAGGCGGATCGGTGCAGCGTCTTCAGTAATGCGGATGCTGTATCGATCCGTTGTGGTGAAGAAGGAGCTGAGCCGGAAGGCAAAGCTCTCAATTTACCGGTCGATCTACGTTCCCATCCTCACCTATGGTCATGAGCTTTGGGTTATGACCGAAAGGACAAGATCACGGGTACAAGCGGCCGAAATGAGTTTCCTCCGCCGGGTGGCGGGGCTCTCCCTTAGAGATAGGGTGAGAAGCTCTGTCATCCGGGAGGAGCTCAAAGTAAAGCCGCTGCTCCTCCACATCGAGAGGAGCCAGATGAGGTGGTTCGTGCATCTGGTCAGGATGCCACCCAAACGCCTCCCTAGGGAGGTGTTTAGGGCATGTCCGACCGGTAGGAGGCCGCGGGGAAGACCCAGGACACGTTGGGAAGACTATGTCTCCCGGCTGGCCTGGGAACGCCTCGGGGTCCCACAGGAAGAGCTGGACGAAGTGGCTGGGGAGAGGGAAGTCTGGGCTTCCCTGCTTAGGCTGCTGCCCCCGCGACCCGACCTCGGATAAGCGGAAGAAGATGGATGGATGGATGTATTCTGTTTTTATTTACGATTTACACAACGTGCCAACTTCACTGGTTTTAGGTTTTGTACGTCTATGAGCATGAACCGAAATCTAAGTAAGATTAAATATCTCAAATAAGGGTGATATTTGCTTATTTTCTGTCTGATAAGATAATTCTTCTCACTAAGCAGATTTTATGTTAGAGTGTTTTACTTGTTTTAAGTGTTTTGGCCCTAAATGATCTCAGTAAGATATTACAGCTTGTTGCTGAGATTTGATGACCTATATTGAGCTTGAAACTAGTATATCAAGTGTTGCAAAGCTGTGTCATCAACACTCACAAGTATAAAACTACTTTTTTAAAGTAACAATTTCTTATTTCAAGTATGTAAAAAAAAAAAAAAATCATGACTTTGACACAATTGTGTCTCATAATTAAAACAGATGACAGCCAAATGGACTCTGCTGGTTTATTTTCAATGAAACAATAGAAAATACGTACTCATATAGTAGTACACTTGTTATTAGTGATTATATACTTATTTTAAGGTATTTTTGGGTTCATTGAGGTTAGCTAATTAGGGACCGCAATGTCCCTTTGGGACAGAGGACCCTATTGTAATTGTAAGGTTTTATTATTATTATTCCGCCGCCTCGTTGAGCTGTAATTTGACCCCCTTAACATGCTTCAAATCTCACCATATTTGACACACACATCAGGACTGGCGAAAATAGCCATCTAATAAAGTGACATCCTTCAGCAAAAATCAACAGAAAGTTGGCAATTCCCCCTTCAAAACAAAAGTTTACTAAAAACAGTCACTTTTGCCTCTTTGAGCTGTAATTTGACACCCTTAACATGCTTCAAAACTCACCAAACTGGACACACACATCAGGACTGGCAAAAATTGCGATCTAATGAAAAAACCCAACCCCAAAACTCAAAATTGCGCTCTAGGGCCCCCTAGGAAGAAAACACAGACACAACAGCTCCTAGGAAGAAAACTCAAGACAAAACTGCGTGTAACTTCTAGTACGAATGTTATAGAGACATGAAACAAAAACCTCTATGTAGGTCTCACTTAGACAACCCCCAGCAAAAATCAACAGGAAGTTTGCAATTCCCCCTTCAAAACAAACGTTTTGTAAAAACCGGTCACCTTTTTTCAAACATTATCTCCTCAGAGTGCGTTTGTCGTGTCGGCTTTAAACTAGCACAAGAGAGAGATTGAACCCTTCTGATTAAAAGTTGACCAAAGACTTTTAATTACTGCTCCGGTTTGGATTTTATGTGCCGTCAAATTCGGTCCCGTCCATCGCTGCTTGCAGCTTTAATTATTATTATTCTGCCGCCTCGTTGAGCTGTAATTTGACCCCCTTAACATGCTTCAAAAGTCACCATATTTGACACACACATCAGGACTGGCAAAAATTGCCATCTAATAAAAAAACCAAACCCCAAAACTCAAAATTGCGCTCTAGCACCCCCTAGGAAAAAACACAGACAAAATTGCTTGTAACTTCCTGTAGGAATGTCGTAGAGACATGAAACAAAACCTCTATGTAGGTCTGACTTAGACTTAGATTTCATAAAGTAACATCCTTCAGCAAAAATCAACAAAAAGTTGGCAATTCCCCCTTCAAAACAAAAGTGTAGTAAAAACAGTCACTTTTGCCTCTTTGAGCTGTAATTTGACCCCCTTAACATGCTTCAAAACTCACCAAACTGGACACACACATTAGGACTGGCAAAAATTGGGATCTAATGAAAAAACCCAACCCCAAAACTCAAAATTGCGCTCTAGGGCCCCCTAGGAAGAAAACACAGACACAACAGCTCCTAAGAAGAAAACTCAGACAAAACTGCGTGTAACTTCCAGTATGAATGTTATAGAGACATGAAACAAAAACCTCTATGTACGTCTCACTTAGACCTACATTTCATTCATTGACAACCCCCAGCAAAAATCAACAGAAAGTTTGCAATTCCCCCTTCAAAACAAAAGTTTTGTAAAAACCGGTCACCTTTTTTCAAACATTAACTCCTCTGACCACGTTTGTCGTGTCGGCTTCAAACTAGCACAGGAGAGAGATTGAACCCTTCTGATTAAAAGTTGACCAAAGACTTTTGATTACTGCTCCGGTTTGGATTTTATGTGCCGTCAAAGTCGGTCCCGTCCATCGCTGCTTGCAGCTTTAATTTTACTTGTTTTGGAAACACATTTGCTTGTTCCATTGGCAGATAATTTTGCTTAGTTCAAATAAAATACCCCCAATTTTTGTATTTTTTTTTCTTGTTTTTGAACACTGACTTTTTGCAGTGTACTTGGATGAGAGGTGAAACGTCTTCTAAGACAAACCAAACAGTCCAGTCACGTTTGAGAAGGGTAAGAAAATACTCATTTCTTGAATAAACATCATGAGGCCAAATAACTGATGTTGGGATTTCTATCTCTATTTCTATTTCTGTTCTAGTTCCTCCCAAAGGTGTTTGTGTCAGGACGTGGACTGTGGGGTGTTTTGTTTTCCCGAGATGCAAGAATAGTTGGAGTGGACGTGGCTTGAAGATAAAGACATAATTTAATTTTACTATAAAAAAAGGAACAAAAAGCGCGCTCAAGGCGGAAGTACAAACTTGGCTAATGAAATAAAAAACTAGCACCTGGGCAAAAAACTATGGGCATGAACAAATAACACTTACTGCAGGGGTGTCCAAAGTGCGGCCCGCAAGTAATTTTTTCTAAAAATACGATGAAAAAAAAAAGTAAAACATAAAAAGTGCTATAAAAAAGCAAACAGGTGAAATGTAACAAGAAAATGTTGCAATGTTTACTCTAATAACACAAAGCTGCCATGCAGGCTAATAATGAATCAAAATCAATGTCATTATGAATTATTGACCTATTCAAGGCTCCAATTATGTCACACTAAATATTCCACTTTGAGATATTCTTAGGGAAAAATTTTGCATATTTTGTTTTTGCCATATAAAAAATGAAGCTGTTTTTTTTAATGAAGGGCCTAAAACGAACAAAACAAAAACAACAATAAAACTTATAAATGACGGATGGATCTGAAGATGATCTCGAGATTATTGTGTTAAAAGTAAACAGTAGAAAAAATGTATAATGTATTTTTTTTTAAACTTTAATGATTATGATAATTTTGGATCCCCAAATCATTTCAATGTGATTTTTTTTGCTCAAAAAATAATAATTAATTAAAATCAATGTTGTTAGTAATTGACCTTTTTAAGGCTCCAATTATTATATAATCTCAAATATTCCACTTAAAAATGTTATTGGGTGAAAATATTGCATATTTTGTGTTTTTTCCATGGAAAAAATGGGTTTTCTTTGACAAAAAGAGCATACAACTTAAATCTTTAAAAACTTTATATTGACAGATAGACCTAATGTTGATCTAGAGATTTAAACCTAGAATAATAATACAAATAATAATACTGAATAATGACACATTTTTAATATTTTTTTGACCAAAACCCTTTGTGGTCTCCGGGATCAAGCCTGTGTGGAGGCCTAAATGTATATTTTTTTATACATATATTGTATTGGGTTTTGAAATAAAACATATCAAAATAGCCCCCGCTTGCTTGGATTTTTCAGTGGGCGGCCCTCAGTGGAAAAAGTTTGGACACCCCTGACTTACTGTGACCAGAACGAACAGCATGAAACTATGGCATGAGCAGAGTGAACAGACGTAACCAAGGTATCAGAGTTAATGTCGCCAGGCTGACTTCCCGGCAACTATTGGCTTAAATAGTCGTGATCATGATTAACAACAGGTGTGTGAGTGCAAACGTGAAACAGGTGGAACGAATGGGCTGCTATGGTGACCAAACAGGAACTAAAAAGAGTCCAAAAACCAAACAGGACATAACTTAAACAAAACATGATCACAGACATGACAGTTTGATGGAGTTCTGTGCCAAACTCATATGGTCCAACTTAGAGTCTTCAATGAACCTAAAAACACAAACGTGCACCTGTTGTATAGAGCAGTGTTTTTCAACCACTGTCTGGTGTACAGTCTGGTGTGCCGTGGGAGATGATCTAATTTCACCTATTTGGGTTAAAAATATTTTTTGCAAACCAGTAATTATAGTCTGCAAATGATGTGTTGTTGTTGAGTGTCGGTGCTGTCTAGAGCTCGGCAGAGTAACCGTGGAATACTCTTCCATATCAGTAGGTGGCAGCAGGTAGCTAATTGCTTTGTAGATGTCGGAAACAGCGGGAGGCAGGGTGCAGGTAAAAAGGTGTCTAATGCTTAAACCAAAAATAAACAAAAGGTGAGTGTCCCTAAGAAAAGGCATTGAAGCTTAGGGAAGGCTATGCAGAACAAATCTTAAACTGAACTGGCTATAAAAGTAAACAAAAACAGAATGCTGGACGACAGCAAAGACTTACTGTGGAGCAAAGACGGCGTCCACAATGTACAACGGAACATGACATGACAATCAACAATGTCCCCACAAAGAAGGATAAAAACAACTGAAATATTGTTGATTGACTTAATAAATAAAGATTGCTATAACAAAGTAGACGCGGGAAAATATAAAATATAAAATATATATATATATATATATATATATATATATATATATATATATATATATATATATATTAGAGATGCGCGGATAGGCAATTATTTCATCCGCAACCGCATCAGAAAGTCGTCAACCATCCGCCATCCACCCGGTTCTAACATTTAATCAGAACCGCACCCGCCCGTTGTTATATATCTAATATAGACGATGCAAGGCATTAGTGAGGTTATAAAGCTTTTGCCTGTTAAAGAAAGGAGACTGATCCAATGCAGCACAGACATTCGCGTGCCACGCTGTCACGGCCCAGACGCACACCAGTGCGCAATCATATGGGAGCCGCGCTGAGCGCACCTCCAAGCGCGTCTCACTGCCGGCGACGGCCGGGTATGGGCCCGACGCTCCAGCGCCATCCATTTTCAGGGCTAGTTGATTCGGCAGGTGGGTTGTTACACACTCCTTAGCGGGTTCCGACTTCCATGGCCACCGTCCTGCTGTCTATATCAACCAGGGTGAGCCCCACCCCTTTCGTGAGCGCACTGCGCGCGGAGTGACCCCTGTTACGCGCCCCCGGCAACAGGGGTGGCGGGCAGGTAAGCTGTGCGGGCGGAGCGCGCGGAGTGACCCCTGTTACGAGCCCCCGCCCACGGGGGTGGCGGGCAGGTAAGCTGCTTACCTGCTGTGCGTGACGCCGGCCGCGGCGAAGGCGGACGAGGCGGGGTGTCGGTGCGGTGGGCGCGGTGGTGACCCTGGACGTGCGTCGGGCCCTTCTCGCGGATCGCCTCAGCTACGGCTCCCGGTGGGGCCCTCTCGGGGGAAGGGGCCTCGGTCCCGGACCCCGGCGAGGCGTCCCTTCTCCGCTCCGTAAAAGGGCCCATCTCTTTTCTTCTTCTGTTGTGGCATATGCTGCAGGTGCCTGCTCGTTTTTCGTATGTGGGTAACAACATTTAACTATGTATATATATTTACCAATTGGTTTAACTGCCACCCGCCTGAATCTATTTAAAATCAAATTTTTTTTTATTTCAACCGCCCGATCCGCGGATAATCCGCTGACTCCGCGGTTGTGTCCGCAAACCGCGCATCTCTAATATATATATATATATATATATATATATATATATATATATATATGCATATGTATATATATATGTATGTATATATATATATATATATATATATATATATATATATATATATATATATATATATATATATATATATATATATGCATACACAAACCCCGTTTCCATATGAGTTGGGAAATTGTGTTAGATGTAAATATAAACGGAATACAATGATTTGCAAATCCTTTTCAACCCATATTCAGTTGAATATGCTACAAAGACAACATATTTGATGTTCAAATTCATAAACTTTATTTTTTTTTTTGCAAATAATAATTAACTTAGAATTTCATGGCTGCAACACGTGCCAAAGTAGTTGGGAAAGGGCATGTTCACCACTGTGTTACATGGCCTTTCCTTTCAACAACACTCAGTAAACGTTTGGGAACTGAGGAGACACATTTTTGGAATTCTTTCCCATTCTTGCTTGATGTACAGCTTAAGTTGTTCAACAGTCCGGGGGTCTCCGTTGTGCTATTTTAGGCTTCATAATGCGCCACACATTTTCAATGGGAGACAGGTCTGGACTACAGGCAGGCCAGTCTAGTACCCGCACTCTTTTACTATGAAGCCACGTTGATGTAACACGTGGCTTGGCATTGTCTTGCTGAAATAAGCAGGGGCGTCCATGATAACGTTGCTTGGATGGCAACATATGTTGCTCCAAACCCTGTATGTACCTTTCAGCATTAATGGCGCCTTCACAGATGTGTAAGTTACCCATGTCTTGGGCACTAATACACCCCCATACCATCACAGATGCTGGCTTTTCAACTTTGCGCCTATAACAATCCGGATGGTTCTTTTCCTCTTTGGTCCGGAGGACACGACGTCCACAGTTTCCAAAAACAATTTGAAATGTGGACTCGTCAGACCACAGAACACTTTTCCACTTTGTATCAGTCCATCTTAGATGAGCTCAGGACCAGCGAAGCCGACGGCGTTTCTGGGTGTTGTTGATAAACGGTTTTCGCCTTGCATAGGAGAGTTTTAACTTGCACTTACAGATGCAGCGACCAACCGTAGTTACTGACAGTGGGTTTCTGAAGTGTTCCTGAGCCCATGTGGTGATATCCTTTACACACCGATGTCGCTTGTTGATGCAGTACAGCCTGAGGGATCGAAGGTCACGGGCTTAGCTGCTTACGTGCAGTGATTTCTCCACACTCTCTGAACCCTTTGATGATATTACGGACCGTAGACGGTGAAATCCCTAAATTCCTTGCAATAGCTGGTTGAGAAAGGTTTTTCTTAAACTGTTCAACAATTTGCTCACGCATTTGTTGACAAAGTGGTGACCCTCGCCCCATCCTTGTTTGCGAATGACTGAGCATTTCATGGAATCTACTTTTATACCCAATCATGGCACCCACCTGTTCCCAATTAGCCTGTTCACCTGTGGGATGTTCCAAATAAGTGTTTGATGAGCATTCTTCAACTTTATCAGTATTTATTGCCACCTTTCCCCAACTTCTTTGTCACGTGTTGCTGGCATCAAATTCTAAAGTTAATGATTATTTGCACAAAAAAAAAAAAAAAAAGTTTATCAGTTTGAACATCAAATATGTTGTCTTTGTAGCATATTCAACTGAATATGGGTTGAAAATGATTTGCAAATCATTGTATTCCGTTTATATTTACGTCTAACACAATTTCCCAACTCATATGGAAACGGGGTTTGTATATATATCGATGCATATATATATATATATATATATATATATATATATATATATATATATATATATATATGTGTGTGGGAAAAAAATCACAAGACTATTTCATCTCTACAGGCCTGTTTCATGAGGGGGGATTCCCTCAATCATCAGGAGATTTTAATGGGAGCATTCACATACCATGGTTTATATAGGGCACAGAGTGGGTGGGTACAGGCTGGTGTAGGGGCGTGGTGATTGGCTCATGTGTTACCTAGGAGGTGTTTCCGTCTGTGGCGGCATGCTGTTACAATTTCGCTGCGCTTGTTGAGGGATGACAGGTCTGGACGGTAAATAATAAACAGTTTCTCTTTCAAGCATAGGTTGCATCTTTTATTACCACTATTGTAAGGTGTGCTGGATGCAAGAATTTGCCATGTTATTGAATATTCAACATTATTGTCTTTGAGGTCCCAAATGTGTTTGCTGAGTTCTGTGGTATTCCACAGGTTTTGGTTCCTGAAAGAAGCCTTGTGATTGTTCCATCTGGTTTTGAACTCTCCTTCAGTTAATCCTACATATGTGTCGGATGTGTTAATGTCCTTGCGTGTTACCTTAGATTGGTAGACAACTGATGTTTGTAAGCACCCCCCGTTGAGAGGGCAATCAGGTTTCTTTCGACAGTTGCAACCTTTGTTGGTTTTGGAGTCGCTCTGTCCGGGGGCCGACGGCTCATTTGCAATTGTTTTGTTGTGGTTTGAGATGATTTGTCGTATATTGTTCATACAGCTGTAGCTCAATTTAATGTTGTTCTTGTTGAATACTTTTCTTAGGGTGTTGTCTTTGGGAAAGTGTTTGTCAATCAGATTGAGGAATTTGTGTCCAATGTTAGTTGAGACGTTTTTGCTGTATGGGGGGTTGTACCAGATGATGTCGTTTCGTTTTCTGTTCTTTTTCGGTTGGTTTCCTGGCGTGGGTTCATCAACGGCTTTTTGGTACGGGGGGGGGGGGTTGCTTGGTCAAATTCAGCTTTGCTAGATGACAGCATCGATAGCCTTTTATTAATTCCGGTAGGTATTCTTTTCGTGGTGGTGGGTGGGTGGTTGCTGTCATGGTGCACGTATTGGAGTGTTGTGTTGGGTTTCGTGAATGGTTGGTAGCTGTTATTTCTCAGGTTGAAAGTATATATATATATATATATATATATATATATATACATATATATTAATTATTATTATTACATGTATGCATTTTTTCTTTTGTTACTTAAGAGTAGTCACACGTTTTTACGGCCTGATGAAGATGAATGTGGTGACTTATGTTCGTGTTTCCAATTGTCCTGTAAGGGCTTCTCTAAGCGTATGAAATGAGGTCAAATAAACACAATAACTTACTGTACCTATGCATAGTGGTGGAGTGGACCATTCAGCGTCCTCACACTTTGTTGTCGCCCACCAGCCCTCCACGGCCGGCTTCAGTCCATTTCCACATGCGTAGAACAACGTGGCTCCGTTGGAATACGTGTCTTGTCGAGGGACTAAATAACCGCCATCCAGTGTTGGCGCGGGACATGGACGACTCGCTGAAACAGAAATCAGGAAAGTGAACCCGAGATAAATCTTCCAAGATGCTCCCGTTTGTGGCATGACTGAAAGCTTTTTTCGCCGTGGAATTCCGTCGGCAGAACGAAGGTGACTTTGGAGCCTGGATGTGTCCCACAAATAAAGCGCTGACCTTTCGTCACATCAGCTATGAGGAAATAGTAAACATCAGGTTGCTGGGAATTTAACACACAAATTACGCAAACAGGCTCCGTGCACTTTAATGTGTGACTCAAATCAGACGGGAATGCCCACGGTTACTCATTTGTCCTTAGCTTGGTACACATTGTTTTGATGTCCCTCCCAAAATCAATGCATATGGAAAGTCTACATTCTCGACTTCATCGTGGCTCCCCAGAGAGTTGTGATCAAAACAGAAGAGGCTTTCACAAACAAGGCACTCCTTATTTGAAGGGGAACATTATCACCAGACCTATGTAAGCGTCAATATATACCTTGATGTTGCAGAAAAAAGACCATATATTTTTTTAACCGATTTCCGAACTCTAAATGGGTGAATTTTGGCGAATTAAACGCCTTTCTAATTTTCGCTCTCGGAGCGATGACGTCACAACACCAAGTCAAATCAGCTCTGTTATTTTCCGGTTTTTTTCGACTGTTTTCCGTACCTTGGAGACATCATGCCTCGTCGGTGTGTTGTCGGAGGGTGTAACAACACGAACAGGGACGGATTCAAGTTGCACCAGTGGCCCAAAGATGCCAAACTGGCAAGAAA
>NC_084580.2:20657500-20665000 GCF_033978685.3 Nerophis lumbriciformis
AGTGTCTTATTTGACATATCAAGTGTCATATTTGACATATCAAGTGTCGTATTTGACATATCAAGTGTCATATTTGACATATCAAGTGTCATATTTGACATATTAAGAGTCATATTTGACATATCAAGTGTCATATTTGACATATCAAGTGTCGTATTTGACATATCAAGTGTCATATTTGACATATCAAGTGTCGTATTTGACATATCAAGTGTCATATTTGACATATCAAACGTTATATTTGACATGTTATATTTGACATATCAAGTGTAATATTTGACATACTTAACGTTATATTTTACATATGAAATGTAATATTTGACATATCAAACATTATATTTGACGTATCAAACGTCATATCATATGACATATCAAGTGTCATATTTGACATATCAAGTGTCATATTTGACGTATCAAACGTCATGACATAATCAAGTGTCATATTTGACATATCAAGTGTCATATTTGTGTCATATTTGACATATCAAGTGTCATATTTGACATATCAAGTGTCATATTTGACATCAATTGTTATATTTGACATATCAAGTGTCATATTTGACATATCAATTGTCATATTTGACCTATCAAGGGTCATATTTGTCATATCAAGTGTCATATTTGACATATCAAGTGTCATATTTGACATATTAAGAGTCATATTTGACATATCAAGTGTCATATTTGACATATCAAGTGTCATATTTGACATATCAAGTGTCATATTTGACATATTAAGAGTCATATTTGACATATCAAGTGTCATATTTGACATATCAAGTGTCATATTTGACATATCAAGTGTCATATTTGACATCAATTGTTATATTTGACATATCAAGTGTCATATTTGACATATCAATTGTCATATTTGACCTATCAAGGGTCATATTTGACATATCAAGTGTCATATTTGACATATTAAGAGTCATATTTGACATATCAAGTGTCATATTTGACATATCAAGGGTCATATTTTACATATTAAGGGTCATATTTGACATATTAAGGGTCATATCAAGTGTCATATTTGACATCAATTGTTATATTTGACATAAATTGTTATATTTGACATAAATTGTTATATTTGACATATCAAGTGTCATATTTGACATATCAAGTGTCATATTTGACATATCAAGTGTCATATTTGACATATTAAGGGTCATATTTGACATATTAAGGGTCATATCAAGTGTCATATTTGACATAAATTGTTATATTTGACATATCAAGGGTCATATTTGACATATCAAGTGTCATATTTGACATATCAAGATTCATATTTGACCTATCAAGTGTCATATTTGACATATCAAGTGTCATATTTGACATATCAAGTGTCATATTTGACATATTAAGGGTCATATCAAGTGTCATATTTGACATAAATTGTTATATTTGACATATCAAGTGTCATAATTGACATATCAAGTGTCATATTTGACATATCAAGGGTCATATTTGACATATCAAGGGTCATATTTGACATATCAAGTGTCATATTTGACATCAATTGTTATATTTGACATATCAAGTGTCATATTTGACATATCAATTGTCATATTTGACCTATCAAGGGTCATATTTGTCATATCAAGTGTCATATTTGACATATCAAGTGTCATATTTGACATATTAAGAGTCATATTTGACATATCAAGTGTCATATTTGACATATCAAGTGTCATATTTGACATATCAAGTGTCATATTTGACATATTAAGAGTCATATTTGACATATCAAGTGTCATATTTGACATATCAAGTGTCATATTTGACATATCAAGTGTCATATTTGACATCAATTGTTATATTTGACATATCAAGTGTCATATTTGACATATCAATTGTCATATTTGACCTATCAAGGGTCATATTTGACATATCAAGTGTCATATTTGACATATCAAGTGTCATATTTGACATATTAAGAGTCATATTTGACATATCAAGTGTCATATTTGACATATCAAGTGTCATATTTGACATATCAAGGGTCATATTTTACATATTAAGGGTCATATTTGACATATTAAGGGTCATATCAAGTGTCATATTTGACATCAATTGTTATATTTGACATAAATTGTTATATTTGACATATCAAGTGTCATATTTGACATATCAAGTGTCATATTTGACATATCAAGTGTCATATTTGACATATTAAGGGTCATATTTGACATATTAAGGGTCATATTTGACATATCAAGTGTCATATTTGACATAAATTGTTATATTTGACATATCAAGGGTCATATTTGACATATCAAGTGTCATATTTGACATATCAAGATTCATATTTGACCTATCAAGTGTCATATTTGACATATCAAGTGTCATATTTGACATATCAAGTGTCATATTTGACATATTAAGGGTCATATCAAGTGTCATATTTGACATAAATTGTTATATTTGACATATCAAGTGTCATATTTGACATATCAAGTGTCATATTTGACATATCAAGTGTCATATTTGACATATCAAGGGTCATATTTGACATATCAAGGGTCATATTTGACATATCAAGGGTCATATTTGACATATTAAGGGTCATATTTGACATCAATTGTTATGTTTGACATATCAAGTGTCATATTTGACATATCAAGTGTCATATTTGATATAGTAAGTGTCATATTTGACATATCAAGTATTGCTTATTTTGCTTAATAACACAACAATGATAGTATGATTAAAGTGAAAGTTAATTGTTGGTTTGTACATAGCATATGTAACTGTTAATGTTGTAAAAGGTATTTGCACAACTAATTAACGTTAGCGTTTGTGACACGTCTTGTGCCGTGGGGTTCTTTCAGGACCGACAGACTGAACGCCAGACGGCTTTGCCAGGTTTACAATCTTTTAATTTTACACAAAGTCTTTTCTCTTCCAACTGCGCGGATCGCGCACCTGGGCACGATTGCGGCGTCGCTCCCGGCGCGCCCCGCCTCGCCGCTCGCTCGCCGCCGCCGCCTCTCCACAGCGTTAAAGAGGAGCGCGTCTTTGTAAACACTGAACAGGCACGCCAAACGCGCCTCTCGGAGCGAAACGGTGCTTTAGTTTATGAATTTACAACGCAGATACAAATGACACATTCATGTTTTTGTGTAATAATGACAACGTATACGCACGCGGACGATTGACTTGTTGATGGTGATGGCAAGAACGCTGTCGGGGGTTTTCTTTTCAAATGTTCGTTCATAGCCGTTGTGCTGCTATGATAGGCCATTTCCGCTCGACACAGTGTGCATTCAACAACATTATTAGGCCGTTTATTGAAATACTCCCACACTTTTGACGACTTTTGGCGTGCTTTTTTCCCCTCGCTCGCATCGTCTGCTTTGCGCTCCGCCATGACAGTAAAGTAGTGTGACGTAAATATGCGACGCGCCGACGCACAAAAACGTCAAGTGTCATATTTGACATATCAAGTGTCATATTTGACATATCACTGGCTAGTGGTTGGATTTTTGTAAACAGATTTTCCCACTTGGTTTTACACTTTGGCTGATTTGGGGCAACAATATTTATGATGTAATATTTTCAAATGTTGGACTATTTAAGTCCAGAGAGTACAATTTAAGGAATAATCCATTTGAACTTAAAAAAGAGTTGTCTGACATGATGTTGTGTTTGTGTTGTGAGGCCCCAGACAGTGTTGTTGTCCAGAAGAAGAACCTTGTCTGGCTCTTGGTCGCACACACCAAATGCACATCGGATGAAGTGGTGAGGAGAAAGCATTTTCATCTGATATCTGAGTATTGTATTCTTTTTAAAAAAAAGAAGTTGCGGGTGCTACTTAAATATTGTGTTGCTCTGCAGACGTCTGCGCTGACCCGCTCTTGTGGAAATGCAGTGCTCAAGTTTGAGCCGTTTGTCATGCATGTTCAGTGTCGCACCCTGGAGGATGCACACCTGCTGGTGAGACACTTCATCCATTCATTCATTCCATTGCATTGTTTTATCCTTGGGAAGTGTAACTAATACATAATAACACCCAGACCGCATAAAATATGTTAAAAAAAAGAAAATAAAGTTGAATAGAAGGTAAAAGATGGTAAATAAAACAAAAGTTTTGTAAAAAAACGGTCACCTTTTTTCAAACATTATCTCCTCTGAGCGCGTTTGTCGTGTCGGCTTCAAACTAGCACAGGAGAGAGATTGAACCCTTCTGATTAAAAGTTGACCAAAGAGTTTTAGTTACTGCTCCGGTTTGGATTTTATGTGCCGTCAAAGTCGGTCCCGTCCATCGCTGCTTGCAGCTTTAATTAGGGCCCGTAATGGCCCATTGCAAAAGGACTCCCACAGGGAGTCCTTATGCAATGGGACATAAGGACCTATTGTTATTCGTTCGTTTTATTCTTTATTATTCTTCCACCGCCTCTTTGAGCACTAATTTGACCCACTTAACATGCTTCAAAACTCACCATATTTGACCCACACATCAGGACCTGCGAAAATTGTCTTTTAATAAAAAAAACAAACTGCAAAAATCAAAATTGCGCTCTAGCGCCCCCTAGGAAAAAAAAAAACTAGACTGCCTGTAACTCCCACTAGGAAGGTCGGAAAGACATGAAACAAAATCCTCTATGTAGGTCTGACTCAGACCTAACTTTCATAATGGTACATTCTTGGGCTAAAATCAACAGGAAGTTGGCAATTCCCCCTTCAAGACAAAAAAGTACTAAAATCAGTCACTTTTGCCTCTTTGAGCTGTAATTTGACCCCCTTAACATGCTTCAAAACTCACCGAACTGAACGCACACATCAGGACTGGCAAAAACTGTGATCTAATAAAAAAACCTAACCCCAAATTCAAAAATTGCGCTCTACAGCAATTTTTTTATAAAACGGAGAAAAAACTGCTCCTCGGAAGAAAAAAATGGCAAAACTGCCTGTAACTCCCACTGGGAAGGTCGGAGAGACATGAAACAAAAACCTCTCCGTAGGTCTCACTTAGACCTACATTTCATATATTGACAACCCCCAGCAAAAATATACAGGAAGTTTGCTATTCCCCCTTCAACACAACATTTTTGTAAAAACCGGTCACCTTTCTTCAAAAATTATCTCCTCTGAGCGCGTTTGTTGTTTCGGCTTCAAACTAACACAGGAGAGAGATTGAACCCTTCTGATTAAAAGTTGGCGAAAGAGTTGTGATACCTGCTCCGGTTTTGATTTTATGACCCTTCAAATACCCGCTGCACTGATGCTCCTGCGGTGCTGTTTTTTTAAGATGGCTGCTCAAAAGCAGGAAGCACCAACGTGCCCACACAATGCAGACAAGGTAGGTACACTAGACAAAAGTCTTGGGACACTTCAGACTAAAAGTAGACAAAAGTATTGGGACACTTAGGACTAGCACCTGCCAAATACGCGGGCCCGTCCAACGCTGCTTGCAGCTTTAATTTTGTTTGTTTTTTGAAAGTGACTAGTGCAGGTATACTTTTCAAAGTGTCAGGTAGAGAGTTCCATAGTTGTGGTCCTTTTATTGAAAAGGCAGTCCGGGCAAAATATGTTCTACGGAATGGAACGCAACAGTTGCCTTTTGACATTGCTCGGGTGGTAGATCTGGTCTTAATTGTTTCCAAACGGTGGCAGTAAAACGGCTGATCAAACAAAACAGAAGTCATCGCCATAGACCCACTGGCTGCGCAAGCAAGCTCTCCAATCAGCTAAACAGACCCGGTAACTCCACGGTGACGTTTTGGTGAATTTACTAAACACAATACAAAAAGAATGCCATTGTAAGTTAAAAATACTAACACAGACACTTGTAAATGTTTTAATGCTGACTAAGCTATCTTCATTACAATACGGTAGCACGTAGAAATATGCATGAAAACACTCCTACAGACATCACACATGGGACGGTTTAGTGAGTAAGAATTGTTTTAGTTATATTGTAAAACTTACAAACGCTGCTTGGAGTGATGAATGAAGAATCCGTACGAATAAAAACGCTATGGACGGAACTCGTCGCACCGTTTTTATAAGCCGCAGGGTTCAAAGCCTAGGAAAAAAAGTCTTAGAGTCCGGGATTTAGGGCAAGTAAGACAGTTGAAACATCTATTCTGAGGATAACAATCCTGACCACTGTCTGATATCATCCTCCTGTGTGTGGTATCACTCTGATCCTCAACTCTGTAGATTTAGGATCCTTTCGTCCTGATTTAGTGTAATATTTACAACTAGTTTATAGAACCTTCCATCTACTTACAATGTGCAGTCTTGAGGATAATCTTTCTCTGCCTTTAAAATCTGTTTTCTTCTCTTAAGCTCTCAGCTGCTCTCCAGTCGGGCTTCAAAAACTCTGGTCTCACTGCAAGCAAGACGGGGAAGATCATCACGGTACTGTAAACCTAATCCAAGCACGCATGCACAAAAGAAGCTCGACTTTCAAAAAGCAAAAGGATCCTCAGCAGTGAGGTGCTAGTTAGTAGCGAGTGAACAACACAGTGCTGTGACTAATTTTGACTATAATGTTCTTAAAACACAACACTAAAACATCACACAATTACCACTGATGAACTTTTTTTTTATTTTTCTATGTTACAAAAGTTACTGTATGCCATTTTAAATTTGTATCATATTTGACACAGCCGGTCACACAATATTATTTTAATGTTATTTTTATTAACACAACATAATGAAATACAGAGAAATATCCATCCATCATGTTATTTCCAAACATAAAAAGGACATTTGTAATCGCCCGGATCACTTGAATTCACATTCTTTATCATTTTAAAAGCTATCTTTAATGTTGAAATTATTTTCCGTCTAAAAAAAACCGCACAAAAAGTCAATATGTATTTTTCTCTCTCGTAAAAATCAGAAAGCTATAATTTATAGCAACACACTGAGTGAGTGCCACAAAATACAGTAAATTGGATATGTATATTTTACCTCTAAATATGATATTTTATATCATGTAAACATAGCTGTTTACTTAAAAAATATGTACCGGTACGTTGCTCAATTATTTATAATGTATGAACTTTTACCTCTAAATATATCATATTGTGTAATGTAAACATATTTATTAAAAAAAATCTAAAGACTGATCCTCGATTATTTGTAATGCATGAAATGCAATAAAATGACTAATTTAGCGTTACATCACCTAAATACCAGGGGGTTTTTTGGTTCAAATTTGATACCTGTTTTTTTTTTTTCTTCAAATTTGATACATTTAACATATAATATAAAATATTAAGTAATTTCACATTGCATTAACAGATTGGTATAAAATATATATATATATATATATATATATATATATATATTTGTTACCATATCCCTTTCAATTTGGCAAAGTTTCTCCTCAAAAATCAGGTGTCTCATTTCTTCTGTGTCAATCTTGTGGGATCATTCCGCTACTGCCCTCCTGTGGATTATACGTGTAGTGCATCTGATCTGATACGACAGGCTTCTTTGTGGAAAAACTAAGTACACCGATGATGTAGAGCAGTGGTTCTCAGATAG
>NC_084580.2:20670000-20752500 GCF_033978685.3 Nerophis lumbriciformis
CGTTATATGAGGCATAAATAACCAACTGGTATGTTAACGTAACATATTATGGTAAGAGTCATTCAAATAACTATAACATATAGAACATGCTATACGTTTACCAAACAATCTGTCACTCCTAATCGCTAAATCCCATGAAATCTTATACGTCTAGTCTCTTACCTGAATGAGATAAATAATATTATTTGATATTTTACGCTAATGTGTTAATCATTTCACACATAAGTCGCTCCTGAGTATAAGTATAAACTATGAAAAAAAACTGCGACTTATAGTCCGAAAAATACGGTGTATATATATACACACCGGTATATATTTATTTTTTTTAAACTGTTTTTAGGGTGGCGCTCACCCTTTGGAGCAGTGGTCCCCAACCACCAGTCTGTTTGCTACCGGGCCGCAGACAAACATTAAATAATTTATAAACGGCTGCATTATATATATATATATCAAAACAATATCGGTATCGGATCGGGAGTGCAAAAACCTGGATCGGGACATCCCTATTTCATACATTGACATCTTTCAGCAAAAATCAACAGGATGTTGGCAATTCCCCCTTCAAAACAAAAGTCTACTAAAAACAGTCACTTTTGCCTCTTTGAGCTGTAATTTGACCCCCTTAACATGCTTCAAAACTCACCAAACTGGACACATACATCAGGACTGGCAAAAATTGCGATCTAATAAAAAAAAAACAACAACCCCAAAACTCAAAATTGCGCTCTAGCGCCCCCTAGGACGAAAACACAAGACAAAACTGCTCCTAGGAAGAAAACTCAAGACAAAACTGCCTGTAACTTCCAGTAGGAAAGTCTTAAGAGACATGAAACTTACTTAGACCTACATTTCATATATTGACAACCCCCAGCAAAAATCAACAGGAAGTTTGCAATTCCCCCTTCAAAACAAAAGTTTTGTAAAAACCAGTCACCTTTTTTTAACATTATCTCCTCTGAGCGCGTTTGTCGTGTCAGCTTCAAACTAGCACAGGAGAGAGATTGAACCCTTCTGATTAAAAGTTGACTAAAGAGTTTTAATTACTGCTCCGGTTTGGATTTTATGTGCTGTCAAAGTCGGTCCCGTCCATCGCTGCTTGCAGCTTTAATTCATTTTAAATTACCTTTCAAATGTCTATTCTTGGTGTTGGCTTTTATTAAATACATTTCCCCCAAAAATGCGACTTATATGTTTTTTTCCTTCTTTATTATGCATTTTCGGCCGGGGCGACTTATACTCCGAAAAATACGGTACCGGGTACTTAAAACTTTTTAATTTGAACTATAATGTTCTTAAAACACAACACTAAAACATCACACAATTACCACTGATTAACATTCGTTTATTATTTTTATTTTACAAAAACCACTCTATACCATTTTAAATTTGTATCAAATTGGACACAGTCGGTCACAAAATATTATTTTAATGTTATTTGTAGTAACACAACATAATGAAATACAGAGAAATATCCATCCATCATGTTATTTCTAAACATAAAAAGGACATTTGTATTGAATTCACATTCTTTATCATTTTAAAAGCTATCTTTAATGTTGAAATTATTTGCTGGTCTAAAAAAAACTCACAAAAAGTCAATATGTATTTTTCTCTCTTATAAAAATCATTTATTGCAACACACCGAGTGAGCGCCACAAAATACAGTAAATTGGATACCGTATTTTTCAGACTATAAGTCGCACCTGAGTATAAGTCGCACCCCCGGCCAAACTATGAAAAAAACTGCGACTTATAGTCCTAAAAATACGGTACATCATTGTTGCTTGTGACTGTTTTATGTGCAAAAAAAGAGATTAAGTCTTTGCTTTTTATGTTTGCTAATAAATTGTCTCCCCCGTTTTGTTATTTGCAGGCAGTCCGCTGCACCCACAGCCTGGAGGTTCCTCTCAGTGACCGAGGCAGGCTGCTGGTTTCCCACGAATATATTCACTTCCTCACCCAGACGGCCAATCAAAAGATGGAGGACAATTTAAAACGGATTGAAAGGTCAGTCTTCTGTCGTTTACTCAAGAGCCATTTTGAGTCCAAATCTTGCACTTTAATGTCAATTTTGTAGGTTTTATCAAACCATCCGGACGACGTTAACAACTAAGGAGCAACAGAAAGTCCCGCAGGATTCCGCCGCACTTGCGTTACGACAACCCCCTTTCATGGGTACGGACACAGACGACAAGCTGGAGAAGGAAAGAAATCAAGCGTGTGAACAATGAATGACTGGATTTGTTTTGACGTCGTTAAAATTGTGCCTGTCATTCACAACCCTGATGTAACACACCAGGATTAGTCCTTTTTGTGCATTCTAAATCGTAAAAAACTGCCAGCAAGAGGAATGAAGGTAACGGGGATACGATTTAATCTGTGTATAAAACATACTTGCCAACCTTGAGACCTCCGATTTCAGGAGGTGGGGGGAGGGGGTTGGGGGTGTTCGTGGTCGGGGTGGGAGGGGGCGTGGCTAAAAGGGGAGGAGTATATTTACAGCTAGAATTCACCAAGTCAAGTATTTCATATATATATATATATATATATATACATATACATACAAATACTTGACGTTCAGTGAATTCTAGCTATATATATATATATATTTATTTTATTATATATATATAAAAAATAAATACTTGAATTTCAGTGTTCATTTATTTACACATATACACACACACAACACTCATCTACTCATTGTTGAGTTGAGGGTTGAATTGTCCATCCTTGTTCTATTCTCTGTCACTATTTTTCTAACCATGCTGAACACCCTCTCTGATGATGCATTCTGTGTGGCACGCACAAAAGTGCTTTCATCAAATGCACTAGATGGCAGTATTGTCCTGTTTAAGAGTGTCACAACATTGCTGTTTACGGCAGACGAACTGCTTTACGGTATACAAAAACGTGACTGCTCTTGTTGTGTGTTGTTGCCGCGCTGGGAGGACGTTAATGAAACTGCCTAACAATAAACCCACAAAAGAAACCAAGAACTCGCCCTCCATCATTCTACAGTTATAACGTGATTGGGCAGGTATACTGGTTATATTGTGGGTTAGCGGACTCAGGTCCTCATGAAGTAATTGGAGCCTTGAATAGGTCAATAATTCATTATAACATAGATTTTTTTGTCTTTTTTTTTTTTTTTTGAGCAATGGCTAAAAAAAATAAAGAAAAGACAAAAGAATAAAAAACAGCCTGCATGGCAGCTTTGTGTCAACATATATATATATATATATATATATACAGTGGGGCAAAAAAGTATTTAGTCAGCCACCAATTGTGCAAGTTCTCCCACTTAAAATGATGACAGAGGTCTGTAATTTTCATCATAGGTACACTTCAACTGTGAGAGACAATGTGAAAAAAAAATCCAGGAATTCACATTGTAGGAATTTTAAAGAATTTATTTGTAAATCATGGTGGAAAATAAGTATTTGGTCACTTCAAACAAGGAAGATCTCTGGCTCTCAAAGACCTGTAACTTCTTCTTTAAGAAGCTCTTCTGTCCTCCACTCGTTACCTGTATTAATGGCACCTGTTTGAACTTGTTATCTGTATAAAAGACACCTGTCCACAGCCTCAAACAGTCAGACTCCAAACTCCACTATGGCCAAGACCAAAGAGCTGTCGAAGGACACCAGGAAAAGAATTGTAGACCTGCACCAGACTGTGAAGAGTGAATCTACAATAGGCAAGCAGCTTGGTGTGAAAAAATCAACTGTGGGAGCAATTATCAGAAAATGGAAGACATACAAGACCACTGATAATCTCCCTCGATCTGGGGCTCCACGCAAGATCTCATACCGTGGGTTCAAAATGATCATGAGAACGGTGAGTAAAAATTCCAGAACCACACGGGGGGACCTGGTGAATGACCTGCAGAGAGCTGGGACCAAAGTAACAAAGGTTACCATCAGTAACACACTACGCCGACAGGGAATCAAATCCTGCAGTGCCAGACGTGTCCCCCTGCTTAAGCCAGTGCATGTCCAGGCCCGTCTGAAGTTTGCCAGAGAGCACATGGATGATACAGCAGAGGATTGGGAGAATGTCATGTGGTCAGATGAAACCAAAATAGAACTTTTTGGTATAAACTCAACTCGTCGTGTTTGGAGGAAGAAGAATACTGAGTTGCATCCCAAAAACACCATACCTACTGTTAAGCATGGGGGTGGAAACATCATGCTTTGGGGCTGTTTTTCTGCTAAGGGGACAGGCCGACTGATCCGTGTTAAGGAAAGAATGAATGGGGCCATGTATCGTGAGATTTTGAGTCAAAACCTCCTTCCATCAGTGAGAGCTTTGAAGATGAAACGTGGCTGGGTCTTCCAGCATGACAATGATCCCAAACACACCGCCCGGGCAACAAAGGAGTGGCTCCGTAAGAAGCATTTGAAAGTCCTGGAGTAGCCTAGCCAGTCTCCAGACCTCAACCCCATAGAAAATCTGTGGAGGGAGTTGAAAGTCCGTGTTGCTCGGCGACAGCCCCAAAACATCACTGCTCTCGAGAAGATCTGCATGGAGGAATGGGCCAAAATACCAGCTACTGTGTGTGCAAACCTGGTAAAGACCTATAGTAATCGTTTGACCTCTGTAATATAACCTTTGTTGGCAATAACAAAGTATTGAGTTGAATTTTTGTTATTGACCAAATACTTATTTTCCACCATAATTTACAAATAAATTCTTTAAAAATCCTACAATGTGAATTCCTGGATTTTTTTTTCAAATTCTGTCTCTCACAGTTGAAGTGTACCTATGATGAAAATTACAGACCTCTGTCATCATTTTAAGTGGGAGAACTTGCACAATTGGTGGCTGACTAAATACTTTTTTGCCCCACTGTATATATATATATATATATATATATATATATATATATATATGTATATGTATATATATGTATACATATATATATATATACATATATACATATATATATATATATACATATACATATATATACATATTTATACATATATATACATACATATATATACACATATATACATATATATATATATATATATATACACATATATATATATATATATATGTTGACACAAAGCTGCCATGCAGGCTGTTTTTTATTCTTTTGTCTTTTCTTTATTTTTATTTTTTTAGCTATTGCTCAAAAAAAAAAAAAAAAAGACAAAAAAAATCTATGTTATAATGAATTATTGACCTATTCAAGGCTCCAATTACTTCAAAAATGTCACTTTAAAATGTTTTATGTGGAAAAAATATTGCATATATTTTGTGCGGTTGCCATATAAAAACATCAAATATTTATTTGACAAAAGAGCATAAAAACAAACAACATAATAGTTCAAACGTAAAATGGACAGATATATCTGAAGTTGATCTCGTAACTTAAGTGTTGAAAGTAAAAAAAAAACTAATAAAAATGTATCACTTTATGAGTGGGGGACCTTTTGGATCCCAAACATATCTAATGGGATTTTATTGATATTTTCACTGATTTCTCAAAAATATTAAAGAATTAAAATCAATGGTGTCCTGCATTATTGATCTTTTAGAGCTCTAATTACTAAATACTGCATATTTCCAGTTTTACTATAAAAAACAAAGTTGTCTTTGACAGAAAAGGCATAAAACGTTTATTTTTATTACTTTATATCAACTTGAAGTTGATATAGAGATTTACTGTAAGCGTTAAATAGAAGAAAAAAATAAAAAAAATAATCTGACTTATTTTTAACATTTTAATGTCCCCAGGACCCCTAAAGGTAAAATATATTAAAAAATCCATATATTTTGTTATGGTTTGAAAATGAAAAATATCAAAATGGCCCCCACATGCTTTAATTTTAAAACCTAATAAAAAATGTATCACTTTATGAGTGGGGGACCTTTTGGATCCCAAACCTATTTAATGGGATTTTATTCATATTTTCACTGATTTCTCAAAAATATTAAAGAATTAAAATCAATGGTGTCCTGCATTATTGATCTTTTAGAGCTCTAATTACTAAATACTGCATATTTCCAGTTTTACTATAAAAAACAAAGTTGTCTTTGACAGAAAAGGCGTAAAACATTTATTTTTATTTTTATTACTTTATATCAACTTGAAGTTGATATAGAGATTTACCGTATTTTCCGCACTATAAGACGCACCTAAAAAGCACAAATTTTCTCAAAAGCTGACAGTGCGCCTTATAACCCGGTGCGCTTTATATATGGATTAATATTAAGATTCATTTTCATAAAGTTTCGGTCTCGCAACTTCGGTAAACAGCCGCCATCTTTTTTCCCGGTAGAACAGGAAGCGCTTCTTCTTCTACGCAAGCAACCGCCAAGGTAAGCACCCGCCCCCATAGAACAGGAAGCGCTTCTTCTTCTACTGTAAGCAACCACCCGCCCGCGTAGAAGAAGAAAAAGCGCGCGGATATTACCGTTTCATTTCCTTTGTGTGTTTACATCTGTAAAGACCACAAAATGGCTCCTACTAAGCGACAGGTATCCGGTTCATGAAAAGACGCAATCTCTCCATCCGCACACGGATTACTATTTCACAGCAACTGATATTCCTGTGAACCGCACTGTGGATACAACGGGAGCACGTACGGTGAATATTCGCACCACAGGGAATGAGAAGTCATCCTTCACTGTGGTTCTAGCTTGCCATGCTAATGGCCAGAAACTTCCACCCATGGTGATATTCAAAAGGAAGACCTTGCCAAAAGAGACCTTTCCAGCCGGCGTCATCATAAAAGCTAACTCGAAGGGATGGATGGATGAAGAAAAGATGAGCGAGTGGTTAAGGTAAGTTTAAGTTTAAGTCCATGTTGATATACGATTCCATGCGCGCCCACATCACGCTGGTTTTAATATATTATTAAAGTTTGACTGCCCTATTTGACTGTTTTTTTGACATTCCTTTAGCGCAGTTAGATGCGGCTTACAACACGGGGCGGCTTATAGGTGGACAAAGTTTTGAAATATGCCGTTCATTGAAGGCGCGGCTTATAACCCAGGGCGCCTTATGGTGCGGAAAATACGGTACTGTAAGCGTTAAATAATAATAACAAAAAATCTGACTTATTTTTAACATTTTAAATATTGCATATTTCCAGTTTTACTATAAAAAAACAAAGTTGTCTTTGACAGAAAAGGCATAAAACATTTATTTTTATTTTTTTTACTTTTTATCAACCTGAAGTTGACAAGAGATTTACTGTAAGCGTTAAATAAAAAATAAGAATAATAATTTGACTTATTTTTAATGTTTTAATGACTGAGACCCTTTATGGTCCACGGGAACCCTAAAGGTTAAAAAAAAAAAAAAAAATCCATATATTTTGTTATGGTTTGAAAATGAAAAATATCAAAATTTCCCTCGTATGCTTAAATTTTTCCGTGTGCGGCCCTCGGTGGAAAAAGTTTGGACACCCCTGATTTAGCGCGACTTATATATGTTTGTTTCCTTCTTTATTATGCATTTTCGGCCGGTGCGACTTATACTCCGAAAAATACGGTACTTATTTGATAAAAACCACACTTAACCCTGACCCAAACTCTAATGACCACAACTTGGTCCACATTGTCGAGTCAAACAATGGAGCATGTTGGAAGTTTGTTTTAATGTAACAAAATGGCACTGGACACGGAATATGAGAGGGCAATGACAATTTGGAGGAATACAATATATAATAATCAAGCCGGAGGAGTTCAAACGAGGACACGACGACACCAAACAAAAAGGGCACCCTGCCAGTCAGCCGTCATGACAGATGTGTTTTTAATCAGACTATAAATGTACAAAGAGAGGAATGAAGACTTCCACTGTGACTACGATGAGGGACGCAAACAAAGTGAAAACTGCAGCACGGCAACCAGGTGACTCGACGGGAACGCTACTTTTTGTCCTTTTCTGTGTGCTAAAATAGCCAGGCTGATTTAAAAATGTTTTTTTGGGGACTTTTTTTTAGTTGCTGTAGCATATTGGTACAAAGTTGGAAAAGTAACAAGTGTAATTGACCTGGTTTCCTGCTGGGGTGAATATGGACACCAACTGAAAAGTGCTCTACGAGGACCGAGTTGCACCTGCTGGCTGCCGCAGTCGTCCGCTACCTTCTAAAGACGGGAATAAAGACAAACGGGCTTTTCTTTATACAAGAGTCCTTTTTCCTTCAGACACACTTCACCTTGCGTGAGGCTTCTACTTGTGCTCCTTGGTGGGGGCGAAGTAGAGCTCCATGGGTTTGTTCACCTTCCAGTACTTTTCACTGACCAACTCCAGAGAGAAGGAACCGTTCAGAACCTGTGGAGAGGAATCAAACAGTCTTTTCTGCAGGACATTCCCACACAATTATCAACAACACCCGATTCTTCCTGGGGTCGAACATGTAAAAAATAAGTTTATGCATGTACCGTATTTTCCGCACTATAAGGCGCACCTAAAAACCACAAATTTTCTCAAAAGCTGACAGTGCGCCTTATAACCCGGTGCGCTTTATATATGGATTAATATTAAGATTCATTTTCATAAAGTTTCGGTCTCGCAACTTCGGTAAACAGCCGCCATCTTTTTTCCCGGTAGAACAGGAAGCGCTTCTTCTTCTACGCAAGCAACCGCCAAGGTAAGCACCCGCCCCCATAGAACAGGAAGCGCTTCTTCTTCTACTGTAAGCAACCACCCGCCCGCGTAGAAGAAGAAAAAGCGCGCGGATATCACCGTACGTTTCATTTCCTTTGTGTGTTTACATCTGTAAAGACCACAAAATGGCTCCTACTAAACGACAGGGATCCGGTTCATGAAAAGACGCAATCTCTCCATCCGCACACGGATTACTATTTCACAGCAACTGATATTCCTGTGAACCGCACTGTGGATACAACGGGAGCACGTACGGTGAATATTCGCACCACAGGGAATGAGAAGTCATCCTTCACTGTGGTTCTAGCTTGCCATGCTAATGGCCAGAAACTTCCACCCATGGTGATATTCAAAAGGAAGACCTTGCCAAAAGAGACCTTTCCAGCCGGCGTCATCATAAAAGCTAACTCGAAGGGATGGATGAAGAAAAGATGAGCGAGTGGTTAAGGTAAGTTTAAGTTTACGCGAAGAGGCCGGGTGGCTTTTTTCACGCAGCTCTGTCCATGTTGATATACGTATGTTTGTGATTGCACATTTGCGTACATTTTGGGAGTGAACAGACTTGTTAGAACGCTGGTTTTTAATATATTATTAAAGTTTGACTGACCTATCTGACTGTTTTTTTGACATTCCTTTAGCGCAGTTAGATGCGGCTTACAACACGGGGCGGCTTATAGGTGGACAAAGTTTTGAAATATACCGTTCATTGAAGGCGCGGCTTATAACCCAGGGCGCCTTATAGTGCGGAAAATACGGTACAACAATAAAGGACTGCAGTGGAATCTCTTGTGTGCAAACGCTTCATTCATTCGTTTAATCCTTAGGGATCCCCTTCTCTCTTTGCCTCCCCTCCCTTCTACGCCTCGTGTGTCTGCCGAGTCTCATGCCACAAATATTTGACAACAGCAAGGTAAAAAAGGATTTAACAATTTTTTTCAAAATTATTATAGCAACATGGTTGTTAACGTTTTTGAGAGCACCAATTTACTCTCTGTAAAGCACCAGTTCCATTGGCAGCAAAACAGGCCCAGAGCATAATACTACCACCACCATGCTTGACGGTAGGCATGGTGTTCCTGGGATTAAAAGGTCTCACCTTTAAAGGGGAACATTATCACCAGACCTATGTAAGCGTCAATATATACCTTGATGTTGCAGAAAAAAGACCATATATTTTTTTAACCGATTTCCGTACTCCATACCTGCCAACTTTTGAAATCAGAAAAACCTAGTAGCCAGGGTCCAGGGGCCGCAGGCCCCGGTAGGTCCAGGACAAAGTCCTGGTGGGGTGTTCAGGTTCGCCCCCCGACGCAAAATGATTGATTGCATTCAGACAGGTTAAAATGTTGCTAAAACCATCACTTTTCTATCAGTCACAGTGACTTTTCAAAACAAAAATATTACAGCAAAAATCATATGGGTTGATTGACATGTTTATTCTGTAAGCTAACTTCAATAGTTTGAAATTATTTTGACAGTTAATGCCAGTTATCCTGTCAACCTTTCACAAGACTTCAATTTGTTAATTGAAAGTATAAACAGTATAAACACTTTTTACAGTAAACAAATGGTAAAACAGTACTAAACAATTCCATAAAAAAAAAAATTGGTGTCATTATTAACTTTCTGTCCAAGCTTGTATAATCTACTGCCTTGTTCAATTGTATAAAATATCCTGTGCCTAAAATTCACATTTCTATCACAATTATCATACTGTAAACATGGTAAGCTAACTTCATTAAAATTAATAGTTCTGTCAATAGCATGGAATTACAATTCAAATGTAGTTTTTTTGTAAGCCTTTCAAAAGAATTAAAAATATGAAAAATGTATGAACATTTATTTACGCCATCAGACACTTGAAAAGTGGCACATCACATCTCTAATGTAATCATTTTAACTTTTCAACAGAAATATTAAGGACATACTTCTGTATTTTAGTAGTTATGCTGTCAACATTTAACAAGATTTCTTCAACTTGGACTTGAAAGCATAAATAGTATAAACACTTTTAACAGTATAACAGTACTAAACAATTCCAATAGATAACATTGGTGTCATTACCTTTTTGTGGCTAAAATCCGAAAAACGTTGAAAGTTTTCCACTTGTATCGCTAGCAACGGCATTAGACTTGTGTTCTTTTGTCCCAACGTGGTCTTTTACATCGCTAATTCCTCCGTGTCCGATCGAAAAATCTTGTCTGCACAAGGTGCAATTCGCGTAGTTTTCACCCTTTTTGGAACGGATAATTATTCCCGGATAGGCTTTTGAATATTCTTCACGGAATGACTGCAGTTTTCTTTTCGGTTTAAGACTCGTTTGCGATTTTTCTCCGGCTGATTCCATGATCGTTCGCTCGTTTGGAAACAATGGCAACTGGTGCCTCGTGCTTGGCAGCGGTGCTATAAATAGCCTCGCGCATGGCATTCGGAATGGCTCGATAGGAAGTTACGGGAAGCAGTGTCGATTGTCATTGTTGTTACGCGATTTCGTGAATAAAACTTTAATTTTTTTAATTTTTTTTTAATTAATGAAAAACCGTATTTTTTATCACTGCAACCGTAACCCGGAATAGGTTGATGAAAACCATACTAATTACGGGAAAACCGGAGTAGTTGGCAGGTATGGTACTCTAAATGGGTGAATTTTGGCGAATTAAACGCCTTTCTATTATTCGCTCACATCGGGAAGCAATCCGCCATTTTCTCAAACACCGAGTCAAATCAGCTCTGTTATTTTCCGTTTTTTTCGACTGTTTTCCGTACCTTGGAGACATCATGCCTCGTCGGTGTGTTGTCGGAGGGTGTAACAACACGAACAGGGACGGATTCAAGTTGCACCAGTGGCCCAAAGATGCCAAAGTGGCAAGAAATTGGACGTTTGTTCCGCACACTTTACCGACGAAAGCTATGCTACGACAGAGATGGCAAGAATGTGTGGATATCCTGCGACACTCAAAGCAGATGCATTTCCAACGATAAAAGTCAAAGAAATCTGCCGCCAGACCCCCATTGAATCTGCCGGAGTGTGTGAGCAATTCAGGGACAAAGGACCTCGGTAGCACGGCAAGAAATGGCGGCAGTTTGTTCCCGCAGACGAGCGAGCTAAACCCCCTATCGACCCTAACTTCCCTGGCCTGCTGACATCAACTCCAAAACTGGACAGATCAGCTTTCAGGAAAAGAGCGCGGATGAGGGTATGTCTACAGAATATATTAATTGATGAAAACTGGGCTGTCTGCACTCTCAAAGTGCATGTTGTTGCCAAATGTATTTCATATGCTGTAAGCCTAGTTCATAGTTGTTAGTTTCCTTTAATGCCAAACAAACACATACCATTTGTAGGTTAGAAGGCGATCGCCGAATTCGTCCTCGCTTTCTCCCGTGTCGCTGGCTGTCGTGTCGTTTTCGCTTGCATACGGTTCAAACCGATATGGCTCAATAGCTTCAGTTTCTTCTTCAATTTCGTTTTCGCTACCTGCCTCCACACTACAACCATCCGTTTCAATACATGCGTAATCTGTTGAATCGCTTAAGCCACTGAAATCCGAGTCTGGATCCGAGCTAATGTCGCTATACCTTGCTGTTCTTTCCGCCATGTTTGTTTGTGTTGGCATCACTATGTGACGTCACAGGAAAATGGACGGGTGTATATAACGATGGTTAAAATCAGGCACTTTGAAGCTTTTTTTTTAGGGATATTGCGTGATGGGTGAAATTTTGAAAAAAACTTCGAAAAATAAAATAAGCCACTGGGAACTGATTTTTAATGGTTTTAACCCTTCTGAAATTGTGATAATGTTCCCCTTTAAAAGTAATAACAAGTGTACTACTATATGAGTACATGCTTTCTATTGTTTCATTGAAAATAAAACTGCAAAGTCCATTTGGCTGTCATCTGTTTTAATTATGAGACACAATTGTGTCAAAGTCATGATTTTTTTTATTTCATGCTTGAAATAAGAAATGATTACTTTAAAAAAGTAGTTTTATACTTGTGAGTGTTGATGACACAGCTTTGCAACAGTTGATATTCTAGTTTCAAGCATGTTTTACTCAATATAGGTCATCAAATCTGAGCAACATGCTGTAATATCTTACTGAGATCATTTAGGACCCTTAAAACAAGTAAAACACTCTAACATAAAATCTGCTTAGTGAGAAGAATTATCTTATTAGACAGAAAATAAGCAAATATCACCCTTATTTGAGATATTTAATCTTATTTAGAGTGCCTTTCCATCAAAATTCTCTGTTGTGGCCAACGTTGTGATTATAAATCCAGGCTTTTCCAACTCAGGTTTCCTCCAGTTTCAAAGACTTTAGCCCGTGTTATTTTAGTTTAAGGTGGTACTGCAATACTAAAGTCCACAGTACTACAATGCAGGTGTGTTTATACTCACAGTGAACTGGTTTCCAGCGGTCGGTATATAAATGGTGTACTGTTTCTCCGAAGCCGCCTCCACGTTGACAGGATTGGCCTCGGTGTTTCTTCGAAGTTCCTCCAGAGCCAATCGGACAGCCAGGTACTTGGACAGGTGGTCCACTGTTGCATTTCCAGACGTCTTTATGTAGCGGGGCACGAACTCCACGCTACGAGGACAGACAGAAAATGCGTCTGTTCATAAATGGAACATAATTGTGACATTGCTAACAATTGACATATCTCCTTTACGTTCACTTCGCATGTTTTTGTCCAACTGACAGGAAATCTGGTGTGCATCTTTGGGGATTCCCCCCCCCAAAAAAAGTCCAGCAGTCATTTTGGTTTGAAGGTGCCATTTTTCACTGGGCAACCACAAATCACGGACAATATTTGCAAAGGTGAGCATGAACGATGTCCAATAAAAGGTCAATCACAACCAACGTTCCCTTTAAGGTGCGCGCCTGTGCAATTGCGCACTGCTCAAGCGTCCTCTGCGCACGGCAAATATATGTCACGCACAAAATCAAATAAAAAAAATAAGCGCATAATTTTCGACATACGGACACGATAGAGAAAACAGTTTTCGTCATAATTGTTCAAATACTGTAACGTCTGTCGAGACGCTTTGAGGACATGAATTCCATCCATCACTTTACTGAGCAAAACTCTTTATTGTCGGCCATAAACATAAATTTAAAAAAATTATATCTAGCAAAACTGGTCATTTTCTGCAGTACAAACCAGACCAAAAGCAACTTTGTTATATCAACAGCAGCTGCTCGCTCTTTCTCACTTGCGCCAACACATGCACATATGGCACTTAGCCAGTGATGCGTTTACAGCCACACAAAAAGTCGGACAACTCCAACACCACACATAAAGTGTCATTCCAGGTGGTTACACTATGATTTACCAATCAAATGTGTGCTTATTCTAGTGTCATTTATTAGGAATCTTAATTTATAAATATTAATCATGAAATGCTGTTAGTATATTAAATATTAAATAGTAATAATAACACAGTACCGTATTTTCCGCACTATTAGCCGCACCTAAAAACCACAAATTTACTCAAAAGCTGACAGTGCGGCTTATAACCCGGTGCGCTTTATATATGGATTAATATTAAGATTCATTTTCATAAAGTTTAGGTCTCGCAACTACGGTAAACAGCCGCCATCTTTTTTCCCCGTAGAAGAGGAAGTGCTTCTTCTTCTACGCAAGCAACCGCCAAGGTAAGCACCCGCCCCCATAGAAGAGGAAGCGCTTCTTCTTCTACTGTAAGCAACCACCCGCCCCCGTAGAAGAAGAAGAAGCGCGCGGATATTACGTTTCATTTCCTTTGTGTGTTTACATCTGTAAAGACCACAAAATGGCTCCTACTAAGCGACAGGTTTCCGGTTCATGAAAAGACGCAATCTCTCCATCCGCACACGGATTACTATTTCACAGCAACTGCCTAAAGACTTTCAAGAAAAGCTGGCTACTTTCCGTGCATATTGTAAAAACAAGATAGCTGAAAAAAAGATCCGGCCAGAGAACATTATCAACATGGACGAGGTTCCACTGACTTTTGATATTCCTGTGAACCGCACTGTGGATACAACGGGAGCACGTACGGTGAATATTCGCACCACAGGGAATGAGAAGTCATCCTTCACTCTGGTTCTAGCTTGCCATGCTAATGGCCAGAAACTTCCACCCATGGTGATATTCAAAAGGAAGACCTTGCCAAAAGAGACCTTTCCAGCCGGGGTCATCATAAAAGCTAACTCGAAGGGATGGATGGATGAAGAAAAGATGAGCGAGTGGTTAAGGTAAGTTTACGCGAAGAGGCCGGGTGGCTTTTTTCACGCAGCTCCGTCCATGTTGATATACGACTCCATGCGCGCCCACATCACGCTGGTTTTTAATATATTATTAAAGTTTGACTGACCTATCTGACTGTTTTTTTGACATTCCTTTAGCGCAGTTAGATGCGGCTTATAACACGGGGCGGCTTATAGGTGGACAAAGTTTTGAAATATGCCGTTCATTGAAGGCGTGGCTTATAACCCAGGGCGGCTTATGGTGCGCAAAATACGGTAAATTACAGACTATAAGGCGCTACTTTTTTTACTTTGAACCCAGCGGCTAATTTATGGGGTTATTCTTCGCCATAAAGCAAATAGTTATCATTAAACACATGCAAAGACACTTAGATGGTGTTTTATTGTTTGTGCTGTGGCGCCATCTTTTGGACACGTTCGCTCACTGGAGGTGCAGCAAGTGTTTCCCGCTGTTTAAAGCTTTGAACCGGAAGAAGAAGTGCCGTTTAGAAGTTTTTTAGAACACAACTTCAGGGTCCAGACTGTAGAGACATCGGATAGATATTGGAATTATGACCGGGTCAGATTTGAGAAAAAAAACAAAGAAAAGGAATAGACATGTCAAAAATTGACAAAAAATCAGATACATGTCAAAAATGTGACTTGACCTTGTCCATAACCTAAAACCGTAGTGTAAAGCAGTGGTCCCCAACCTTTTTGTAGCTGCGGACCGGTCAACGCTTGAAAATTTGTCCCGCGCGGGGGTTGGGGCTGTATCCTTGCAGACTGTATTGATATACATTGATATATAGTGCAGTGGTTCTCAAATGGGGGTACGCGTACCCCTGGGGGTACTTGAAGGTATGCCAAAGGGTACGTGAGATTTTTTTTAAATATTCTAAAAATAGCAACAATTCAAAAATCCTTTATAAATATATTTATTGAATAATACTTCAACAAAATATGAATGTAAGTTCATAAACTGAACATCAAATCAAGTAGGCTATTCCATTCATTACAAGGCAACAATGCAATATTCAGTGTTGACAGCTAGATTTTTTGTGGACATGTTCCATAAATATTAATGTTAAAGATGTATTTTTTTGTGAAGAAATGTTTAGAATGAAGTTCATGAATCCAGATGGATCTCTATTACAATCCCCAAAGAGGGCACTTTAAGTTGATGATTACTTCTATGTGTAGAAATCTTTATTTATAATTGAATCACTTGTTTATTTTTCAACAAGTTTTTAGTTATTTTTATATCTTTTTGTCCAAATAGTTCAAGAAAGACCACTACAAATGAGCAATATTTTGCACTGTTATACAATTTAATAAATCAGAAGCTGATGACATAGTGCTGTATTTTACTTCTTTATCTCTTTTTTTCAACCAAAAATGCTTTGCTCTGATTAGAGGGTACTTGAATTTAAAAAAAAAAAATTCACAGGGGGTACATCACTGAAAAAAGGTTGAGAACCACTGATATAGTGTATATATTGTAGTTTTTATGTTGATTTAATTGTGCGGCCCGGTACCAATCGGTCCGCGGCCTGGTGGTTGGGGACCACTGGTGTAAAGGAAATGGTGTGTGTGTATGTGTGTGTGTGTGTGTGTGTGTGTTCTGGCAATGCTTACTTAACCTTTAGGGGACCTCTGACAGTATGGGGACAAAAAAACAGGTCCCCTAAAGGGAAACCTTTTTAAATGATAGTCAGATCCATTTTGAAGATGCCCAAGTGAAAAGTGAAACATTTGTTATCCTGGCATTAATAGTATGGTATCCATCCTTAGTTCAAACTACCGTATTTTCCGCACTATAAGGCGCACCTAAAAACCACAAATTTTCTCAAAAGCTGACAGTGCGCCTTATAACCCGGTGCGCTTTATATATGGATAAATATTAAGATTCATTTTCAAAAAGTTTCGGTCTCGCAACTTCGGTAAACAGCCGCCATCTTTTTTCCCGGTAGAACAGGAAGCGCTTCTTCTTCTACGCAAGCAACCGCCAAGGTAAGCACCCGCCCCAATAGAACAGGAAGCGCTTCTTCTTCTACTGTAAGCAACCACCCGCCCGCGTAGAAGAAGAAAAAGCGCGCGGATATTACCGTACGTTTCATTTCCTTTGTGTGTTTACATCTGTAAAGACCACAAAATGGCTCCTACTAAGCGACAGGGATCCGGTTCATGAAAAGACGCAATCTCTCCATCCGCACACGGATTACTATTTCACAGCAACTGATATTCCTGTCAACCGCACTGTGGATACAACGGGAGCACGTACGGTGAATATTCGCACCACAGGGAATGAGAAGTCATCCTTCACTGTGGTTCTAGCTTGCCATGCTAATGGCCAGAAACTTCCACCCATGGTGATATTCAAAAGGAAGACCTTGCCAAAAGAGACCTTTCCAGCCGGCGTCATCATAAAAGCTAACTCGAAGGGATGGATGAAGAAAAGATGAGCGAGTGGTTAAGGTAAGTTTAAGTTTACGCGAAGAGGCCGGGTGGCTTTTTTCACGCAGCTCTGTCCATGTTGATATACGATTCCATGCGCGCCCACATCACGCTGGTTTTAATATATTATTAAAGTTTGACTGACCTATCTGACTGTTTTTTTGACATTCCTTTAGCGCAGTTAGATGCGGCTTACAACACGGGGCGGCTTATAGGTGGACAAAGTTTTGAAAGATGCCGTTCATTGAAGGCGCGGCTTATAACCCAGGGCGGCTTATGGTGCGGAAAATACGGTAATATATTTTTCCAAAAACAAAATCTGGTTTGGTGTTCCTTAGGATGACATTTTCATACAGCATGATTATAAAACATTATTACCTTAAAGTATGATTCACATTCAGAATGTTCCATCCTTCTATACATGCTAGTTGGAGTTGCAGACAACTTCATTACTGCTAAATAGCAGTTGTCAGTATTGTCACAGAAGATGCAGGATTTTAACATTTAAGTGGTGAAACTTCAAATAAGAGGACAGCTGTAGTGCTGTATTCTGACCATGTCATATTTACTTTGAACTTTTTTTATTTTCTATTTTTTTTAAATGGTCCTCAGTAGTCACGTACAAATGTGTGTGAATTATGCAAAAACATTTAAATTTGGTCCCCATGAACCATATTAACTCTTTTTCCCCAGGGTCCCCAGTAAGAATGATCAGCACATTACTTCATCAATCCAGAGATTTAAAGACGTGTATGAGCTAACTGGGCAGTGGCCATTTTACCACATTTTTTTTGTATGCCTCCACAACCTGTAGAAAGGGTGGTCCCCACAAGTGATGATCAAAAACTTGGTCCCCATTCCAAATGATAACCAGTATGTGTGTGAGAGAGACTGAGGTAGACTGGCAACGGCAGCTATATGATTATTACCTGTTTTGACCATCGTCCTTCTCCATCAGTGTGGGATGAGGCCTAAAAACCAGTTCTATTTCGCTGGCACCGCCGTCAATCACGGCGTCGCCTCCTCCGTTCTCTGCGGCGTTGTCCATGTCCAGACCGCTGTCATCGCTGGTCTTGGTGCGCTTTATGCTCGGACCGGCCTCCTGTGGAGAGAGTGAAGAAATAGTTTGTGAGGACAAAAAGGCACAAAATGATGATCTTCTGCTTGTCTGTTATGTTTTTTTATATATATATATATATATATATATATATATATATATATATATATATATATATATATATATATATATATATATATATGGTTGTGGATTTGTTAAATTTTTTGTAAATAAGACATTTTGTTTACTATAAAAGGGCAATTTATTTCCTTTTGTTACACCGCTATTCTCGCGAGGTTTTGGTTTAATATAAGAGGCTGCGAGACCGGCATTCGCCCAGACATGCAAAAGACTTTGAGCGAGCCATCCGCAGCAGCAAGAACATTTAGCTGGCTGCTCAAGGTAGTTTGTCATATTGTGTGGAATTGTTCTGTATATTTGTAAAGTACATTGGTTTAAATATTGTACGCTCATTTAGTATGCACAAGACTGAAATATTTGCTGCCCAAGAACCTCCGAAGTGGCAGGCGGCCACGAGATAGCTATTTTTTTTTGCCTGTGACTGAACTATGTCCAAAGCATTGTATTTCATGTCTTGTCCTGTAGTTTTCACGGCATAAACCCAAGGAAAGAGCCCGTTTTTAAGAAGCCGTGCCTGTGTTGTCACTTCGGAGCCATATATATATATATATATATATATATATATATATACATACATATATATATATATATATATATATACATACATACATATATATATATATATATATACATACATATATATATATATATACATATATATACATACATATATATATATATACATACATACATATATATATATATATATACATACATACATATATATATACATACATACATATATATATACATACATATATATATACATACATACATATATATATACATACATACATATATATATACATACAGGTAAAAGCCAGTAAATTAGAATATTTTGAAAAACTTGATTTATTTCAGTAATTGCATTCAAAAGGTGTAACTTGTACATTATATTTATTCATTGCACACAGACTGATGCATTCAAATGTTTATTTCATTTAATTTTGATGATTTGAAGTGGCAACAAATGAAAATCCAAAATTCCGTGTGTCACAAAATTAGAAAATTACTTAAGGCTAATATATATATATATTAGTATATATATAGTCCTGTTGGAACTTGAAATCTCCATCTCCATAGAGCAGGTCAGCAGCAGGAAGCATGAAGTGCTCTAAAACTTGCTGGTAGACGGCTGCGTTGACCCTGGATCTCAGGAAACAGAGTGGACCGACACCAGCAGATGACATGGCACCCCAAACCATCACTGATGGTGGAAACTTTACACTAGACTTCAGGCAACGTGGATCCTGTGCCTCTCCTGTCTTCCTCCAGACTCTGGGACCTCGATTTCCAAAGGAAATGCACAATTTGCATGGTTGGGTGATGGTTTGGGGTGCCATGTCATCTGCTGGTGTCGGTCCACTCTGTTTCCTGAGATCCAGGGTCAACGCAGCCGTCTACCAGCAAGTTTTAGAGCACTTCATGCTTCCTGCTGCTGACCTGCTCTATGGAGATGGAGATTTCAAGTTCCAACAGGACTTGGCGCCTGCACACAGCGCAAAATCTACCCGTGCCTGGTTTACGGACCATGGTATTTCTGTTCTAAATTGGCCCGCCAACTCCCCTGACCTTAGCCCCATAGAAAATCTGTGGGGTATTGTGAAAAGGAAGATGCAGAATGCCAGACCCAAAAACGCAGAAGAGTTGAAGGCCACTATCAGAGCAACCTGGGCTCTCATAACACCTGAGCAGTGCCAGAAACTCATCGACTCCATGCCACGCCGCATTAACGCAGTAATTGAGGCAAAAGGAGCTCCAACCAAGTATTGAGTATTGCACATGCTCATATTTTTCATTTTCATACTTTTCAGTTGGCCAACATTTCTAAAAATCCCTTTTTTGTATTAGCCTTAAGTAATATTCTAATTTTGTGACACACGGAATTTTGGATTTTCATTTGTTGCCACTTCAAATCATCAAAATTAAATGAAATAAACATTTGAATGCATCAGTCTGTGTGCAATGAATAAATATAATGTACAAGTTACACCTTTTGAATGCAATTACTGAAATAAATCAAGTTTTTCAAAATATTCTAATTTACTGGCTTTTACCTGTATATATAAATGATAAATAAATGATAAATGGGTTGTACTTGTATAGCGCTTTTCTACCTTCAAGGTACTCAAAGCGCTTTTGACACTACTTCCACATTTACCCATTCACACACACATTCACACACTGATGGAGGGAGCTGCCATGCAAGGCGCTAACCAGCACCCATCAGGAGCAAGGGTGAAGTGTCTTGCTCAGGACACAACGGACATGACGAGGTTGGTACTAGGTGGGGATTGAACCAGGGACCCTCGGGTCGCGCACGGCCATTCTTCCACTGCGCCACGCCGTCCCTATATATATATATATATGTATATTAGAGATGCGCGGTTTGCGGACACAACCGCGGAGTCCGCGGATTATCCGCGGATTATCCGCGGATCGGGCGGTTGAAATAAAAAAAAATTTGATTTTATCTGCGGGTCGGGTCGGGCGGTTGAAATAAAAAAAAAATTAGATTTTAAATAGATTCAGGCGGGTGGCAGTTAAACCAATTCGGAAATATATATACATAGTTAAATGTTGTTACCCACATATGAAAAACGACACTTTTACGTAGCGGAGAAGGGACGCCTCGAGGGCCCCACCGGGAGCCGTAGCTGAGGTGATCCGCGAGAAGGGCCCGACGCACGTCCAGGGTCACCACCGCGCCCACCGCACCGACACCCCGGCTCGTCCGCCTTCGCCGCGGTCGGCGTCACGCGCAGCAGGTAAGCAGCTTACCTGCCCACCACCCCCGTGGCCGGGGGCTCGTAACAGGGGTCACTCCGCGCGCTCCGCCCGCGCAGCTTACCTGCCCGCCACCCCCGTTGCCGGGGGCGCGTAACAGGGGTCACTCCGCGCGCAGTGCGCTCACGAAAGGGGAGGGGCTCACCCTGGTGAGCCGAGTGGGCCACTTTTGGTAAGCAGAACTGGCGCTGCGGGATGAACCGAACGCCGGGTTAAGGCGCCCGATGCCGACGCTCATCAGACCCCAGAAAAGGTGTTGGTTGATATAGACAGCAGTACGGTGGCCATGGAAGTCGGAACCCGCTAAGGAGTGTGTAACAACCCACCTGCCGAATCAACTAGCCCTGAAAATGGATGGCGCTGGAGCGTCGGGCCCATACCCGGCCGTCGCCGGCAGCGAGAGCCGCGAGGGCTAGGCCGCGACGAGTAGGATGGCCGCCGCGGTGCGCGCTGAAGCCTCGGGCGCGAGCCCGGGTGGAGCCGCCGTGGGTGCGAGGGACATCGCACCTCCACGCGCTTGGAGGTGCGCTCAGCGCGGCTCCCAGATGATTGTGCACTGGTGTGCGTCTGGGCCGTGACAGCGTGGCACGCATTGAATGTCTCTGCATCAGTCTCCTTTCTTTAACAGGCAAAAGTTTTATAACTTCACTAATGCCTTGCATCGTCTATATTAGATAATAACAACGGGCGGGTGCTGATTAAATGTTAATTCGGGTGGATGCGGATGGTTGACGACTTTTGTGATGCGGTTGCGGATGAAATAATTGCCTATCCGCGCATCTCTAATATACATATATATATACACACACACACACACATATATATATATATATATGTATATATATATATATATATATATATATATATTAAGGCTGCAACAACTAATCGATTAAATCGATTACAAAAATAGTTGGCGATTAATTTAGTAATCGATTCGTTAGATCTATGCTATGCGCATGCGCAGAGGCCTTTTTTTTTTTTTTACATGAAACCTTTATTTATAAACTGCAACATGTACAAACAGCTGAGAAACAATCAAAATAAGTATGGTGCCAGTATTTTATTGGAAAAAAAAACAGGAAAGGATAGAAATGTAGTTTGTCTCTTTTATCCGATTATTAATCGATTATAGAAGTAATAATCGACAGATTAATCGATTATCAAATTAATCGTTAGTTGCAGCCCTAATATATATATATATATATATATATATATATATATACACATAAAAAGTATATACAGGGCTCGAGTTTAACCACGGCAACTGCGGCAAAAGCCGCGACTGCCCTCGTCATTTGCCGTAATACCCTAAAAAATTGACTAACATCTGCGGCAACAACATGCCGTGCCCGTCCTTGACTTTTTACTTTTTACAAAAAATGCGACTTATACTCCAGTGCGACTTATATAAGTTTTTTTTTCTTTTTTATTATGCATTTTCGGCCGGTGCGACTTATACTCCGGAGCGACTTATACTCCGAAAAATACGATATGTTGTTTAACTAGGACAGGGGTCGGCAACCCGCGGCTCTTTGATCACTCTGATGCGGCTCAGCTGCATACTTGCCAACCCCCCCGATTTTCCCGGGAGACTTCCAGATCTCAGTGCCTCTCGCAGAAAACTACCGGGATTAATATTCCTCGATTTTCAATCTTACAATAATAATAAGGGCGTGCCACGATGGTACAGCATTTAGCGCCCTCTACAATTTGTATTAACAGCGTGCCAGCCCAACCTCTTGTTGAATGCATCTTTTGCTTGCACACGTAAGTGACAGCAAGGCATACAGGTAAAAGCCAGTAAATTAGAATATTTTGAAAAACTTGATTTATTTCAGTAATTGCATTCAAAAGGTGTAACTTGTACATTATATTTATTCATTGCACACAGACTGATGCATTCAAATGTTTATTTCATTTAATTTTGATGATTTGAAGTGGCAACAAATGAAAATCCAAAATTCCGTGTGTCACAAAATTAGAATATTACTTAAGGCTAATACAAAAAAGGGAGTTTTACAAATGTTGGCCAACTGAAAAGTATGAAAATGAAAAATATGAGCATGTACAATACTCAATACTTGGTTGGAGCTCCTTTTGCCTCAATTACTGCGTTAATGCGGCGTGGCATGGAGTCGATGAGTTTCTGGCACTGCTCAGGTGTTATGAGAGCCCAGGTTGCTCTGATAGTGGCCTTCAACTCTTCTGCGTTTTTGGGTCTGGCATTCTGCATCTTCCTTTTCACAATACCCCACAGATTTTCTATGGGGCTAAGGTCAGGGGAGTTGGCGGGCCAATTTAGAACAGAAATACCATGGTCCGTAAACCAGGCACGGGTAGATTTTGCGCTGTGTGCAGGCGCCAAGTCCTGTTGGAACTTGAAATCTCCATCTCCATAGAGCAGGTCAGCAGCAGGAAGCATGAAGTGCTCTAAAACTTGCTGTTAGACGGCTGCGTTGACCCTGGATCTCAGGAAACAGAGTGGACCGACACCAGCAGATGACATGGCACCCCAAACCATCACCCAACCATGCAAATTTTGCATTTCCTTTGGAAATCGAGGTCCCAGAGTCTGGAGGAAGACAGGAGAGGCACAGGATCCACGTTGCCTGAAGTCTAGTGTAAAGTTTCCACCATCAGTGATGGTTTGGGGTGCCATGTCATCTGCTGGTGTCGGTCCACTCTGTTTCCTGAGATCCAGGGTCAACGCAGCCGTCTACCAGCAAGTTTTAGAGCACTTCATGCTTCCTGCTGCTGACCTGCTCTATGGAGATGGAGATTTCAAGTTCCAACAGGACTTGGCGCCTGCACAGAGCGCAAAATCTACCCGTGCCTGGTTTACGGACCATGGTATTTCTGTTCTAAATTGGCCCGCCAACTCCCCTGACCTTAGCCCCATAGAAAATCTGTGGGGTATTGTGAAAAGGAAGATGCAGAATGCCAGACCCAAAAACGCAGAAGAGTTGAAGGCCACTATCAGAGCAACCTGGGCTCTCATAACACCTGAGCAGTGCCAGAAACTCATCGACTCCATGCCACGCCGCATTAACGCAGTAATTGAGGCAAAAGGAGCTCCAACCAAGTATTGAGTATTGTACATGCTCATATTTTTCATTTTCATACTTTTCAGTTGGCCAACATTTGTAAAACTCCCTTTTTTGTATTAGCCTTAAGTAATATTCTAATTTTGTGACACACGGAATTTTGGATTTTCATTTGTTGCCACTTCAAATCATCAAAATTAAATGAAATAAACATTTGAATGCATCAGTCTGTGTGCAATGAATAAATATAATGTACAAGTTACACCTTTTGAATGCAATTACTGAAATAAATCAAGTTTTTCAAAATATTCTAATTTACTGGCTTTTACCTGTACTTGGTCAACAGCCACACAGGTCACACTGACGGTGGCCATATAAAACAACTTTTAACACTCTTACTAATAATGCGCCACACTTTGAACCAAAACCAAACAAGAATGACAAACACATTTCGGGAGAACATCTGCACCTTAACACAACATAAACACAACAGAACAAATACCCAGAATCCCATGCAGCCTTGACTCTTCCGGACTACATTATACACCCCTGCTACCACCAAACCCCGCCCCCCACCCCAACCCTGCTCCCTCACACATCATGGCTCTTTTGGTAAAGGTTGCCGACCCCTGAACTAGGAAGTAGCTTTTTCCATGAAGATGAATGAGCTGTCCAGTTGTTGTATCTTGTTTCATTATCACATTTCTGCAAGTATGACCTTTAAAGTTGCAATTACAGTTGCAAGTCCAAGGCGTTAAAAGGCATTGTATAGTTTATGGTGTTTTATTTTTGTTGCGCCCTACTAAGTGTTTATACTGTCGGTGTTGCGCTTACTACACACCAGCTGTTTGATTGTAACAGTCATCTTCGTTGTACTTTTTATTACCAAATTAGGAGGTGTTGAAATCGCCATGTAAAGTCACTAATGTTGATAGTAGCCTGTCTATGGCAAACCCAATGTAAATTAGCATCGAGCTAGCAGATTTTTGGAAGAGCGGAGCCTTACTTGATGGAGCGTTACTTACTTTGTTGCTGTTGTCAAAATTACTTAAGAGGGAGTTCGGCTGTGTTCGCCGTGAGTGCTGCTTGACCGATTGTTTAATTAGTCCGCAACTAAAGGAAATAATATTACGTTAATCCATGCCCGGTGGTACCAATGAAATAAAAGTACTAAATTCGGCACCCATCCCTTATGCACACAATAACATTGTTGTGCACCATACAGGGAAATAAATGCAGCTTTTTTTATGCTGCTCTTGCCATGGTCCCATACTAGAGGGCGCAGGTGTACCTAATGTTGTGACCGGCACAATATTAAGTTTATTTTTGACAGTATTTGAAAGAAAAAAAATTTGTGGTAATGGTCAACTTTAAAATATGTATTTTAACATTTTACAATCATCAAGAGATCATTTCTGATAGTTTTGGAGAGGGAAGGGAATGGAGGGTTTCAGTTGCATTGAATAGCCATGGAAATATGGAGAAACTGCTGATGGTGTGTTTGACGGCAAAGCTGTTGGAAGGTACGTGCTGTACATCATCACGACATGTCGTCGTTAATACATGCTATTGTATTATTATTCAAACTATATTTCTTGTCTAAAACGTATCATTACATGTCAGCATTGTGCTGTTTTGTGTGTTAATTCATTTTAAGGTTGATTTGAGATACAAGTGTTTCTAGTTAGGAGCTCAGTCATGGAAGTTTGTACGAGTTAAGGTACCGATTAGAGATGTCCGATAATGGCTTTTCTGCCGATATCCCGATATTGTCCAACTCTTAATTACCGATTCCGATATTAACCGATACCGATATATACAGTCGTGGAATTAACACATTATTATGCCTAATTTTGTTGTGATGCCCTGCTGGATGCATTAAACAATGTAACAAGGTTTTCCAAAAAAATGCCAACATGGCACTGCCATATTTATTATTGAAGTCACAAAGTGCATGATTCTTTTTTAACATGCCCCAAAACAGCAGCTTGGAATTTGGGACATGCATGAGGAGGTTGGGTCGGCGGGGGGAACTTGCAAGCGTATTTCTTCTTACTCGTCGTCGCCATGTCTCTTCTTCGTTCTTCTGCTTCGTCTCCTTCTTGTTGTGTGTGCAGTTGCACACTGAGCTCCAAAAGCCGTAGATGTTATTGTAGCGTCCCGGAAGAGTTAGTGCTGCAAGGGATTCTGGGTATTTGTTCTGTTGTGTTTATGTTGTGTTACGATGCGGATGTTCTCCCGAAATGGGTTTGTCATTCTTGTTTGGTGTGGGTTCACAGTGTGGCGCATAATTGTAACAGTGTTAAACTTGTTTATACGGCCACCCTCAGTGTGACCTGTATGGCTGTTGACCAAGTATGCATTGCATTCACTTGTGTGTGTGAAAACACGTAGATATGTGCCCGGGCCGGCACGCAAAGGAGGTGCCTTTAAGGTTTATTGGTGCTCTATAACTTTCTCTAAGTCCGTGTACACAGCGGCGTTTTAAAAAGTCATACATTTTACTTTTTGAAACCGATAATTTTGAAACAGATACCGATAATTTCCGATATTACATTTTAAAGCATACCTGCCAACTTTTGAAATCAGAAAAACCTAGTAGCCAGGGTCCAGGGGTCCCAACGTGGTCTTTTACATCGCTAATTCCTCCGTGTCCGATCGAAAAATCTTGTCTGCACAAGGTGCAATTCGCGTAGTTTTCACCCTTTTTGGAACGGATAATTATTCCCCGATAGGCTTTTGAATATTCTTCACGGAATGACTGCAGTTTTCTTTTCGGTTTAAGACTCGTTTGCGATTTTTCTCCGGCTGATTCCATGATCGTTCGCTCGTTTGGAAACAATGGCAACTGGTGCTATAAATAGCCTCGCGCATGGCATTCGGAATGGCTCGATAGGAAGTTACGGGAAGCAGTGTCGATTGTCATTGTTGTTACGCGATTTCGTGAATAAAACTTTTTTTTAAATATTTTTTTTTAATTAATGAAAAAACGTATTTTTTATCCCTGCAACCATAACCCGGAATAGGTTGATGAAAACCGTACTAATTACGGGAAAACCGGAGTACCGTATTTTCCGCACTATTAGCCGCACCTAAAAACCACAAATTTACTCAAAAGCTGACAGTGCGGCTTTTAACCCGGTGCGCTTTATATATGGATAAATATTAAGATTCATTTTCATAAAGTTTCGGTCTCGCAACTTCGGTAAACAGCCGCCATCTTTTTTCCGGGTAGAACAGGAAGCGCTTCTTCTTCTACGCAAGCAACCGCCAAGGTAAGCACCCGCCCCCATAGAACAGGAAGCGCTTCTTCTTCTACTGTAAGCAACCACCCGCCCGCGTAGAAGAGAAAAAGCGCGCGGATATCACCGTACGTTTCATTTCCTTTGTGTGTTTACATCTGTAAAGACCACAAAATGGCTCCTACTAAACGACAGGGATCCGGTTCATGAAAAGACGCAATCTCTCCATCCACACACGGATTACTATTTCACAGCAACTGATATTCCTGTGAACCGCACTGTGGAACGGGAGCACGTACGGTGAATATTCGCACCACAGGGAATGAGAAGTCATCCTTCACTGTGGTTCTAGCTTGCCATGCTAATGGCCAGAAACTTCCACCCATGGTGATATTCAAAAGGAAGACCTTGCCAAAAGAGACCTTTCCAGCCGGCGTCATCATAAAAGCTAACTCGAAGGGATGGATGAAGAAAAGATGAGCGAGTGGTTAAGGTAAGTTTAAGTTTACGCGAAGAGGCCGGGTGGCTTTTTTCACGCAGCTCTGTCCATGTTGATATACGTATGTTTGTGATTGCACATTTGCGTACATTTTGGGAGTGAACAGAGTTGTTAGAACGCTGGTTTTTAATATATTATTAAAGTTTGACTGACCTATCTGACTGTTTTTTTGACATTCCTTTAGCGCAGTTAGATGCGGCTTACAACACCGGGCGGCTTATAGGTGGACAAAGTTTTGAAATATGCCGTTCATTGAAGGCGCGGCTTTTAACCCAGGGCGCCTTATGGTGCGGAAAATACGGTAGTTGGCAGGTATGTTAAAGCATTTATAGGCCGTCCAATTTTATCGGACACCCCTAGTACCGATGTACGTCTACTTGTACGCTCCTACAACATTGCAATGTCTTAAATATATAACAGTCGTAAAAAACAGAAGCAAATTGCACGGACTGAAAATTAAAATGACCTGTGGGAATGAAACGGGATGTGCTGCCTTACCTGATTGCTGTGGACAGACGCATTGCTGCAGTGAGAAGAGTCTCCGTTGTCCTCCACGCCGCTGCCGTTCTCCACCGTTTGCCTTTTGCCGCGCTGTAATCTGACCACAAAGAAATGGGATTGGTTGAGCCGAGTGTCCGCTAACTTGTTCAGTTCTTCGCGGTACACCAACAACACATATGAACACTTGACCATGTAAAAGAGGGCTTGCTAACCGGTGGGCGCGGGGGTCCTACGACATTTGTACATTTAATTACGATATAAAAAATATTTTTGTCACTTATTGTGACGATTCCGCTCACATGAAAAATAGGCAATTACATTTATCATATACGCATGCGCAGATGCTAGGGTTGGGTGATATGTACAGTAAGGCTGAAACGACGCGTCGACGTAGTCGACGTCATCGGTTACGTAAATACGTCGACGCCGTTTTTGTGCGTCGGCGCGTCGCATATTTACGTCACACTACTGTCATGGCGGAGCGCAAAGCAGACGATGCGAGCGAGGGGAAAAAAGCACGCCAAAAGTCGTCAAAAGTGTGGGAGTATTTCAATAAATGGCCTAATAATGTTGTTGTATGCACACTGTGTCGAGCGGAAATGGCCTATCATAGCAGCACAACGGCTATGAACGAACATTTGAAAAGAAAACACCCGACAGCGTTCTTGCCATCACCATCAACTAGTCAATCGTCCGTGTGCGTATACGTTGTCATTATTACACAAAAACATGAATGTGTCATTTGTATCTGTGTTGTAAATTCATAAACTAAAGCACCGTTTCGCTCTGAGAGGCGCGTTTGGCGTGCCTGATCAGTGTTTACAAAGACGCGCTCCTCTTTAACGCTGTGGAGAGGCGGCGGCGGCGAGCGAGCGGCAAGGCGGGGCGCGCCGGGAGCGACGCCGCAATCGTGCCCAGGTGCGCGATCCGCGCACCTGGGCACGATCATCCAATCTCCTCTCGCTGAAGAAAAGGGGAGCAGCAGAGAGAGAGGGAAGAGAGACTGGAAGGAGCCAAAGTGAAGCTGACGTGGAGCGAGAGAGGAGGAGAGCCAGAGACAGGGGACGACGAGCGAGCGAGGAAGAAGAGCCGAAAAGCGAGGAAAGAAAGAGAAAAGAGTTGGAAGAGAAAAGACTTTGTGTAAAATTAAAAGATTGTAAACCTGACAAAGCCGTCTGGCGTTCAGTCTGTCGGTCCTGAAAGAACCCCACGGCACAAGACGTGTCACAAACGCTAACGTTAATTAGTTGTGCAAATACCTTTTACAACATTAACAGTTACATATGCTATGTACAAACGAACAATTAACTTTCACTTTAATCATACTATCATTGTTGTGTTATTAAGCAAAATAAGCAATACTTTTACTTTTGTTGAAATGTTTACACTGTACTTTTTTGTATTGGATGTTTAGCCTTATTTTTGCACATTTTAGCAAATAAGCAATACTTTTACTTTTGTTGAAATGTTTACACTGTTGTTACAGAATATTTCCGTTTTGCACTTTTTTGTATTGGATGTTTATCTTTATTTTTGCACATTTTAAAGCAAAATAAGCAATACTTTTACTTTTGAAATGCTTATATTATTGCAGAATATTAAGATTCGCACTGGATGTTTACTTTTATATTTGCACATTAAAAAGCAAATAAGCTACTTTGAATTTTGTTAAATGTTAAAAGTTTTAAATGTTTACATTGTTACAGAATATTTTGTCATGTTGTTGTCAATGTTGACTGAGTGGCCATACTTTTTTTTTTTGTAAATAAAAGCCATGCCTTTTGAAAAAACTGGCCTACACTTATTTTTTCCTCTTCATTTTAAATTAAAAAAATAATCGGTAAAAGGAAAAATAATCTATAGATTAATCGAAAAAATAATCTACAGATTAACCGATTAATCGAAAAAAATAATCTATAGATTAATCGATAGAAAAATAATCGTTAGCTGCAGCCCTAGTAGCGAGGTTCGAGGTGCTCCATTAAGCGTTTAAACCCGACATTACTCACCACCGACAGGCGCTGGTCATCAAGCACAATAAACTGGGCTATCTTTTCTGTTGTGGCCATTGCCTTTTTGCTGTCCCGTGGTAGTTTGTCACGTCTTGCAAAACTTTCGGCCAGCGTGGGTTGCTGAAGCGAGCCAGAGGTTTGTTGCTTCGCCTTGCTGCTCTCGCGAAAATCCTTATGTTCTTTTTTTGTGGTGTTTTTTCAAATGTGCGATGAGGTTGCTTGTATTGAACCTTCCCGGTTCTGTCCCTCCACGGGACACTTGCGCCTGACAAATGTTGCGTTTAGCGGCAACGTCTTTGTCCGAGTTTAGGTTAAAATGCTTCCACACTGCCGACATCACTACACTTTGCTGCAAGCACACGCGTTGTCGTTGTTGTGATCACGTGGGCTGTGCATGCTGGATCAGAGACGCTCTTCTTCCGCGGCCGGCACCAACGTTAATTTAGGGGCATTGCCGTTACCTACTGTGTTGGAGTGTGATCAAACCAGAGTCACCTATTATCGACATGCTGCAGCGGTAAATGGACAGCTTATATCGGAGCGCTTATATCGGAGTTTTTAGATTCAGTCCGATAAAATCCGATATTCACTTTTTTGGCTAATATCGGACTGATTTCCGATATCAATATCGGATCGGGACATCCCTATCAGAAATCTTCACTATGACGTCACTTGATTGACATTCACGGCACCCGAGGGTCTTGTGAGATGACGCTGGCTGCTGCGAGCTCAGTGTGAAGGGAAAAAAAAAAAAAGACCGTCAGGGAGGCGAAAAACCGTTTTTATTTCAACCACACCTCCTGTCAAAAGCCTGAAGACTGACCACATAGTTCCTGTCTTCACAATAAAAGCGCTGCTCTATCCTGCCTGCGCTAACAAAATAAGAGTCTCAAAAAGCCGGCGTGCACAAGCCCGCAAGCCACAGAGTTTGCCGCCAATGTATTTCTTGTAAAGTGTATAAAAAGGAGTATGGAAGCTGGACAAATAAGATGCCAAAAACCAACCACTTTCATGTGGTATTGGACAGAAAGGAGGACTTTTTTTCTCCTCCATTCAAAAATGTGGATGTTATCATCACTACTGTCTGATTCCTATCAATGCAAGTCATCAGAATCAGGTAATACACCAACTTATATTCTTGTCTTCAGGAAAGAAAGGAATCTGTATGTGTTAAACATGCTCGTATTATCACTAAACACCTTTTAACTTGTTAACAAAAATGTCTCTTTCATAAATAAATAAATATAAATTATATATATGAATGAGGTAGATCCCTTCGACTCGGTCATTTAAAAAGTAGCTCGCCTGCTGAAAAGTGTGGGCACCCCTGATCTAAGGTCTGTAATATCATCAGAAGGTTCAGAGAATCTGGAGAAATTACTGCACGTAACATTGAACGCCCGTGACCTTTGATCCCTCGAGCAGTACTGCACCAAAATCCGATATTAGTGTGTAAAGGATATCACCACATGGGCTCAAGAATACCTCAGAAAACCACTGTCAGTAACTACAGTTCGTCGCTACATCTGAAAGTTAAAACTCTCCTATGCAAAGCGAAAGCCATTTATCAACAACACCCAGAAAGAATAATTTCTTGCTTTATCAATGGGGTTGGGACCATCAGCTGTGAATGATACGGTGTGTACAAAATTGTGGCCTGTACGTTTCTTGTATTGAAAATTGATTTTTTTTTGTGACTTATCGACGCCTGCCAATAAATACAGTAATCACATTTCCAACTTACCACTCCATGCAGAGAATTCTCAGCGAAACAGAAAGACGGCGCAGCCAAAGTTGGTAGTTGATACAATTACCTGCAATTACCCTCCCACTGATCAATGATCACTTCCGGTTTTGTTCGGGTACCAGAGCACCAACCATGCTTCCTAACTTTCGTTTTCTTCCAATCCCCCCCAAAAATGAGTGTGTGCTCCTTTAAGAATGGCAGTGTGTTGGGCGAATGAAGAGAGCTGTGGCGAATGTGTCCGCTTGTGTTCTGCAGAAATAAGAATAAAGCAACCAAATTGTCCCGAATCGACGGCCTTGTCATTCCGACACGGAGCTTAGCAAACCCAAGTGAAGGGTGTTACCCCAGACGAAAAAAACATCTCCCCTGCACTCCTCGACTACGATTTGGGAGGCGAACAGCAGGCAAGGTGTTACACTCGGTAGTTGATTGGCTGTTAGCGTGTCCCTCCCATTGCTCAGTGACACGTCCTGTTTCCCCAAAGCGCGACTGACTTCATAAAACGAGTCTTGCTTCAGAATTTATGGTTTCTTCCGACCAAAAAAAATATATAAAATATTTTATCGGACGCATTTTATATACATATTGATTATGTGTCTATCGCGATATATATTGATATCGTTTTATCGCCCCAGCCCTCGCAGACGCACAGGGTGCATGAATTCCAATGGGGAGCATGTCTCGCCAGAAGGCATCATGATGGCCAGCAATAATCAGCTGGGTATAAAATCAGGATGCAGTCTCGATACATGAACATGGTGTGGGGGGGGGGGAATAATCTCAGAGAATTTAGATCTCCAAAGAAAGACAATCTCGATTCACATTTGATGATGTCACCAGTTTGTGTACCTGGTCATTGCTTGTATCTTCAAGCCTTCTTCTATGCTGTGGGACAGAGCTTGTTGGTTGTTGTGTTTGCTAATGCGGGCCAACACTCTTTCCTGGTGTGCTTCGTACTCATCCCGACTGGGGTAAATTTTACCTAGAAGGGACAAATCACAACAAATTATTATTTTCCTCTTTTACAGCAGTGAAAATATTATATATATATACACACACACACACACACATATATATACATACACATATATGTATGTATGCATATATATGTATATTTGGTGTGCACCGGTACACAAAAATGTCGGTTCGGTACGTACCTCGGTTTAGAGGTCACGGTTCGGTTCATTTTCGGTACAGTAAGAAAACAACAAAATATACATTTTTTTGGTTATTTATTTACCAAATTTGTAAACAATGGCTTTATCCTTTTAACATTGGGAACACTATAATAATTCTGCCCACGTTAATCCACATTAAACTGCCCCAAGTTGTTGCTCAGATTAAATAAAATGACAAAACTTTTCTTCTACATATAAAAAGTGCAACGTTAAACAGTTTCAAGTCAACTCATCATGCTTAATTTATTACAGCATTTAGTTGTAGTTGATTTTTATTATGTAAATGTTATATTTTTATCAACATGTGATAGCAGGCACCCTACCATTCAAAACTAGGCTGCTGCATTACTAATGATTAATGTAACTATAGCTGAAAAAATAGTACAATAGCAATAGGAGAGACTATTCATCCCTGAACACCATGGAGTTCATGTAGGCTTAATGATGCACTTACATTATTATATCAACTATCAGAGACAGAAACTCTTCATTTAACATAATGTCCTTTTTTGCTGCTTCAACACAGCTCAATCAACACAGAAAAAGGGTAAAGTGAAATAACAGACAGGGCTTTGCTGTCCGTAACACAAACACACACCGCAAAATGAGCTAACATTACGCTAAAAGCTAATTAGCCTTCACCTCAAGCCAGGATTGTGAGCGAGCTGAGCTGCCGTTTGTTTCTAGAAGGTCAAGGGGCTCATAGTGATGTTACTAATAGTTGACTGGGAGGTGTTTATTATAATTTGGGGAGAGTCCGCTGCCTGATGCTTACCTGCTAAACACCTATCTGACTATGTGCGCTCTGAATACGCTCGTGTGTAACCAATCAGATGGTTGTGTGGTTGGCACAATGCTGGGTGCTGTGTAGAGGACTGACAGAGACAGAGGCAGAAGAAGCGGAGGAGCTTGTTAAGACTTTAGCTTGGGCAGCTACTTAATATGTTCGTGTGGAAACTCGTTCGGTACACCTCCGAACCGAACCGAAACCCTCGTACCGAAACGGTTCAATACAAATACACGTACCGTTACACTCCTAATGTGTGTATACACATATGTATGTATGCATATATATGTGTATATACACATTTGTATGTATGCATATATATGTGTATATACACATTTGTATGCACATATATACACACAGCGATAGATAGATAGATAGATAGATAGATAGATAGATAGATAGATAGATAGATAGATAGATAGATAGATAGATAGATAGATAGATAGATAGATAGATAGATGGATAGATAGATAGATAGATAGATAGATAGAAAAAACTCACTTATCAGGGCGTCGAAATTAGGGTCCGGGCGCAGCGACCTCTTTGAAACCAACTTCTTACGGCACGTAGGACATTCTTTATTGCTGGAATAAAAACGAAGCAGATTAAATCAAACAATTCACCCAACGAATGGCAAATGTGGCTGTGTTCATAAAATAACAATGCAAAAAGACAGCAGTCTCTGTTTAACACCAAACTTGGCTCAGCGGCCGGCCGGAAACTAGAGAGTTCCCGGTTCGAGTCCGGCTTCCGCCATCCTAGTAATTGCCGTTGTGTCCTTGGGCAAGACACTTCACCTACCTTTCTCCCAGTGCCACCCACACTTAAATGTAGATAATGGGTTTCTCCATGTAACATGAGAGAAAAAACACTATGTAAATATAATTCAGTTTAAATGCTAACGTGAAAACAAGAGACATCAACATCTTTTTCCGTTAAAACGACATTCCCCAATTAAAACTTCTGTAAACTCATTACTGTCTTAGCAACTAGGATATTCAATAGTACACATTAAACCAGGCCTGGGCAATTATTTGACCCGGGGGCCACATTTAGAGATAAAAATGTGTCTGGGGGCCGGTATATCTATTTTTAGGGACACTAATACAAAACCTCACAATAATGTCTGATTGAATGCTAAAAACGTTATGACAGACCGCCTTAAAAAACATCATGGAATTTTACATTTTTCTATTAAGGATAAAACATTGAATATTGACAAAATATGAATGTCACACCCCCTTTCGATCGACATATTTTACAATCAAAAATGCAACAAACAGTGAAATATGAACGCGAAGGGTACAAAATAAACCCACCTACAATCTGATACATCACAAAGCTTTAGAACTTTGTTGTGAAAAGCTCCTTCTGTGTCTGTGGAAACGCTTCCCGCCCACACTGCTTGGTGCCTCGTCTGAGCTGCTGTGACGTCGATTACCATAGCAACTAATTAGATGACCATTGTAACTAATTAGATGACCATAGTAACTGGTATATCATCCATAAGCGCAGATTCCAAGCATTGAAAGACTTAGTATAGTTGACGACTTCCGGTCATTAGAAAACATCACTGCACATCATAATGGCGGCTACACTTTCCATCTTGAAGATCTAAAAAAATTATTTGGGAATGTCCGGCGGGCCAGACTGAAAAGCTTATGGGCTGCATGTGGCCCCCGGGCCGTAATTTGCCCAGGTCTGCATTAAACAGACCTATTGATACTTGAAGCAATATATACATTAACGCAGAGGTGTCAAAGTCGTTTTCACTGAGGGCCACATCGCAGTTATGTTTGGCCGCTTCCAACAGTGAATACTATTATCACACAATTTCTTTATGCATTTTATTAGTAGATTTTTAATAACTAAATATGGTAAGTTGCAATAATTTCACCTCAAAATGTAGTGTACATTACTGTAAATGGAAACACAGTATTGCTGGTTTTATGGTAAAAAAGGGAGCTCAGTTGCCAGAATTTTACTGTAAAATTTACATTTGTTTTTTTTACTGTAAATAAAAAATCCTGCAATTTTACAGTAAAAATTTTGGCACCTGAGCTGCCAGTTTGTTTGTTTTTTTTACCGCAAATCAACAACTGTAGATTTTTCAATGTATTACCGTATTTTCCGCACTATTAGCCGCACCTAAAAACAACAAATTTACTCAAAAGCTGACAGTGCGGCTTTTAACCCGGTGCGCTTTATATATGGATTAATATTAAGATTCATTTTCATAAAGTTTCGGTCTCGCAACTACGGTAAACAGCCGCCATCTTTTTTCCCCGTAGAAGAGGAAGTGCTTCTTCTTCTACGCAAGCAACCGCCAAGGTAAGCACCCGCCCCCATAGAACAGGAAGCGCTTCTTCTTCTACTGTAAGCAACCACCCGCCCGCGTAGAAGAAGAAAAAGCGCGCGGATATTACGTTTCATTTCCTGTGTGTTTACATCTGTAAAGACCACAAAATGGCTCCTACTAAGCGACAGGGATCCGGTTCATGAAAAGACGCAATCTCTCCATCCGCACACGGACTACTATTTCACAGCAACTGCCTAAAGACTTTCAAGAAAAGCTGGCTACTTTCCGTGCATATTGTAAAAACAAGATAGCTGAAAAAAAGATCCGGCCAGAGAACATTATCAACATGGACGAGGTTCCACTGACTTTTGATATTCCTGTGAACCGCACTGTGGATACAACGGGAGCACGTACGGTGAATATTCGCACCACAGGGAATGAGAAGTCATCCTTCACTGTGGTTCTAGCTTGCCATGCTAATGGCCAGAAACTTCCACCCATGGTGATATTCAAAAGGAAGACCTTGCCAAAAGAGACCTTTCCAGCCGGCGTCATCATAAAAGCTAACTCGAAAGGATGGATGGATGAAGAAAAGATGAGCGAGTGGTTAAGGTAAGTTTACGCGAAGAGGCCGGGTGGCTTTTTTCACGCAGCTCCGTCCATGTTGATATACGACTCCATGCGCGCCCACATCATGCTGGTTTTTAATATATTATTAAAGTTTGACTGACCTATCTGACTGTTTTTTTGACATTCCTTTAGCGCAGTTAGATGCGGCTTATAACACGGGGCGGCTTATAGGTGGACAAAGTTTTGAAATATGCCGTTCATTGAAGACGCGGCTTATAACCCAGGGCGCCTTATGGTGCGGAAAATACGGTACTGTAAATGCCAAAACGTCACCAGTTTATTACAGTAAAAAAAGTAGAACAATGCTGTAATAACAACGGTAAATTTCAAACTTTTACCATGAAATCTATTGCGACTTTGACATTGCACAATTTGATGGATAACTTGCTTTGAAATAATTATTATTAGTATTTATTTTTTATTTAGAAAATGGTTTGAATGTTTGATAATATATTGTTACATAATTAGACAATATTCAAGTTAACATCATTTTTTTACTTGAGTACATATTTTTTTTTCTCTCAAAATAGTAAGATAGAATACATTTAGTAGGAAAGGGTACAGTACTTTATTGATACATATTTCCAGGCTTTCGAGGGCCAAATAAAATGAAGTGGCGGGTCACATCTGGTCCCTGGGCCTTGAGTTTGACACCTGTGCATTAACGGGACGCGCCTGTTTTTATCATTAAAAAAAACCCACAAAAACTTGAAATGGAAAAAGATACATATGTGTCCTTTAAGACATATATGCTGAGCATTAGCGATTTTACTTAGCGAAAGTACAACTAAGATGCACATTACAGTCAAACAGCTGGTGAGTCGTCAGTACAATACTTACAGTATTAACACTTTTTAGGGCACAACAAAAACAATTAACTATACTGGGGGTCAGCAACTCGCGGCTCTTAAGTGCCGCTTTAGTGGCTCCCTGGAGCATTTTAAAAAAAGGATTGAAAATGGAAAAAGAATGGGGGAAACATTTTTTTGTTTATTTTAGTATGTTTTTGTTAGAAAGCCCACGGTTTAATATGTTTGTGTGTATGCTTCACTGATGAACATCGTTTTGTCCTACTAATTTGAGCGGTTCTTGAACTCACCATAGTGTGGACTGTGACACAACAGTCTGTATACATGTAAAATCTTCCACTCCTTTGTCTCATTTTGTCCACCAAAAGTTTTATGCTGTGCGTGAATGCTCAAAGATGAGCTTTGTTGATGTTATTGACTTGTTGGGAGTGCTAATCAGGCATATTTGGTCAGTGCATGACTGCAAGCTAATCGATGCTAACATGCTAATTAGGCTAGCTGTATGTACATATTGCATCATTATGCCTCATTTGTAGGTATATTGAGCTCATTTCATATCCTTTACTTTTATCCTCTTTGTAAATAATTTAGTTTTGCATGTAAAGTAAAGTACCAATGATTGTCACACACACACACAAGGTGTGGCGACATTTGTCCTCTGCATTTGACCCATCCCCTTGTTCACCCCCTGGGGGGTGAGGGGAGCAGTGGGTAGCAGCGGTGCCGTGCCCGGGAATAATTTTTGGTGATTTAACCCCCAATTCCAACCCTTGATGCTGAGTGCCAAGCAGGGAGGTAACGGGTCCCATTTTTATAGTCTTTGGTATGACTCACAACCTACCGATCTCAGGGCGGTCTCATGAAACATTATCTGTTTGTAATATTGGCTGCATTTCTGTTTGTGTGCCATGTTGTTCCAGACCACAGCAAACATTACCTAGCTTGCCAAAGATTGTAATAAATATATTAGGCCCTGCGATGAGGTGGCGACTTGTCCAGGGTGTACCCCGCCTTCTGCCCGATTGTAGCTGAAATAGGCTCCAGCGACCCCAAAGGGAATAAGCGGTAGAAAATGGATGGATGGATGGATATTAGAAGAAGACAGCCTTTAACTTGGACACACACACACGTATACCTTTGGCCATTAAAAGCCAGTAATTTCCAGGAGTTATCTCACCTTCTGAGTAACTAATATTATATATGTAATACATATATATATATATAAATGTGTAGAATAAATAAAGTTTTAAAATAGGCCATTCATTGAAGGTGCGCCTTATAATCCGGTGCGCCTTATAGTGCGGAAAATACAGTACATAAATTTGAATTGGACTAATGGAAGTAAGTATTTGACCGCGTACCACCCAGAAAGAATTGTGTCCTCCTGATAGCGGTTATGTGTCTTTTAAGAACACATTAGCCCTGTCCATCATTCAATTGCACGCCTCGTGTTCGGTCAACAATTCCCCAACAAACCAAAAACTCACCCTGATCTTAGAGCTGTGATGATGCAATCGGCACAGAAACGGTGCAGGCATTCTTTGGTTGTCATGGTGTTCTTCAGCATGTCCAGACAGATGGGACACATGAGTTCACTGTGCAATGATCTCGGTGAAACGGCGATCTCCAGCCCATCTGTGATCGCTTCCTGTAGCCATTAAAAAAACAACAACATGCTGATCAGCATAAATAATTTACAGTATGACTTACTGGCAATGTTCCACATATTATTTATCAGAAAATAGTCATTAATTAAGACCACGCCATGGAAGTTGATTTGTGTAGTGTGTGTATCGTAAATTCCGGACTATAAGCCGCTACTTTTTTCCCCCATACGCCTTGAACCCTGCGGCTAATAAAAAATTATTTCTCTTCGCCAGAGGCCATTACGTTTTGTGTTCAATCATTTTCATTAAGCCCAAGCGGAGACACAGAAATATTGTGTTATTGTTTGTGCTATGGTGCCATCTTTCGGACGAGTTCGCTCACAGCAGGTGTTGTTGTTTTCCCGGGAGACTCCCGGATTTCAGTGCCCCTCCCGAAAATCTCCCGGTACAACCATTGCCCCGAATTTCTCCCGATTTCCACCCGGAAAACAATATTGGGGGCGTGCCTTAAAGACACTGCCTTTAACGTCCTCTCTCACCTGAAACCTTCACCCCTTAAAGGCCTACTGAAATGCGATTTTCTTATTTAAACGGGGATAGCAGGTCCATTCTATGTGTCATACTTGATCATTTCGCGATATTGCCATATTTTTGCTGAAAGGATTTAGTAGGGAACATCGACGATAAAGTTCGCAACTTTTGGTCGCTGATAAAAAAAGCCTTGCCTGTACCGGAAGTAGCAGACGAGTAGCGTGACGTCACAGGTTGTGGAGCTCCTCACATCTGCACGTTGTTTACAATCATGGCCACCAGCAGCGAGAGCGATTCAGACTGAGAAAGCGACGATTTCCCCATTAATTTGAGCGAGGATGAAAGATTTGTGGATGAGTAAAGTGAGAGTGAAGGACTAGAGGGCAGTGAGAGGCAGGTGGGACCTGATATTCAGCTGGGAATGACTAAAACAGTAAACAAACACAAGACATATATATACTCTATTAGCCACAACACAACCAGGCTTATATTTAATATGCCACAAATTAATCCCGCATAACAAACACCTCCCGTCTCCCGTCCATATAACCCGCCAATACAACTCAAACACCTGCACAACACACTCAATCCCACAGCCCAAAGTACCGTTCACCTCCCCAAAGTTCATACAGCACATATATTTCCCCAAAGTTACGTACGTGAAATGCACAAAGCGGCACGCACGTACGGGCAAGCGATCAAATGTTTGGAAGCCGCAGCTGCATGCGTACTCACGGTACCGCGTCTGCGCATCCAACTCAAAGTCCTCCTGGTAAGAGTCTCTGTTGTCCCAGTTCACCACAGGCCAATGGTAAAGCTTGACTGTCATCTTTCAGGAATGTAAACAATGAAACACCGGCTGTGTTATCCGGCACAACAGTCAAGGGGTGCATTCTACGGCGGGGGTGCGTTATCCGGCACAACACCTGCCGCAATACACAGCTTCCCACCTACAGCTTTCTTCTTTGCTGTCTCCATTGTTCATTGAACAAATTGCAAAAGATTCACCAACACAGATGTCCAGAATACTGTGGAATTTTGCGATGAAAACAGACGACTTCATAGCTGGCCACCATGCTGTCCCAAAATGTCCTCTACAATCCGTGACGTCACGCGCAGGCGTCATCATACCGAGATGTTTTCAGCAAGATATTTCGCGCAAAATTTAAAATTGCACTTTAGTAAGCTAACCCGGCCGTATTGGCATGTGTTGTAATATTAAGATTTCATCATTGATATATGAACTATCAGACTGCGTGGTCGGTAGTAGTGGCTTTCAGTAGGCCTTTAACAGCCGCATGCTGTCCAGGCGTCTGCTTTTCCTCCATATAAACAGCGTGCCGGCACAGTCACATAATAATGTAGCGTTGGACGGGTTTAACAATGGTCTTTACTCGAAGATGTCAAAAAATGCTGACACGTTGTACGACCTTTTAACTGGTTTAATGATAACGCAAGGCATACTTGGTCAACAGCCATACAGGTCACACTGAGGGTGGCCGTATAAACAACTTTAACACTGTTACAAATATGCGCCACACTGTGAACCCACACCAAACAAGAATGACAAACACATTTCGGGAGAACATCCGCACCGTAACACAACATAAACACAACAGAACAAATACCCAGAGCATTTCTCTACTTTCTCAGTCTTTTTTTGCCACTTTTGTCAGCTTTTTTTAAAACATGTTGCAGGCATCAAATTCCAAATGAGATAATATTTGCAAAATATAACGAAGGTTTCCAGTTCGAACGTTAAGTATCTTGTCTTTGCAGTCCATTCAATTGAATATAGTTTGAAAAGGATATACAAATCATTGTATTCTGTTTTTATTTACCATTTACACAACGTGCCAACTTCACTTGTTTTGGGTTTTATTATATTGTTAGTTAAATTGGTTGTAGTTACTATTAGTTTACCTCTTGTTTATTTGTTACTACTGTTGTTCTTTTAAATTATATTCAACACTGAGTTTTGGTGGTACAACAAATACTCGTGTTTTCAAATGAATGAATAATTGTGTAGTTAAGGTTACAAAGGTTGGGTCCAATAAGAAATAACATGGACAGGTTGTGAAGGAAAGGAAGAAAAGAACACACAATTACCTGTGGAGTTCTTTGTAGTTCATAGAGGCTCAACTCCCAGGTTTTACTGAGGGGTTGAACCCCGTTGGTTTGAACCGTCTGAGTCATCGCCGTAAAGCTGAAACACAAAAATAGTTTTGGAACATTTGACCTATGAACCAACCTGGAAACACTTTCAAATAAGCAGGGAGACAAACATTTTTGCAGCAAATTCCTAAAAACAGTATCGTGTTCCTGCTGTGTAGAGGAGCTTGGACAAGCGGAAACACATTAGCAGATCCTTGCATTGACATTTTGACCTTGCGAGCAAACGTAGAACACTGGGGTTCAAACTTGTGATTTACATAACCGAGGCGTTCCTCAAGGCACCCCTTTAAGTCCTCTCCTTTTTAGCTGTTATTTTCCGCAATGTGATTTACGCAAGTAAGGTATCGCTGTCGCTTGTTTACTTCAGATGCAGTCAGTAGTCATTTGTTCAACTTCTTTAGTTATACTAGTGGTGTTCCTCAAGGTTCCGTTTTAGGTCCTCTCTTTTTCATCATTTACATTTACGCCGGTTGTCAGGACAATACAAAATAAGACTACCGGTAATAGTTGGTTCCTGTTGTGTAGAGGAGCTTGGACAAGTGGAAACACATTGGCAGATCTTTACAATGACACTTTAACCTTGCTAGCAAACATAGACATTAGGGTCCAAAGTTGTGATTCACATAACTGAGGCGTTCCTCAAATCCTCTCCTTTTTGGCAGTTATTTTACGCAATGTGATTTACGCAAGTAAGGTATCGCTGTAGCTTGTTTACTTCAGATGCAGTCAGTAGTCATTTGTTCAACTTCTTTAGCTATACTAGTGGTGTTCCTCAAGGTTCCGTCTTAGGTCCTCTCTTTTTCATCATCCTGGTTCTCAGGATAATACAAAATAAGACTAATAGTTGGTTCTTGTTGTGTAGAGGAGCTTGGACAAGTGGAAACACATTGGCAGATCCTTACAATGACACTTTAACCTTGCTAGCAAACATAGAACATTGGGGTCCAAACTTGTGATTCAAATAACTGAGGCGTTCCTCAAATCCTCTCCTTTTTGGCAGTTATTTTCCGCAATGTGATTTACGCAAGTAAGGTATCGCTGTAGCTTGTTTACTTCAGATGCAGTCAGTAGTCATTTGTTCAACTTCTTTAGCTATACTAGTGGTGTTCTTCAAGGTTCCGTCTTAGGTCCTCTCTTTTTCATCATTTACATATACGCTGGTTCTCAGGATTATAGAAATTAGGACTAATAGTAGGTATGTGAGTATTCCCCACTGGTCACGCAATCTGTGTAGCGACCGGACCACGGTTTTCAGAGTTCAACTGTGTCCGCATTGTTTGCATCACCATAATACATGAATACTGATGATGTAGAACACATATCCTAGTTCAGTGTTTTTCAACCTTTTTTGAGCCAAGGCACATTTTTTGCGTTGAAAAAATCCGGAGGCACACCACCAGCAGAAATCATTAAAAAACAAAACTCTGTTGACCATAAAAAGTCGTTCTCGCAATTGTTGGATATGACTTTGAAGCATAACCAAGCATGCATCACTATAGCTCTTGTCTCAAAGTAGGTGTACTGTCCCCACCTGTCACATCACGCCATGACTTATTTTGAGTTTTTTGCTGTTTTTCCGTGTGTAGTGTTTTAGTTCATGTCTTGCGCTCCTATTTTAGTGGCTTTTTCTCTTTTTCTGGTATTTTCCTGTGGCAGTTTTATGTCTTCCGTTGAGCGATATTTCCCGCATCTACTTTGTTTAAGCAATCAAGAATATTTCAGTTGTTTTTATCCTTCTTTGTGTGGACATTGTTGATTGTCATGTCACGTTCGGATGTACTTTGTGGACGCCTTCTCTGCTCCACAGTAAGTCTTTGCTGTAGTCCAGCATTCTGTTTTTGTTTACTTTGTAGCCCGTTCAGTTTTAGTTTAATTTTGCACAGCCTTCTCGAAGCTTCAATGCCTTTTCTTAGGGGCACTCACCTTTTGTTTATTTTTTGTTTAAGCATTAGATACCTTTTTACCTGCACACTGCCTCCCGCTGTTTCCGACATCTACACAGCAATTAGCTAGCGACTGCCACCTACTGATATGGAAGAGTATTACACGGTTACTCTGCCGAGCTCTAGACAGCACCGACACTCAACAACAACACATCATTTGCAGACTATAATTACTGGTTTGCAAAAAATATTTGTAACCCAAATAGGTGAAATTAGATAATCGCACACGGGACTGTATCTCACGGCACACAAGTGTGCCCTGTCCTAGTTTATCTCAAATTGAATGCAACTTAAAACAAGTACTCGCACCACAATGTTCTGACGATATTTGGCAAGTTTACACTTAACAAAATTCCCCAGCAAAATATTGACAATGAGTAAAATGTTCATTGGAATCTATTGATTAAAGGGGAACATTATCAACAGACCTATTTAAGCGTCAATATATACCTTGATGTTGCAGAAAAAAGACCTTTTTTTTCAACCGATTTCCGAACTCTAAATGGGTGAATTTTGGCGAATTAAACGCCTTTCTATTATTCGCTCTCGGAGCGATGACGTCACATCGGGAAGCAATCCGCCATTTTCTCACTTTTGTCGGTGTGTTGTCGGAGGGTGTAACAACACGAACAGGGACGGATTCAAGTTGCACCAGTGGCCCAAAGATGCGAAAGTGGCAAGAAATTGGACGTTTGTTCCGCACACTTTCCCGACGAAAGCTATGCTACGACAGAGATGGCAAGGATGTGTGGATATCCTGCGACACTCAAAGTAGATGCATTTCCAACTGGACTGGACAGATCAGCTTTGAGGAAAAGAGAGCGGCTGAGGGTATGTCTACAGAATATATTAATTGATGAAAACTGGGCTGTCTGCACTCTCAAAGTGCATGTTGTTGCCAAATATATTTCATATGCTGTAAACCTAGTTCATAGTTGTTAGTTTCCTTTAATGCCAAACAAACACATACCAATCGTTGGTTAGAAGGCGATCGCCGAATTCGTCCTCGCTTTCTCCCGTGTCGTTTTCGTCGGTTTCGCTTGCATACGGTTCAAACCGATATGGCTCAATAGCTTCAGTTTCTTCTTCAATTTCGTTTTCGCTACCTGCCTCCACACTACAACCATCCGTTTCAATACATGCGTACCGTATTTTCCGCACTATTAGCCGCACCTAAAAACCACAAATTTACTCAAAAGCTGACAGTGCGGCTTTTAACCCGGTGCGCTTTATATATGGATTAATATTACGATTCATTTTCATAAAGTTTCGATCTCGCAACTTCGGTAAACAGCCGCCATCTTTTTTCCCGGTAGAACAGGAAGCGCTTCTTCTTCTACGCAAGCAACCGCCAAGGTAAGCACCCGCCCCCATAGAACAGGAAGCGCTTCTTCTTCTACTGTAAGCAACCACCCGCCCCCGTAGAAGAAGAAAAAGAGCGCGGATATCACCGTACGTTTCATTTCCTTTGTGTGTTTACATCTGTAAAGACCACAAAATGGCTCCTACTAAGCGACCGGGATCCGGTTCATGAAAAGACGCAATCTCTCCATCCGCACACGGATTACTATTTCACAGCAACTGATATTCCTGTGAACCGCACTGTGGATACAACGGGAGCACGTACGGTGAATATTCGCACCACAGGGAATGAGAAGTCATCCTTCACTGTGGTTCTAGCTTGCCATGCTAATGGCCAGAAACTTCCACCCATGGTGATATTCAAAAGGAAGACCTTGCCAAAAGAGACCTTTCCAGCTGGCGTCATCATAAAAGCTAACTCGAAGGGATGGATGAAGAAAAGATGAGCGAGTGGTTAAGGTAAGTTTAAGTTTACGCGAAGAGGCCGGGTGGCTTTTTTCACGCAGCTCTGTCCATGTTGATATACGTATGTTTGTGATTGCACATTTGCGTACATTTTGGGAGTGAACAGAGTTGTTAGAATGCTGGTTTTTAATATATTATTAAAGTTTGACTGACCTATCTGACTGTTTTTTTGACATTCCTTTAGCGCAGTTAGATGCGGCTTACAACACGGGGCGGCTTATAGGTGGACAAAGTTTTGAAATATGCCGTTCATTGAAGGCGCGGCTTTTAACCCAGGGCGCCTTATGGTGCGGAAAATACGGTAATATTGTGAGAGTACAGTCCATAGTGGATCCAGCATAACAGTAAGAGTCCAGTCCACAGTGCAGTATTTTGTGTCTATTTAAGTATGGTTAACCTGAGTGCTGAAATCGTGGAAAAATATATGTTCTTAGCGCGCCTGAAATGGGCTGTCTGCACTCTCAAAGTGCATGTTGTTGCCAAATGTATTTCATATGCTGTAAACCTAGTTCATAGTTGTTAGTTTCCTTTAATGCCAAACAAACACATACCAATCGTTGGTTAGAAGGCGATCGCTGAATTTGTCCTCGCTTTCTCCCGTGTCGCTGGCTGTCGTGTCGTTTTCGCTTGCATACGGTTCAAACCGATATGGCTCAATAGCTTCAGTTTCTTCTTCAATTTCGTTTTCGCTACCTGCCTCCACACTACAACCATCCGTTTCAATACATGCGTACCGTATTTTCCGCACTATTAGCCGCACCTAAAAACCACAAATTTACTCAAAAGCTGACAGTGCGGCTTTTAACCCGGTGCGCTTTATATATGGATTAATATTACGATTCATTTTCATAAAGTTTCGATCTCGCAACTTCGGTAAACAGCCGCCATCTTTTTTCCCGGTAGAACAGGAAGCGCTTCTTCTTCTACGCAAGCAACCGCCAAGGTAAGCACCCGCCCCCATAGAACAGGAAGCGCTTCTTCTTCTACTGTAAGCAACCACCCGCCCGCGTAGAAGAAGAAAAAGCGCGCGGATATACCGTACGTTTCATTTCCTTTGTGTGTTTACATCTGTAAAGACCACAAAATGGCTCCTACTAAGCGTCAGGGATCCGGTTCATGAAAAGACGCAATCTCTCCATCCGCACACGGATTACTATTTCACAGCAACTGATATTCCTGTGAACCGCACTGTGGATACAACGGGAGCACGTACGGTGAATATTCGCACCACAGGGAATGAGAAGTCATCCTTCACTGTGGTTCTAGCTTGCCATGCTAATGGCAAGAAACTTCCACCCATGGTGATATTCAAAAGGAAGACCTTGCCAAAAGAGACCTTTCCAGCCGGCGTCATCATAAAAGCTAACTCGAAGGGATGGATGAAGAAAAGATGAGCGAGTGGTTAAGGTAAGTTTAAGTTTACGCGAAGAGGCCGGGTGGCTTTTTTCACGCAGCTCTGTCCATGTTGATATACGTATGTTTGTGATTGCACATTTGCGTACATTTTGGGAGTGAACAGAGTTGTTAGAATGCTGGTTTTTAATATATTATTAAAGTTTGACTGACCTATCTGACTGTTTTTTTGACATTCCTTTAGCGCAGTTAGATGCGGCTTACAACACCGGGCGGCTTATAGGTGGACAAAGTTTTGAAATATGCCGTTCATTGAAGGCGCGGCTTTTAACCCAGGGCGCCTTATGGTGCGGAAAATACGGTAATCTGTTGAATCGCTTAAGCCGCTGAAATCCGAGCTAATGTCGCTATAGCTTGCTGTTCTTTCCGCCATGTTTGTTTGTGTTGGCTTCACTATGTGACGTCACAGGAAAATGGACGGGTGGTTAAAATCAGGCACTTTGCAGCTTTTTTTAGGGATATTGCGTGATGGGTAAATTTTTTTTAAAAACTTCGAAAAATAAAATAAGCCACTGGAAACTGATTTTTAATGGTTTTAACCCTTCTGAAATTGTGATAATGTTCCCCTTTAATGTTCGCGATTTTTTTAACGACAAACTGGCAAATCGGTCCTCGAACCTTTTGGTGTTGCATTTACTTGTGTCTAGAAATATATACATTTATATTCTATAACGTTGAACGCGGTAAACTAAGATGAGAGCGATAATCGTGGTTGTGGGATTTAGCAAAGTGCCGTCGTTGGAAAACAACAACAATGTCCGACCGCCGTCAACCGCCAGCCGACAAGTCTACGTTTCGACAGCTACATTTTGACATGAAAATAGGTGACACGACGACGCTCGCAAAAGGCTAAAATGAGTGTTTAGACGGGAGGGTTAGTGTACTTACATGCCGTCTTGAAGTCAACAAATCACTCGACAGACACGACAGTCTTCCAGTGAAGGCAATATGGCGGCCCGACGAGGAGCCTTCCTTCCTTCCTCCCCGCCTCCTCATTGTCTCCTGGCGCCGGCCAACTCACTGTGAGGCGCTCTACCGCCCCCTGCTGGACTGGAGTGTGGGCACGTCGCTCATGGTTCCTACGAAGTCGTGGACGGTTTTTCCGTCGCGCTAAATTTTCAATTTATTTTTTGGCAGATGAAAGGAAGGCAAAAATAAAGATAATTGTTGCTGAAATGAGAAAAACAAATGTCGCGCTGTGGCGCATCGGCTCGAATACCACCAGAGGGCGCTGTGCCCTCTCAAAATACATTTGTTTTGGATGCGTAAGTGTGGGTGATTCCGCAAATTGCGCTGTCGATTCGATACCGAGCAAACACGGAACGCATTTGATCGATACCAATTTGATATTTTTCAAGATCATCAAGAAAAATTATTACCGTGATACAATTTTTCTCCATTATTTTCTGTGTCGGCCGCCTACTATAAATTGTATAATTTGTCTTTACAATTGTTATAAGTACACCTCTGCATACAGTTGTATTCTTATTAATATTTTAAGTACAGATCTGCATAAAATTGTATTTTTATCAATATTATAAGTACACATCTGCATACAATTGTATTCTTATTAATGTTATAAGTACACATCTGCATAAAATTGTGTCCCTATTAATTTCATAAGTACACCTCTGCATACAATTGTATTCTTATTATTATAAGTACACCTCTGCAAAAAGTGTATTCTTATTAATATTATAAGTACACATCTGCATACAAGTGTATCCTTATTAATATTATGAGTACACCTCTAAATATAAAAAAGTATTTTGTAATATTATAAGTACACCTCTGCATAAAAATGTATTCTTATTATTATAAGTACACCTCTGCATAAAATGGTATTCTTATTATTATAAGTACAACTCTGCATTAAATTGTGTCCCTATTAATATTATAAGTATACCTCTGCATAAAATTGTATTCTTAATAATACTATAAGTACACCTCTGCATAAAAGTGTATTCTTATTAATATTATAAGTACAACTCTGCATAAAATTGTGTCCCTATTAATATTATAAGTACATCTGTGCATAAAATTGTATTTTTAATAATTTTATAAGTACACCTCTGCATAAAAGTGTATTCTTATTAATATTATAAGTACACCTCTGCATAAAATTGTATTATTAATATTATAAGTACACCCCTGCATAAAACTGTATTCTTATTATTATAAGTACACCTCTGCATAAAATTGTATTATTATTATTAGTACACCTCTGCATAAAAGTGTATTCTTATTAATATTATAAGCACACCTCTGCATAAAATTGTATTCTTATTAATATAAGTACACCTCAACATAAAACTGTATTCTTATTATTATAAGTACACCTCTGCATAAAATTGTATTCTTATTAATATTATAAGTACACCTCTGCATAAAATTGTATTATTAATATTATAAGTACACCTCTGCATAAAATGGTATCCCTATTAATATTATAAGTGCACCTCTGCACAAAATTGTATTCTTAATATTATAAGTACACCTCGGCATAAAACTGTATTCTTATTATTATAAGTACACCTCTGCATAAAATTGTATTCTTATTAATATTATAAGTACACCTCTGCATAAAATTGTATTATTAATATTATAAGTACACCTCTGCATAAAATTGTATCCCTATTAATATTATAAGTGCACCTCTGCATAAAACTGTATTCTTATTGTTATAAGTACACCTCTGCATAAAATTGTATTCTTATTAATATTATAAGTACACCTCTGCATACAATTGTATTCTTATTAATATTATAAGTACACATCTGCATACAATTGTATTCTTACTAATATTATAAGTACACCTCTGCATACAATTGTATTTTTATCAATATTATAAGTACACATCTGCATACAAATGTATTCCTATTAATATTATAAGTACAACTCTGCATAAAATTGTGTCCCTATTAATATTATAAGTACATCTGTGCATAAAATTGTATTTTTAATAATTTTATAAGTACACCTCTGCATAAAAGTGTATTCTTATTAATATTATAAGTACACCTCTGCATAAAATTGTATTATTAATATTATAAGTACACCCCTGCATAAAACTGTATTCTTATTATTATAAGTACACCTCTGCATAAAATTGTATTATTATTATTAGTACACCTCTGCATCAAGTTGTATTCTTATTAATATTATAAGTACACGTCTGCAAAAAATTGTATTCTTAATATTATAAGTACACCTCTGCATAAAAGTGTATTTTTATTAATATTATAAGCACACCTCTGCATAAAATTGTATTCTTATTAATATAAGTACACCTCAACATAAAACTGTATTCTTATTATTATAAGTACACCTCTGCATAAAATTGTATTCTTATTAATATTATAAGTACACCTCTGCATAAAATTGTATTATTAATATTATAAGTACACCTCTGCATAAAATGGTATCCCTATTAATATTATAAGTGCACCTCTGCACAAAATTGTATTCTTAATATTATAAGTACACCTCGGCATAAAACTGTATTCTTATTATTATAAGTACACCTCTGCATAAAAGTGTATTCTTATTAATATTATAAGTACACCTCTGCATACAATTGTATTATTATTAATATTATAAGTACACCCCTGCATAAAACTCTATTCTTATTATTATAAGTACACCTCTGCATAAAATTGTATTCTTATTATTATTGGTACACCTCTGCATCAAGTTGTATTCTTATTAATATTATAAGTACACGTCTGCATAAAATTGTATTCTTAATAATATTATAAGTACACCTCTGCATAAAATTGTATTCTTATTAATATTATAAGTACACCTCTGCATAAAATTGTATTCTTATTAATATTATAAGTACACCTCTGCATAAAATTGTATTCTTATTAATATTATAAGTACACCTCTGCATAAAATTGTATTATTAATATTATAAGTACACCTCTGCATAAAATTGTATCCCTATTAATATTATAAGTGCACCTCTGCATAAAACTGTATTCTTATTGTTATAAGTACACCTCTGCATAAAATTGTATTCTTATTAAAATTAAAGTACACCTCTGCATAAAATTGTATTATTAATATTATAAGTACACCTCTGCATAAAATTGTATCCCTATTAATATTATAAGTACACCTCTGCATAAAACTGTATTCTTATTATTATTAATACACCTCTGCATCAAGTTGTATTCTTATTAATATTATAAGTACACCTCATCGTAAAATTGTATTCATGGTAGAAGTAGCATCTTTAGTGTTCATAAAGAAGCGTGAATTGATTAACGTAGACCCCGACTTAAACAAGTTGAAAAACTTATTGGGGTGTTACCATTTAGTGGTCAATTGTACGGAATATGTACTGTACTGTGCAATCTACTAATACAAGTTTCAATCAATCAATCAACTATCTTGACACATACAGTTAAAAAATAAACATTAACTTCAGGGGGTGTGAAAAAATGTTGCTCCCTGGGGGAGAAAGTCATTGAGAACCACTCCCTAACTGCATATGTGTTTATTCACCTGAAGGATTTAGTACAATCAAGAGCAGTATGTATACATGTTTAATATATTAGACATTCTCTACTTTCTTCCAGTGGCTAAACAGAACATAAGGTGCAACAAAAGGCAGTTACAAGCACAAGGAGGGGAAATGATTATTGATGCTGATTGTGTACATAGGTCAAGATTGTGGGTAAGATCTGAGAGGGACAGAACATTAAGTATTTGATGGAAATACTTACGCCTTGCACCTTTTGCAGGGGACCCAAAATGCAACGGAGACATACGGACAGCTAGAGACCGGAAACGTAAGACCTCAAAACTTTGTCAATCTTTCAAAAAACTGTCGATACTCGTAGAAGTTAAAGCTCCACACCGGCGTGTCTCTTGGTTGGTTGATCACGTAACGTTACTTCCGGGTTCTAACGGGACTGGAATGTGGAACGGTCTCACGGCGTGCGAAAGTGAACTGACGGTGTCTAGATGAAGTACTTTAGTACGCGTCTCACGGCAACATGCGTCTATTCCAGGCTCTACCTTGGTTATCTTACTCGGGATTAGTTGACGTTGACGAAAGCAGAACCGCAATCAAAACAGTACAGCGGTACCTTGTTTTTTTTTTGGTGAAAACCCGCTCAAAGAATTCCATTGGTCGGGGTTTTTTGGAGTACGACTGCGAAACAACCCACCATGGAGTCAAAGCTGGTGCCAACACTTTGAAAAAGTAAGTGAGGAACGTCGTTAGGCTGAAGTTCGAAGCAAAGACCTTGGCCAACAAGAGTCTTCAATAAAAGGTACCGTATTTTTTGGACTATAAGTCGCAGTTTTTTCCCATAGTTTGGCCGGGGGTGCGACTTATACTCAGGTGCGACTTATGTGTGAAATGATTAACGCATTAGCGTAAAATATCAAATAATATTATTTATCTCATTCACGTAAGAGACTAGACGTATAAGATTTCATGGGATTTAGCGATTAGGAGTGACAGATTGTTTGGTAAACGTATAGCATGTTCTATATGTTATAGTTATTTGAATGACTCTTACCATAATATGTTACGTTCTCAGTTGCTTATTTATGCCTCATATAACCATACTTGCCAACCTTGAGACCTCCGATTTCGGGAGGTTGGGGGTGGGGGGCGTGGTCGAGGTGGGGCGGGGGCGTGGTTGGGGGCGAGGCTAAGAGGGGAGGAGTATATTTACAGCTAGAATTCACCAAGTCAAGTATTTCATATATATATATATATATATATATATATTAAAGAAATACTTGAATTTCAGTGTTCATTTATTTACACATATACACACACACACATAACACTCATCTACTCATTGTTGAGTTAAGGGTTGAATTGTCCATCCTTGTTCTATTCTCTGTCACTATTTTTCTAACCATGCTGAACACCCTTTCGCAGGTACCCAGAAAGGTTTCGAGTACCACCAAAAAAACTGAATCTCTGAAGACAGTATAAAAATCTGTGTTAAAGGTGTACAAATACTGTTTGTATAATAAGCATGTTATTGTTTACAAATGAGGGTTAAGTGTTCAGTACTAAAAAAAAAAAAAAAAAGAATGTGGCTTACGTACAGTTTTGTAGGAATGTAATAGAGTGATCTATGTTTGTCTGTTGCCATCTCCTGGTGAATGTTGGCTATAGCGTACTGGGGTTACTTTTTGGTTGGCCAACGATTTACGTGGTGTTGCGCACCTGACGTCAAGTGTGTGAGTCTCTTCTGAAGTCTACAGTAAAGAGACGTACTTCATCACCTCGCCTGTTTATTGCCTCCAACTCAATATATTACAACAACATTGCTGTTTACGGCAGACGAACTGCTTTACGGTAGAATAAAACATGACTGCTGTTGTTGCCGCGCTGGGAGGACGTTAATGAAACTGCTTAACAATAAACCCACATAAGAAACCAAGAACTCGCCATCCATCATTCTACAGTTATAACATGTTTGGGCAGGCAACTGCTTATATTGTGGGAAAGCGGACGTGAATACAGGCTGTCGACACGTCACTCAGGTCCGCATGGAGCTGGAGGGGGCGTGGCTTCCAGCTCCGCCTGAATTTCGGCAGATTTTCGGGAGAGAATTTGTCCCGGGAGGTTTTCGGGAGAGGCGCTGAATTTCGGGAGTCTCCCGGAAAATCCGGGAGGGTTGGCAAGTATGCATATAACGTACACTTATTCAGCCTGTTGTTCACTATTCTTTATTTATTTTAAATTGCCTTTCAAATGTCTATTCTTGGTGTTGGCTTTTATCAAATACATTTCCCCCAAAAAATGCGACTTATACTCCAGTGCGACTTATATATGTTTTTTTTTTCCTTCTTTATTATGCATTTTCGGCCGGTGCGACTTATACTCCGGATGCTAGTTCATTAATGTCGGGGCTCAGGCTTTGAGCTGAGGCAACCTTCATTATCCAACGAAGGTGTTCATCAGTCATTATATCTCGTAGCCCACCCGGACCACAGTCTTGGGGGCGTGCCTTAAAGGCACTGCCTTTAACGTCCGCTATGAGCTGTCGTCAGGTCCGCTTTTCATCCATTCTAACAACGTGCCGGCCCAATCACCAAATATGGGCGGCTTCTGTATGAACACACACGGGAATGCAACGCATACTTGATCAACAGCGATTACAGGTCACACTGAGGGTGGCCGTATAAACAAGTTTAACACTGTTACAAATATGCGCCACACTGTGAACCCACACCAAACAAGAATGACAAACACATTTCGTAACACAACATAAACACAACAGAACAAATACCCAGAACCCTTTGCATATAACGTACACTTATTCAGCCTGTTGTTCACTATTCTTTATTTATTTTAAATTGCCTTTCAAATGTCTATTCTTGGTGTTGGCTTTTATCAAATACATTTCCCCCAAAAATGCGACTTATACTCCAGTGCGACTTATATATGTTTTTTTCCTTCTTTATTATGCATTTTCGGCCGGTGCGACTTATACTCCGGAGCGACTTATACTCCGAAAAATACGGTATATATCGATCTGTGCTCGGCAAGTCTGCCTTCCGCAAGATAGGTATCATTTTAAAAGGTCATTTTAAAAGGGAATCGATCGATTTTATCGACACTAGAAAAAGGAAAACATTGGATTTAGAAACGGCAGATTTTACATTAATTTTAGGACGTTAAACGTCACCAAAACGAAATGGCGGCTGGTCGAGAAAAACCGGGGTGGTGGTCCCCTTTTTAAGGAAGGGGGAAGGGAGGGTGTGTTCCAATTATAATTTATACCCTTGCTAGGGTACTGGAGGCAGCATGGGAGTTTGCTCAACCAGTCCACCAGTAGATTTGGAGACGGCATACAATCGCGTTCCTTGCAGTGTCCTGTCCAGGGTCAGTTGCTACGCACCATTCAGTCCCTGTACAATCGGAGCAGGACTCTGGTTCGCTGCGCCGGTAGTAAGTCAGACAAGTGGACGTTGTCACCTGTCCTATTCATTATCTTTATAGACAGAATTTCTAGGTGCAGTCAGGGGGTGGAGGGTTTCCAGTTTGGTGGCCAGAGGGTCGCATCTCTGCTTTTTGCAGATGATGCGGTCCTGTTGGCTACGTCAGGCTGGGACCTTCCGCGTTCACTTGGGCGGTGAAGCTGCTAGGATGAGGATCAGCACCTCCAAATCCGAGGCCATGGTTCTCAGTCGGAAAAGGGTGGACTGCACCCTCCGAGTTGGGAGTGAAGCTCTGCCTCAAGTGTAGGAGTTCAAGTATCTCGAGGTCTTGTTCACGAGTGAGGGAAGAATGGAACGTGAGATTGACAGACGGATTGGTGCAGTGATGCAGTCACTGTACTGGTCTGTTGTGGTGAAGAAGGAGCTGAGCCAGAAGGCAAAGCTTTCGATTTACCGGTCAGTCTACGTTCCTGCCCTCACCTATGGTCATGAACTTTGGGTAATGACCGAAAGGACAAGGTCGCGAATACCATCCATCCATCTTCAACCGCTTATCCGGAATCGGGTCGCGGGGACAACAGCTCCAGCAGAGACCCCCAGACTTCCCTCTCCAGAGCAACATTAGCGACTTCCTCCTGGGGAATCCCGAAGCGTTCCCAGGCCAGAGAGGAGATGTAATCCCCCCATCTGGTCATTGGCCTGCCGCGGGGTTTCCTCCCAGTGGGACGTGCAACGAGGACCTCCCTAGGGAGACGCTCGTGAGGCATCCGCACGAGATGCCCGAACCACCTAAGCTGGCTCCTTTCCAAGCGAAGGAGCAGCGGCTCTACTCCGAGTCTCTCTCGGGTGACTGAACTTCTCATCCTATCTCTAAGGGAGATGCCAGCCACCCTTCTGAGGAAACTCATTTCGTATCCGCGATCTTATTCTTTTGGTCAGGACCCACACTTCATGAGAGTAAGAATGTAGATAGCTCGGTAGACCGAGAGCTTTGCCTTCTGGCTCAGCTCTCGTTTCGTCACAACAGTGCGGCAGAGACACTGCAATACTGCCCCAGCTGCTCCGATTCTCCGGCTGATTTCCTTCTCCATCTTTCCCTCACTCATGAACAAGACCCCAAGATACTTAAACTCCTCCACCTGGGACAGAGTCTCGTCCTCTACCTGGACTGAACAATCCATCGGTTTCCTGCTGAAAACCATGGCCTCAGATTTGGAGATGCTGAACACTCGGCTGCGAACCGATCCAGTAAGAGCTGGTCGTGAATACAAGTGGCAGAAATTAGTTTCCTCCGCAGGATATCTGTGACTGAACTTCTCATCCTATCTCTAAGGGAGATGCCAGCCACCCTTCTGAGGAAACTCATTTCGGCCGCTTGTAGCCGCGATCTTATTCTTTCGGTCATGACCCACACTTCATGACCATAGGTGAGAGTAGGAATGTAGATAGCTCTGTAGACCGAGAGCTTTGCCTTCTGGCTCAGCTCTCGTTTCGTCACAACAGTGCGGCAGAGACACTGCAATACTGCCCCAGCTGCTCCGATTCTCCGGCTGATTTCCTTCTCCATCTTTCCCTCACTCGTGAACAAGACCCCAAGATACTTAAACTCCTCCACCTGGGACAGAGTCTCGTCCTCTACCTGGACTGTACAATCCATCGGTTTCCTGCTGAGAACCATGGCCTCAGATTTGGAAATGCTGAACACTCGGCTGCGAACCGATCCAGTAAGAGCTGGTCGCGAATACAAGTGGCAGAAATTAGTTTCCTCCGCAGGATATCTGTGACTGAACTTCTCATCCTATCTCTAAGGGAGATGCCAGCCACCCTTCTGAGGAAACTCATTTCGGCCGCTTGTAGCCGCGATCTTATTCTTTCGGTCATGACCCACACTTCATGACCATAGGTGAGAGTAGGAATGTAGATAGCTCTGTAGACCGAGAGCTTTGCCTTCTGGCTCAGCTCTCGTTTCGTCACAACAGTGCGGCAGAGACACTGCAATACTGCCCCAGCTGCTCCGATTCTCCGGCTGATTTCCTTCTCCATCTTTCCCTCACTCGTGAACAAGACCCCAAGATACTTAAACTCCTCCACCTGGGACAGAGTCTCGTCCTCTACCTGGACTGAACAATCCATCGGTTTCCTGCTGAGAACCATGGCCTCAGATTTGGAGATACTGAACACTCGGCTGCGAACCGATCCAGTAAGAGCTGGTCGTGAATACAAGTGGCAGAAATTAGTTTCCTCCGCAGGATTTCTGTGACTGAACTTCTCATCCTATCTCTAAGGGAGATGCCAGCCACCCTTCTGAGGAAACTCATTTCGGCCGCTTGTAGCCGCGATCTTATTCTTTCGGTCATGACCCACACTTCATGACCATAGGTGAGAGTAGGAATGTAGATAGCTCTGTAGACCGAGAGCTTTGCCTTCTGGCTCAGCTCTCGTTTCGTCACAACAGTGCGGCAGAGACACTGCAATACTGCCCCAGCTGCTCCGATTCTCCGGCTGATTTCCTTCTCCATCTTTCCCTCACTCGTGAACAAGACCCCAAGATACTTAAACTCCTCCACATGGGACAGAGTCCCGTCCTCTACCTGGACTGTGCAATCCATCGGTTTCCTGCCGAGAACCATGGCCTCAGATTTGGAGATGCTGAACACTCGGCTGCGAACTGATCCAGTGAGAGCTGGTCGCGAATACAAGTGGCAGAAATTAGTTTCCTCCGCAGGATATCTGTGATCAACCTCGGAGATAGGGTGAGGAGCTCGGTCATCCGGGAGAGACTCAGAGTAGAGTCTCTAGGTGGCTCGGGCATCTACTACGGATGCCTCCTGGACGCCTCGTGTTTTTGGCACGTCCAGACGGAAAGAGTCCTCGGGGCAGACCTAGGAAGGGACTACGTCTCACAGCTGGCCTGGGGACGCCTCAGTGTCCCCCCTGTGGAACCGGAGGAGGTGGCCGGGGACAGGGAAGTCTGGGCATCTTTGCTTAGACTGCTGCCTTCGCAACCTAGACTAGCGGCGGAAAATGGATTGATGGATGAACTTTCCACATCGTTATATCCCAAAATGTGTAATATACTTCAAGTTCGCTTTGTTTATTGCAAGTAAAACTTTTGTTGGTTTCGAAGAAACATGTTTTGTGTTGACATAATTGTTGTAAATGCTCTGTTTTCGTACTATTCGGTTTTCGTCCGACCTTTTGGAATGGCTTCTTAACACACACCAAGGTACCACTGTACATGTTTACGGTCGAGCGCACGCGTATTTAACAAGGGTGAATTAAAATGTCCTGAACAACAGTTAAATGGACTCTAGCGTAGCATCGGTTCGCCTTTTGACGTCAACATGCACCACTGAAAAGCGCTACATTGATCTACACAATAACGAGCGGGGGCACGGGGGAGGGGCCGTGTCGACGTTTCCTAGAAGTCGTACAGTACTTCCAGCACACAAGCCAAAGACCACGCCTGGGTCTCGCAGCTAAATGGGCAGTGCTGGCCGTTCTCGTTGGTCAGCTCTGGCAGACCTTTCCACGGTGACCTGAGACAGGGGACGACAGGTTGTGGAAAAAGGTAGAAATATGACATTATTCACAGGTTACAATGTTCATCAGGGGAGTACACATCTAAATATAAAACACTTTCGTTGGTCATTTATAAAGACCAAGCAAAACTACCAAAGAATAATGGTTATGTGGAACAGGGGTGTCCAAAGTGCTGCCAACAGCTTGTTTGGATATTAAAAATATTTAAAAAAAAGTAATGTATCAAGAAAGACATTGTCAAATGATTAAAAAAATGTATTAATCACAGGTTATTACTTGCTTTCATTACTCAAAGTAACTTAAAAAGGCCCTAATAATTTGACACAAATGTAATTACATCCAGGAACATTTTTTTAAATCTTGTCTTTAAAGGGGAACATTATCACCAGACCTATGTAAGCGTCAATATATACCTTGACGTTGCAGAAAAAAGACCATATTTTTTTTTTAACCTATTTCCGAACTCTAAATGGGTGAATTTTGGCGAATTAAACGCCTTTCTAATATTCGCTCTCGGAGCTGTGACGTCACATCGGGAAGCAATCCGCAATTTTCTCAAACACCGAGTCAAATCAGCTCTGTTATTTTCCGTTTTTTCGACTGTTTTCCGTACCTTGGAGACATCATGCCTCGTCGGTGTGTTGTCGGAGGGTGTAACAACACGAACAGGGACGGATTCAAGTTGCACCAGTGGCCCAAAGATGCCAAAGTGGCAAGAAATTGGACGTTTGTTCCGCACACTTTACCGACGAAAGCTATGCTACGACAGAGATGGCAAGAATGTGTGGATATCCTGCGACACTCAAAGCAGATGCATTTCCAACGATAAAGTCAAAGAAATCTGCCGCCAGACCCCCATTGAATCTGCCGGAGTGTGTGAGCAATTCAGGGACAAAGGACCTCGGTAGCACGGCAAGCAATGGCGGCAGTTTGTTCCCGCAGACGAGCGAGCTAAACCCCCTGGATGTCTTGGCTCACACCGTCCCGAAGATGATCAAGAGAAGAATATCGACCCTAGCTTCCCTGGCCTGTTGACATGAGGGTATGTCTACAGAATATATTAATTGATGAAAATTGGGCTGTCTGCACTCTCAAAGTGCATGTTGTTGCCAAATGTATTTCATATGCTGTAAACCTAGTTCATAGTTGTTAGTTTCCTTTAATGCCAAACAAACACATACTAATCGTTGGTTAGAAGGCGATCGTCGAATTCGTCCTCGCTTTCTCCCGTGTCGCTGGCTGTCGTGTCGTTTTCCTCGGTTTCGCTTGCATACGGTTCAAACCGATATGGCTCAATAGCTTCAGTTTCGCCCTGCGATGAGATGGCGACTTGTCCAGGGTGTACCCTGCCTTCCGCCCGATTGTAGCTGAGATAGGCTCCAGCGCCCCCCGCGACCCCGAAGGGAATAAGCGGTAGAAAATGGATGGATGGATGGATGGAGCTTCAGTTTCTTCTTCAATTTGGTTTTCGCTACCTGCCTCCACACTACAACCATCCGTTTCAATACATGCGTAATCTGTTGAATCGCTTAAGCCGCTGAAATCCGAGTCTGAATCCGAGCTAATGTCGCTATATCTTGCTGTTCTATGCGCCATGTTTGTTTGTGTTGGCATCACTATGTGACGTCACAGGAAAATGGACGGGTGTATATAACGATGGTTAAAATCAGGCACTTTGAAGCTTTTTTTAGGGATATTGCGTGATGGGTAAAATTTTGAAAAAAAATTTGAAAAATAAAATAAGCCACTGGGAACTGATTTTTAATGGTTTTAACTCTTCTGAAATTGGGATAATGTTCCCCTTTAAATGTATGTCATTTATTTCTTCAAAACATGGTGACAGTTTTATCCAAAATGCCATTGGGGTGTATTTGGAAGGGACATTTACTAGTGAGCACAAAAGTCACAAGTCTCCTCCCTCAGCTTTGCACTGACCCCATCACTGATCATGCAGCGACATTTTCAGGTATTCATAAAAGAGTACCGTATTTTTCGGACTATAAGTCGCGTTTTTTTTTCATAGTTTGGCCGGGCTCCAGTGCGAATTATATATGCTTTTTTTCCTTCTTTATTATGCATTTTCGGCAGGTGCGACTTATACTCCGGTGCGACTTATACTCCGAAAATTACGGTATGTACCTTCAAAATAAATAGTGTGATTAATCTGTTTTTATACATTATTAAAGATATATATTTTTTTGTGATTAATCGCAAAAGTTAACTAGTTATTTTTACAGCCCTAGTGTGTGTGTGTGTGTATATGTATGGCCATATAGATACTGTATATATATATATATATATATATTAGTGTTGTCCCGATACCATTATTTTGGTATTTAAATGTACTTTAATTGTTTAACGTAATGCAGCACTTGATGGACAAAGTTTGGACACCCCTGATGTCGGATGCGGAGTAGTCAGAGTACCTACCTCTCAAGGTGAGTATAAAGACGTGACAGAACATTTTTGACCAAGGTGGCCGTCTTGGCGTACGTCTCTTCACCTTGCTTCCTGGCGAAGTAGAGTTTGGCCCGTAAAAAGTATCCGACAGGCCATAGCCACTCCTAGACAAACAGGGTGACAGCGTTAACACTTGACCAAACAGACGGCACTAGTCGACATTTTAAACCATAACTAGTAGTACAAAACCCGAAAACAATGAAGTTGGCACGTTGTGTAATTCATAAATAAAAACAGAATTTGCAAATCCTTTTCAACTTATATTCAATTGAATAGACTGCAAAGACAAGATATTTCATGTTTGAACTGAGAAACTTGCTTTTTTTTTGCAAATAATCATTAACTTTGAATTTAAAGGCAGCAACACATTGCAAAAAAGTTGGCACAGGGGCATTTTTACCACTGTGTTACATGGCCTTTCCTTTTAACAACACTCAGTAAATGTTTTGGAACTGAGGAGACCAATTTTTGAAGCTTCTCAGGTGGAATTCTTTCCCATTCTTGCTTGATGTACAGCTTAAGTTGTTCAACAGTCCGGGGGTCTCCGTTGTGCTATTTTAGGCTTCATAATGCGCCACACATTTTCAATGGGAGACAGGTCTGGACTATAGGCAGGCCAGTCTAGTACCCGCACTCTTTTACTATGAAGCCACGCTGTTGTAACACGTGGCTTAGCATTGTCTTGCTGAAATAAGCAGGGGCGTCCATGAAAAAGACGTTGCTTGGATGGCAACATATGTTGCTCCAAAACCTGTATGTACCTTTCAGCATTAATGGCGCCTTCACAGATGTGTAAGTTACCCATGTCTTGGGCACTAATACACCCCCATACCATCACACATGCTGGCTTTTCAACTTTGCGCCTATAACAATCCAGATGGTTCTTTTCCTCTTTGGTCCGGAGGACACGACGTCCACAGTTTCCAAAAACAATTTGAAATGTGGACTCGTCAGACCACAGAACACTTTTCCACTTTGTATCAGTCCATCTTAGATGAGCTCAGGCCCAGCGAAGCCGACGGCGTTTCTGGGTGTTGTTGATAAACGGTTTTCGCCTTGCATAGGAGAGTTTTAACTTGCACTTACAGATGTAGCGACCAACTGTAGTTACTGACAGTGGGTTTCTGAAGTGTTCCTGAGCCCATGTGGTGATATCCTTTACACACTGATGTCGGTTTTTGACGCAGTACCGCCTGAGGGGTCGAAGGTCACGGGCATTGCCGCTTACAAATAGATTCTCTGAACCCTTTGATGATATTACGGACCGTAGATGGTGTAATCGCTAAATTCCTTGCAGTAGCTGGTTGAGAAATGTTGTTCTTAAAGGGGAACATTATCACCAGACCTATGTAAGCGTCAATATATACCTTGATGTTGCAGAAAAAAAGACCAGATATTTTTTTAACCGATTTCCGAACTCTAAATGGGTGAATTTTGGTGAATTAAACGCCTTTCTAATATTCGCTCTCGGAGCGGTGACGTCACATCGGGAAGCAATCCGCCATTTTCTCAAACACCGAGTCAAATCAGCTCTGTTATTTTCCGTTTTTTCGACTGTTTTCCGTACCTTGGAGACATCATGCCTCGTCGGTGTGTTGTCGGAGGGTGTAACAACACGAACAGGGACGGATTCAAGTTGCACCAGTGGCCCAAAGATGCGAAAGTGGCAAGAAATTGGACGTTTGTTCCGCACACTTTACCGACGAAAGCTATGCTACGACAGAGATGGCAAGAATGTGTGGATATCCTGCGACACTCAAAGCAGATGCATTTCCAACGATAAAGTCAAAGAAATCTGCCGCCAGACCCCCATTGAATCTGCCGGGAGTGTGTGAGCAATTCAGGGACAAAGGACCTCGGTAGCACGGCAAGCAACGGCGGCAGTTTGTTCCCGCAGACGAGCGAGCTAAACCCCCTGGATGTCTTGGCTCACACGTCCCTTATGCCACCGAAGATGATCGAGAGAAGAATATCGACCCTAGCTTCCCTGGCCTGCTGACATCAACTCCAAAACTGGACAGATCAGCTTTCAGGAAAAGAGAGCGGATGAGGGTATGTCTACAGAATATATTAATTGATGAAAATTGGGCTGTCTGCACTCTCAAAGTGCATGTTGTTGCCAAATGTATTTCATATGCTGTAAACCTAGTTCATAGTTGTTAGTTTCCTTTAATGCCAAACAAACACATACCAATCGTTGGTTAGAAGGCGATCGCCGAATTCGTCCTCGCTTTCTCCCGTGTCGTTTTCGTCGGTTTCGCTTGCATACGGTTCAAACCGATATGGCTCAATAGCTTCAGTTTCTTCTTCAATTTCGTTTTCGCTACCTGCCTCCACACTACAACCATCCGTTTCAATACATGCCTAATCTGTTGAATCGCTTAAGCCGCTGAAATCCGAGTCTGAATCCGAGCTAATGTCGCTATATCTTGCTGTTCTTTCCGCCATGTTTGTTTGTGTTGGCTTCACTATGTGACGTCACAGGAAAATGGACGGGTGTATATAACGATGGTTAAAATCAGGCACTTTGAAGCTTTTTTTTAGGGATATTGCGTGATGGGTAAAATTTTGAAAAAAACTTCGAAAAATATAATAAGCCACTGGGAACTGATTTTTAATGGTTTTAACCCTTCTGAAATTGTGATAATGTTCCCCTTTAAACTGTTTGCTCACGCATGTGTTCACAAAGTGAACCCCATCCTTGTTTGTGAATGACTGAGCATTTCATGGAAGCTGCTTTTATACCCAATCATGGCACCCACCTGTTCCCAATTAGCCTGTTCACCTGTGGGATGTTCCAAAATGAGCTAATATTTGCAAAAAATTACCCGTTTGAACGCTAAATATCTTGTCTTTGCGGTCTGTTCAATTGAATATAAGTTGAAAAGGATCTGCAAATCATCGTATTCTGTTTGTATTTACCATTTACACAACGTGCCAACCTCACTGGCTTTGGGGTTTTTGTACCAATCTTCAAACTCAAAACGGACTCACTGGTCCTTGATGGTAGTTGAAGCCTTTTGCCACATTGTAGTTGTCATTGTCCAAGGGATTATCATACACGCCACAGTAGACCATATCACTGCAAAAAAACATACAACGCCCAGTCTACCTCATCAACAAGGCAATACAGGAATGTACAAACGGGATATTGGGATGAATGAAAAGTATTACTCAGGGTCTAAGGTTTTCATTCCAAGCGGTCCGAGTAGTTTCTTCTCAGCCATTTCAAGTGCCTTCCAGGCTCGATCCACGGTGAAAAGTTCCGGTGCCTGTCATTCAAAGACGACATCAATCAGTCAATCAATCAATCAATCAATGTTTATTCATATAGCCCTAAATCGCAAGTGTCTCAAAGGGCTGCACAAGCCACAACGACATTACAGTCAACCTCACAAACCTACGCAATCAACAGTCTGACAGCCACACAGGTTACACTGACGGTGTCCATATAAAACAACTTTAACACTCTTACTAATAATGCGCCACACTTTGAACCAAAACCAAACAAGAATGACAAACACATTTCGGGAGAACATCTGCACCTTAACACAACATAAACACAACAGAACAAATACCCAGAATCCCATGCAGCCCTGACTCTTCCGGGCTACATTATAAACCCCTGCTACCACCAAACCCCGCCGGTTTGGTGGTACGTCGGTTGAGGTGGGCGGGGTTTGGTAGCGGGGGTGTATAATGTAGCCCGGAAGAGTTAGGGCTGCATGGGATTCTGGGTATTTGTCCTGTTGTGCTTATGTTGTGTTAAGGTGCAGATGTTCTCCCGAAATGTGTTTGTCATTCTTGTTTGGTGTGGGTTCACAGTGTGGCGCATTATTAGTAAGAGTGTTAAAGTTGTTTTTTTTTATACCGCCATCGTCAGTGTAACCTGTGTGGTTGTTGACCAAGTATGCCTTGCTGTCACCTACGTGAGCAAGCGAAAGCCCCATACAACGTGTGGTTGATCAGGTACGCTAGTTGTAGTGGGTGCTATATGCTGTACCATCACGGCACGCATGACGCTGGCAAGCGCCATTCATACAAAACCCGCGTGCCCCACCAGCATTCAAATTCCATATTAAAGTATGGGCAGCGTGTCTGAGACCCCTGGTTAATACATAACACAAAGAAATAAAAAAACTTCTTATGCATTGTTATTTCATTTTAAATTTCAAAAAAATTTTGTGGCTCCCATTGTTTTCTTTAATTTGTGAATCTGGTCAAAATGGCTCGTTGACTGGTAAAGGTTGCCGACCCCTGACCTATGTATTAACATTCTATTGCACATTGTTGGTCAGCTTAATGGAGGCTGGGACAAATGATAATTTAAGGCGGTTAGATTTGCATAGTGGGACCTGGAGTCTTCTCCCTGATGGCAGGGTTCCATATTCAGGGAAGAGTGGGTGTTGTGAGTTGGAAATAATTTTCTTAGCTTTTTTCCTAACTGCCTGCTCATAGATGCTCAGGGGTCGGCAACCTTTACCAGTCAAAGAGCCATTTTGACCAGTTTCACAAATTAAAGAAAACAATGGGAGCCACAAAAATCTTTTGAAATTTAAAATGAAATAACACTGCATACAAAGTTTTTTTTTGCTTTGTGCTATGTATAAACCAAGAGTCTCAGACACACGGCCCACACCTTAATATGAAAATTGAACGTTAGTGCTGCCCGCGAGTTTTATATGAATGGCGCTTGATGGCATCATCCTTGTCAACCCTCCCAATTTTTACGGTTGACTACGAATTACAGGGCAAGTGTTCCCTCGAACGTGCCTTGATGGTAAAGCATTTGGCGTCCACTATAATCACCGTGCCTGCCCAGTCACACGTTGTATGAGGCTTCTGCTTGCTCTTATAAGTGACAGCAAGGCATACTTGGTCAACAACCACACAGGTTACACTGACGGTGGCCATATAAAAAACTTTTAACACTCTTACTAATAATGCGCCACACTTTGAACCAAAACCAAACAAGAATGACAAACACATTTCGGGAGAACATCTGCACCGTAACACAACATAAAAAATACCCAGAATCCCATGCAGCCCTAACTCTTCCGGGGGGGGGGGGGGGTGTATAATGTAGCCGGGAAGAGTTAGGGCTGCATGGGATTCTGGGTATTTGTCCTGTTGTGCTTATGTTGTGTTAAGGTGCAGATGTTCTCCCGAAATGTGTTTGTCATTCTTGTTTGGTTTTGGTTCAAAGTGTGGCGCATTATTAGTAAGAGTGTTAAAGTTGTTTATATGGCCACCGTCAGTGTAACCTGTGTGGTTGTTGACCAAGTATGCCTTGCTGTCACTTACGTGTGCAAGCCGAAGAGGCATACAACAAGAGACTGGGCTGGCACGCTGTATATACAAATTGTAGAGGGTACTAAATGCTGTACCATCATGGCACGCCCTTATTATCATTGTTAGGGGGAAAATCAGAGAATAATAATCCCGGTAGTTTTCTGCGAGAGGCATCGAAATCCTGAAATCTCCCGGGAGGGTCGGCAAGTATGCAGCAGAGCCGCATCAGAGTGATCGCAGAGCCGCATCAGAGTGATCAAAGAGCCGCGGGTTGCCGACCCCTGGTATAGGCTCATATTCTTTCCTCCCTACGATTTTCATTGCCGTTTTATGCATGCCGGCCAGTTTGCTTTTTAGCTTAACGGTTAGGTTGCCAAACCACGAGGTGATCCCGTATCTAATGATGCTCTCTACAATAGCACGGTAGAAAATCCTGTACGCCGTACAATCTTAATCTTCGCAAAAAATATAGCCTCTGTTGCAGTCTATTGCACAGTTTGTCAATATGTGTCTTCCAGCAGAGGAGATTATCAATATGAACCCCTAAATATTTATATGAGGATACCTGGGAGATTTCCTGATTTTTGATGACCACTGGCTCAGTCACTTTCCTCGGATCCAAAACCATTTCCATTTAGAATAAGATGGTTGGTATCACACCACCTAATGAATAGGTCTATCTCGTCTTGGTACACAGAGGGATCCGTATCCTTGTGTAGAAGGCTTAGGAGCACGGTATCGTCCGCAAATTTCACCATATACCGTATTTTCCGCACTATTAGCCGCACCTAAAAACCACAAATTTACTCAAAAGCTGACAGTGCGGCTTTTAACCCGGTGCGCTTTATATATGGATAAATATTAAGATTCATTTTCATAAAGTTTCGGTCTCGCAACTTCGGTAAACAGCCGCCATCTTTTTTCCCGGTAGAACAGGAAGCGCTTCTTCTTCTACGCAAGCAACCGCCAAGGTAAGCACCCGCCCCCATAGAACAGGAAGCGCTTCTTCTTCTACTGTAAGCAACCACCCGCCCGCGTAGAAGAAGAAAAAGCGCGCGGATATCACCGTACGTTTCATTTCCTTTGTGTGTTTGCATCTGTAAAGACCACAAAATGGCTCCTACAAAGCGCCAAGGATCCGGTTCATGAAAAGACGCAATCTCTCCATCCGCACACGGATTACTATTTCACAGCAACTGATATTCCTGTGAACCGCACTGTGGATACAACGGGAGCACGTACGGTGAATATTCGCACCACAGGGAATGAGAAGTCATCCTTCACTGTGGTTCTAGCTTGCCATGCTAATGGCCAGAAACTTCCACCCATGGTGATATTCAAAAGGAAGACCTTGCCAAAAGAGACCTTTCCAGCCGGCGTCATCATAAAAGCTAACTCGAAGGGATGGATGAAGAAAAGATGAGCGAGTGGTTAAGGTAAGTTTAAGTTTACGCGAAGAGGCCGGGTGGCTTTTTTCACGCAGCTCTGTCCATGTTGATATACGTATGTTTGTGATTGCACATTTGCGTACATTTTGGGAGTGAACAGAGTTGTTAGAACGCTGGTTTTTAATATATTATTAAAGTTTGACTGACCTATCTGACTGTTTTTTTGACATTCCTTTAGCGCAGTTAGATGCGGCTTACAACACCGGGCGGCTTATAGGTGGACAAAGTTTTGAAATATGCCGTTCATTGAAGGCGCGGCTTTTAACCCAGGGCGCCTTATGGTGCGGAAAATACGGTAATTGTTAGGGTGCACAGTCCTACATATGGTCCTGGGTATGACATTAAACTACATCCAGGCATGAGATGGGAGGTTGTGTGTGGGGTTAGTGAGTCCCAACTAACGTCTATAAAATGCACACAAAGAACCGTTTGCACCTTCTCTTGTGACTGGCGGGCGGTCAGCGCCATGAAGCTGAGCGGGTCCCTGGGTAATCGGGGCGCGGACAACCAACAGAACAGACTACCGTATTTTCCGCACTATAAGGCGCACCTAAAAACCACAAATTTTCTCAAAAGCTGACAATGCGCCTTATAATCCGGTGCGCCTTATATATGGGTTAATATTAATATTAATTTTCATAAAGTTTCGGGCTCGCAACTACGGTAAACAGCCGCCATCTTTTTTCCCCGTAGAAGAAGAAGAAGCGCGCGGTGCATGCTGGGATATGTGACGTTTCATTTCCATTTGTGTGTTTATGTAAAGACCCCAAAATGGCTCCTATTAAGTGTGTTGTCTGTCTAATTATAAATAATGCAGACGAGGCGTGTTAACTGAGTTCTCAACGTTTACTCACAGCGTGCTCATAACCACATTCTAACTGCCAGCATACAACAACGCTTCTCAGGGCTACCGCGCATGCTCGTCACTATCGTTGCATGCTGGGTAGTGTAGTTGTTATATTTGCTAGCTCATAACATCACATTAAGAGACACGCTTACGCGCTTAATTCAATACTCGCCGTCATTCCGGGTGGATTGACAAAAGACCTCCAGCCGCTGGATATTGGTGTCAACAGGGCATTCGAAGCTAGACTGCTAACTGCGTGGGAACAGTGGATGACAGAAGGCGAACACAAGTGACGTTCACCAAGACAGGGAGACAGCGCCGGACGACATACGCCACTATCTGCCAGTGGATCGTAAATGCCTGGGCTGATTCAGTCTCATTTGTGGTCCGAGCTTTCAGGAAGGCAGGAATTGTCACTGAACTAATAAACGGCAACGACACTGACTCCATTAATGACGACTTCGACGAGACGGAGCCGGCCATGTTGGATGCCGTATTCGCTCAACTGTTTAATTCGGACACTGAAGAGGAAGAATTCGAGGGATTTGTGAATGAGCTATAACTTCATAAAGTGAGCTTAACATTTTTATTTAGTGTGTTGTGTTGTGTGACATTAACGTTTGAGCAACGTTGAGTTATTGATATATTGTTATTGCTCTGCACTATTTCACGTGTTACTATATTGTGATTGCACGTTTGATTTACGTAACACGAGTAAATCAGCTGTTTATTCATTTTGGGAGTGAACGGAGTTGTCAGAACGCTGGTTTGTTATCTATTAATAAAGTTTGACTGACCTATCTGACTGTTTTGTTGACATAGGTGCGCCTTATAATCCGGCGCGCCTTATATATGAACAAAGTTTTGAAATATGCCATTCATTGAAGGTGCGCCTTATAATCCGATGCGCCTTATAGTGCGGAAAATACGGTAAGTTCAACAGCCCAGTAAGGCAATTAGTCTAGGAGAAGCATCTCTGATATAAAATACCCCTTCCAACCCGCACCAAGCCAGCGTGGAAGGTGTAGGCTGATAACCAGCATGAAAAGTACGCCAAGAAGACGGCCCCCAGTCCCCAGCAGTTCCAGAGGGAACAGTGCAGTGGCAGAGAGCAGCTAGAGATCGTTCACTATGGCAGAAACATGCTGAGGCTTTCGTACAGCAGTGGACTGACAACGGCTGATGATGATGATGATGATGACAGTCCTACAATCATTGGTGTCATCAGCTTCTTCCCCAGGGCCATAACCATCCTGAACGGACTGCCCCATTGTCCCTCATAACTGCCTTCTCTTCGGTGCAATAACACATTCCACCAACCACCCTGTTTTTGTTTTGTTTTTTTCATGTATATATTCATTTCACACCATATTCATTGCACTTCTACATTTTTTATATATTTGCACATTGTTTTTCTAGCATGCACACATCGCACTGTATGGCATGGCCTCAATCTCGTTACCTTGCGTAATGACAATAAAGCTGATTCTGATTCTGATTCTGTACAATGTAAACAGTGTTGGCGATACAACGCAACCCTGTGGGACGCCTGTGTTGCAGTGTTTGGTGTCTGACAGTGTTCTGTTGACCTTCCCTTGCTGTGTTCTGTTTGTTAAAAAAAAGAGTGGAACCATTTGATCAAGGTGGAGTTTACAGCCATGTCTTTGAGCTTCTCCAAGAGTATGTGAATTTGCACTGTATTAAAAGCTGAGCTGAAATCAAGAAATACAATTCTGGCATAAGCTCCCACCCCCAGTTCTCCATTCAGTGAGTATTCACATGAGTTTCACTCTTACTTTGTTCAAGGATTATAATACAGATGTTGTATCATCGTGGCATTACCACAGGTAACAAGAATTATTACCGTATTTGTCGGAGTATAAGTCGCACCTGCCGAAAATGCATAATAAAGAAGGAAAAAAAACATATACAAATCGCACTGGAGCCCGGCCAAACTATGAAAAAGATTGCGATTTATAGTCAAGGAGGTGCGTTGCTAGCCTGGTTGCTATGTTTCCGCTTGGTCGTAAAAGTGTTGGTCATGTGTTTGTACCCTGCTCAAATCTCTCAGTAAAGTTATTCATTGGATTATACCTTTTTGTTTTGAACTTTATTACACCTTGGAGCGCTTTTTCCGGTCCATTGTTTTTCCTGCTTTCGCTATCCGCGCCTAATGACTGAGCTACGTGACGTCATTTCTTGTGATGTCTCACGGGGCATTTCTGGTCGGGACGGGATTCGAATAAAGAACCAACTCTTTTTCTTTACTATAGTGGTCTCGATAACGGGTACCGGTTCTCAAAAAGGGATTCGAGTCCGAGGACTCGGTTCTTTTCTTATCGAACAACCGGGAAAATCGGTTTCGAGTATCATCCTTAGCGGCAATGCACATTTAACGTCGAGTGACTTATCATAAAACAAGAAGAAGAACCCCGATGACGTCTTCATTTTGACATTGTGAATGTGGCGGAGCAACAAGCTTCAGGAGTGCGTGTGTCCGCTTACCACGACCATGGCGATGGTGAAGTTGGGTCTCAGCTGGTAGTCACACCATGGGCTGGATGCGCCAACGCTATCTTTATAGATACCCTTCTTGTGCACCAGGTCCGGACGTTTTTCATTGGGGTCCATGGGCTCCCCAGACACCCAGAAACATGGCTCAAAGGACTGCTGGATTTGCTCGTTCCACTGGGCGTACGCAATGAACACCTCTTTGCCTGCAACACAACGTTTTACAAATAATCAGAATCGGAATCAGAAATACTTTATTAATCCCGGAGGGGAAATTGAGATTTTCAGAACAATCCCATTAAAGAGCAGACAAACATTACAGGGAGACAGAACAGGATCAAACATTACAGGGAGACAGAACAGGATCAAACATTACAGGGAGACAGAACAGGATCAAACATTACAGGGAGACAGAACAGGATCAAACATTACAGGGAGACAGAACAGGATCGCTGACGGGCTGCTGGATGGATGAGAAAATAAAATACTCGACATGTTAACTATTTTGCACATTCCTCTTACTCACGACCAGAGGTGGGTAGTAATGCGCTACATTTACTCCGTTACATCTACTCGAGTAACTTTTGGGATAAATTGTACTTCTAAGACATACTTGCCAACCCTCCCGGATTTTCCGGGAGACTCCCGAAATTCAGCGCCTCTCCCGAAAACCTCCCGGGACAAATTTTCTCCCAAAAATCTCCCGAAATTCAGGCGGACTCAGGTCCATGCGGACCTGAGTCCGCTTTCCCACAAAATAAACAGCGTACCCCCAATCACGTTATAACTGTAGAATGATCGAGAGCGAGTTCTTGGTTTCTTATGAAAGCTTAGAGGTGACAGAGCTTTCGCCGTTGCTGCTCCCAAGCTCTGGAACGACCTACCTCTGAGTGTTAGACAAGCCTCCTCTCTTCCTGTTTTTAAATCTCTCTTAAAAACATACTTTTATTCCATGGCTTTTAACACTGAGTGATATCCATCCTTCAATGGCGCCCCATAATACACCTGCTGTGAACCTGTTTTTATGTTTTTATGTTTTTATTTATTCTATTTTATTTATTTATTTTTTATCGTGTTCTGTTTGTGTTGTGTTGTGTTTGCTCGGTACTCGTTTTATCTTTTAACCTGTCCATTGTACAGCACTTTGGCTACCCCTGTGGTAAATTTTAAATGTGCTTTATAAATAAAGTTGATTTGATTTGATTTGATTTATGTGGGTTTATTGTTAGGCAGTTTCATTAACGTCCTCCCAGACCCAGCGCGGCAACAACACACAACAACAGCAGTCACGTCTACCGTAAAGCAGTTTGTCTGCCGTAAACAGCAATGTTGTGACACTCTTAAACAGGACAATACTGCCATCTAGTGCATTTGATGAAAGCACTTTTGTCCGTGCCACACAGCAATGCATCATCAGAGAGGGTGTTCAGCATGGTTCGAAAAATAGTGACAGAGAATAGAACAAGGATGGACAATTCAACCCTTAACTCAACAATGAGTAGATGAGTGTTATCTGTGTGTATATGTGTAAGTAAATGAACACTGAAATTCAAGTATTTATTTTATATATATATATATATATATATATATATATATGTATGTGTGGGAAAAAAATCACAAGACTACTTCATCTCTACAGGCCTGTTTCATGAGGGGGTTCCCTCAATCATCAGGAGAGGGAACCCCCTCATGAAACAGGCCTGTAGAGATGAAGTAGTCTTGTGATTTTTTTCCCACACATACATATATTGCGCTCTACTACGGTATCGAGCACTATTTTTTGGATAACCTTATTAAGACATATATATATATATATATATATATTAGAGATGCGCGGATAGGCAATTATTTCATCCGCAACCGCATCAGAAAGTCGTCAACCATCCGCAATCCACCCGATCTAACATTTGATCAGAACTGCACCCGCCCGTTGTTATATATCTAATATAGACGATGCAAGGCATTAGTGAGGTTATAAAGCTTTTGCCTGTTAAAGAAAGGAGACTGATCCAATGCAGCACAGACATTCGCGTGCCACGCTGTCACGACCCAGACGCACACCAGTGCGCAATCATATGGGAGCCGCGCTGAGCGCACCTCCAAGCGCGTCTCGCTGCCGGCGACGGCCGGGTATGGGCCCGACGCTCCAGCGCCATCCATTTTCAGGGCTAGTTGATTCGGCAGGTGGGTTGTTACACACTCCTTAGCGGGTTCCAACTTCCATGGCCACCGTCCTAGCTGCTGTCTATATCAACCAGGGTGAGCCCCACCCCTTTCGTGAGCGCACTGCGCGCGGAGTGACCCCTGTTACGCGCCCCCGGCAACAGGGGTGGCGGGCAGGTAAGCTGCGCGGGCGGAGCGCGCGGAGTGACCCCTGTTACGAGCCCCCGGCCACGGGGGTGGCGGGCAGGTAAGCTGCTTACCTGCTGCGCGTGACGCCGGCCGTGGCGAAGGCGGACGAGGCGGGGTGTCGGTGCAGTGGGCGCGGTGGTGACCCTGGACGTGCGTCGGGCCCTTCTCGCGGATCGCCTCAGCTACGGGTCCCGGTGGGGCCCTCTCGGGGGAAGGGGCCTCGGTCCCGGACCCCGGCGAGGCGTCCCTTCTCCGCTCCGTAAAAGTGTCCATCTCTTTTCTTTTTTTCTTCTTCTGTTGTGGCATATGCAGCAGGTGCCTGCTCGTTTTTCGTATGTGGGTAACAACATTTAACTATGTATATATATTTCCCAATTGGTTTAACTGCCACCCGCCTGAATCTATTTAAAATCTAATTTTTTTTTATTTCAACCGCCCGACTCGACCCGACCCGCGGATAAAATCTAATTTTTCTTAATTTCATCCGCCCGATCCGCGGATAATCCGCGGACTCCGCGGTTGTGCCCGCAAACCGCGCATCTCTAATATATATATATATATATATATATATATATATATATATATATATATATATATATATGTAATATGAAATACTTGACTTAGTGAATTCTAGCTGTAAATATACTCCTCCCCTCTTAACCACGCCCCCAACAACGCCCCCCCACCTCCCGAAATCGGAGGTCTCAAGGTTGGCAAGTATGTTCTAAGAGTAGTTTTAATGCAACATACTTTTACTTTTACTTGAGTATATTTATAGAGAAGAAACGCTACTTTTACTCCGCTCCATTTATCTACATTCAGCTCGCTACTCGCTACTGATTTTTACCGATCTGTTAATGCACGCTTTGTTCGTTTTGGTTTGTCAGACAGACCTTCAAAGTAGGATCTGTCGCATGCCTGCGTTTCACCAATCAAATGCAGTCGCTGGTGACGTTTCACCAATCAAACAGAGCCAGGCGGTCACGTGATTAACAAGCTGAAGCTTACATGAACTCAACGTCAAATTTGAGGAAGCACATGGCGGTAAGTAACGTTAGTAGATATTTTGGATGTCACCGTAGGCTGATGTGAGCTTCCCTGCTATGAATCACTGTCAAATGTACATCGTGTGGGGACATTTACTAACGCACTGCAGCCTCATAGACACACACGCATGCTTAGAAACACCAATCAGAAGTGCACAGTGTGTTCCCAGATGCAGCCCACACCTATCAGTTTATTTTTAACTTGTTATTTTCCTTTGTAATCTCTGCCTACTGAGCCTATGGTGCTGTTAAGTTATTGTGGCAACAATTTGCCTTCATTTTTTTTTATGTTAATGTATTATTATTTAATATATATTATTGTTTTAGTTGCTTAAGAGATATTCCTGGCTCTGAATTTGCTCATTGCTATTTTTATGTTTTTGTGCATTATTTGTTGCCGTCATCATTAAACGAACAGGTTACTCAGTACTTGAGTCGTTTTTTCACAACATACTTTTTACTTTTACTCAAGTAAATATTTGGGTGACTACTCATTACTTTTACTTGAGTAAAAAATCTCTAAAGTAACAGTACTCTTACTTGAGTACAACTTCTGGCTACTCTACCCACCTTTGCTCACGACCGACTTTTGCCGCATAAATGAGGCAAAAGTGGAATGAAGGCGGGCTTTGCTTGAACGCCTTTTTAGGGACCGCAATGTCCCTTTGGGACAGAGGACCCTATTGAAATTGTAAGGTTTTATTCTTTATTATTATTCTTTATTATTATACCGCCGCCTCTTTGAGCTGTAATTTGACCCCCTTAACATGCTTCAAAATTCACCATATTTGACACACATCAGGACTGGCAAAAATTGCCATCTAATAAAAATAAAAAAATAAAAAACTCAAAATTGCGCTCTAGCGCCCCCTAGGAAAAAACACAGACAAAACTGCTTGTAACTTCCGGTAGGAATGTAGTAGAGACATAGAACAAAAACCTCTATGTAGGTCTGACTTAGACCTAGATTTCATACATTGACATCCTTCAGCAAAAATCAACAGGAAGTTGGCAATTCCCCCTTCAAAACTAAATTTTAGTAAAAACAGTCACTTTTGCCACTTTGAGCTGTAATTTCACCCCCTTAACATGCTTCAAAACTCACCAAACTGGACACACACATCAGGACTGGCAAGAATTGCGATCTAATAAAAAAACAACAACCCCAAAACTCAATATTGCGCTCTAGCGCCCCCTAGGAATAAAACACAGACACAACTGCTACTAGGAGGAAAACTCAGACAAAACTGTCTGTAACTTTCAGTAGGAATGTCTTAGTGTTTTGTTATTATTATAGATCTGACTTAGACCTAGATTTCATACATTGACATCCTTCAGCAAAAATCAACAGGAAGTTGGCAATTCCCCCTTCAAAACTACACTTTTGCCTCTTTGAGTTGTAATTTCACCCCCTTAACATGCTTCAAAACTCACCAAACTGGGCACACACATCAGGACTGGCAAAAATTGTGATCTAATAAAAAAAAAGCAACAACCCCAAAACTCAAAATTGCGCTCTAGCGCCCCCTAGGAAGAAAACACAGACACAACTGCTCCTAGGAGGAAAACTCAGACAAAACTGTCTGTAACTTCCAGTAGGAATGTCTTAGAGACATAGAAACATAGAACCTCTATGTAGGTCTCACTTAGACCTACATTTCATATATTGACAACCCCCAGGAAAAATCAACAGGAAGTTTGCAATTCCCCCTTCAAAACAGTAGTTTTGTAAAAACCGGTCACCTTTTTTCAAACATTATCTCCTCTGAGCGTGTTTGTCGTGTCGGCTTCAAACTAGCACAGGAGAGAGATTGAACCCTTCTGGTTAAAAGTTGACCAAAGAGTTTTAATTACTGTTTCGGTTTGGATTTTATGTGCCGTCAAAGTCGGTCCCGTCCATCGCTGCTTGCAGATTTAATTTATAATTGAATCACTTGTTTATTTTTCAACAAGTTTTTAGTTATTTTTACATCTTTTTTTTCCAAATAGTTCAAGAAAGACCACTACAAATGAGCAATATTTTGCACTGTTATACAATTTAATAAATCAGAAACTGATGACATAGTGCTGTATTTTACTTCTTTATCTCTTTTTTTCAACCAAAAATGCTTTGCTCTGATTAGGGAGTACTTGAATTAAAAAAATACTCACAGGGGGAACATCACTGAAAAAAGGGTTAGGGGGTTAGGGTTAGGGGTTGAGAACTGCAGAATAAGTGACAACAACAGTTTTCTAAACTGGACTTTCAATCCAAGCAGGAGGTAATAATTAAAGGAAGATCTCCATCGAGACAGAGAGACTTTTAAAACTGAAGAAAGATAAGGAAGACTTCTATAAACAAGTTATCGATGCTTTTGGTCAGAAGGAGCGGCGCATGGACTTCATTTATAAGTAAAAGTAACACCATAACAAAGTTTTTTTTATTGCTTTTCATGATGGTATCCTTACATCACACTCAAATTTATAAGCGCAGGCCTAAATTTACCGCATGCCTTTGGTAAGCGCCGGAGTGAGAAGAGGTTTTAAATTAATTACCGCCCCGGCGTTAATTGAAGGAAATACGGTATGTGCTTTGCTATGGAGTTTTTTTCCCACTCCAGACTAGGCCCCCTTAGGAGCCCAGTCTAGATGTGTCTAGTGTCTTGTGGGTTTGACTTTTAAATCATTGTTTTTGGATTTGAATGTTATCGTCGTGAAATATGTGACCAACATTTCTGTTATTCTTCGCTTGTTCCATCCCTGAAAACTGTCATGTATGCCAAATACTTTGTTTTTATGACACTATGAGCTCAATACATAGGCACAATACCGTATTTTTCGGACTATAAGTCGCAGTTTTTTTTCATAGTTTGGCCGGCGGAGCGACTTATAGCTCGGTTGGTAGAGTGGCCGTGCCAGAAACTTGAGGGTTCCAGGTTCGATCCCCACTTCCGCCATCCTAGTAACTGCTGTCGTTGTGTCCTTGGGCAAGGCACTTTACCCACCTGCTCCCAGTGCCACCCACACTGGTTTAAATGCAACTTAGATATTGGGTTTCACTATGTAAAGCGCTTTGAGTCACTAGAGAAAAAGCGCTATATAAATATAATTCACTTCACTTATGTGTGAAATTATTAACACATCTAACCTCCTCCAACCTCAGAGGACAAAGCTACGAACAATGGGAGACCGGGCATTCTGCTCCGCCGGTCCCAGTCTGTGGAACGCTCTCCCTGACCACCTGAGGGCACCACAGACTGTGGATGCTTTTAAAAAAGGCTTAAAAGCCCTTCTTTTTAAAAAAGCCTTTTTTTTTTTTAGATATGTGCATACTAGCTATAGCTATTTGGCTGTTCTAGTTTTTATTTTTATTTATTATCTTTTTATTTCTTTATTTATTTTTTAATACACTGTAGCACTTTGAGATTATGTTTACTCAATATAAAGTGTTTTTTTACAAATAAAATCTATTATTATTATTATTATTACCGTAAAATATCAAATAATATTATTTAGCTCATTAACGTAAGAGACTAGACGTATAAGATTTCATGGGATTTAGCGATTAGGAGTGAGATATTCTTTGGTAAACGTATAGCATGTTCTATATGTTATAGTTATTTGAATGACTCTTACCATAATATGTTACGTTAACATACCAGTTGGTTATTTATGCCTCATATAACGTACACTTATTCAGCCTGTTGTTCACTATTCTTTATTTATTTTAAATTGCCTTTCAAATGTCTATTCTTGGTGTTGGCTTTTATCAAATACATTTCCCCCAAAAATGCGACTTATACTCCAGTGCGACTTATATATGTTTTTTTTCCTTCTTTATTATGCATTTTCGGCAGGTGTGACTTATACTCCGGTGCCACTTATACTCCGAAAAATACGGTATATAAGTTAATATTTATCTGTTTTGGCACTGCGCTGAGGTGGCGACTTGTCCAGGGTGTACCCCGCCTTCCGCCCGAATAAAGCTGAGATAGGCTCCAGCACCCCCCGCGACCCCGAAAGGGACAAGCGGTAGGAAATGGATGGATGGATGTAAAAAAAAATATATATATATATATATATATAAATATAAATAAATAAATATATATAAATATCAATCATTTTGAATTTAAAAAGTGTATATACAGTATATATAAAGAAAATTATTAAGACATATATAAATTAATATTTATATGTGTTGGCCCTGCGCTGAGGTGGTGACTTGTCCAGGGTGTACCCCGCCGACCACCCGAATGAAGCTGGGATAGGCTCCAGCACCCCCCACGACCTCGAAAGGGACAAGCGGTAGAAAATGGATGGATGGATGGATTTATATATACATATATATATTTATATATATAAATGTATACAACATTTAAATTTTTACGTGTAAAAAAATTATTTAAAAAATTAACATATATTTAAATATATACATATTAAAATTATGATTTTTCTCATTTCTAATGTATTTTTTTATTTGGATTTATTTTTGCGTTCATTATTCTAAAGGGTAGTAGTGTAAAAAAAAAAAGTGCTAATTTAATTTAGTTTTACTATTATTTATTTATCATTACTATTTTGTGTATTTATTTCCCTATTGTTGAAATGCCACACATTTTTTTAAGTGAGGTCAAATTCAAACCAGTGATGTCCCTGCCAAAATATGGAAATTACAACAAAAAATTTAATTACAACCAATATTTTGGAATAATTCCCACCAATAAAATAACATTTGTGTGCATTAAATTATTCTGCTCTGATTCATTCCTTGATATATAAAAAAAAAAACTATAACAACAAGCCAGTCTTTTGAACGACTTATATATGTTTTTTTCCTTCTTTATTATGCATTTTCGGCCGATGCGACTTATACTCCGGTGCGACTTATACTCCGAAAATACGGTACATGCGCGATAAAACAATATCAATATATATCGCGATAGACATGTAATTGGTATCAATAAAAAAGTGCCACAGCCTACATGTCTATTAAAGATGTTGGGTGCCATGAATGTGAAAAGTGTGTCTAGGCGTGATGCATGCTTCATACCATTTCTGTGTACTTTAGCTCCATCATAAGGAAACAGTCCTTTGGCACCAAGCTCCACAATCCAGCGGACGGTTGATTTGCTCAGACCGATTATCTCCACAGCTGCTCCGTCCCTGAACACACAGCATCACACTGAAATCAAACTCTGGCCCGCAACAGAAGGCACATCAAACAATTTAACTGGCAACGTGTGTGTATTGTGTTTATGTTCATATGTGACACATGTTAGTAAGGTCATATGCCTTTATTACAAATATTATTATTTTTTTCGTTGATGCTTGCTGCGGGTCCATAAGTCGTGGTAAACAAAAACTGAAATAGCAACACAAGGGAACAAAAGACACATTTCGGATCGTAAAAGTGGATGTCATTGTGTTACGTTGCAAAGATCGTACAAACCCCGTTTCCATATGAGTTGGGAAATTGTGTTAGATGTAAATATAAACGGAATACAATGATTTGCACATCCTTTTCAACCCATATTCAGTTGAATATGCTACAAAGACAACATATTTGATGTTCAAACTCATAAACTTTATTTATTTTTTGCAAATAATTAACTTAAAAGTTGGGAAAGGGCATGTTCACCACTGTGTTGCATCACCTTTTCTTTTAACAACACTCAATAAACGATTGGGAACCGAGGAAACTAATTGTTGAAGCTTTGAAAGAGGAATTCTTTCCCATTCTTGTTTTATGTAGAGCTTCAGTCGTTCAACAGTCCGGGGGTCTCCGCTGTCGTATTTTACGCTTCATAATGCGCCACACATTTTCGATGGGAGACAGGTCTGGACTGCAGGCGGGCCAGGAAAGTACCCGCACTCTTTTTTTTTTTTTATGAAGCCACGCTGTTGTAACACGTGCTGAATGTGGCTTGGCATGGTCTTGCTGAAATAAGCAGGGGCGTCCATGAAAAAGACGGCGCTTAGATGGCAGCATGTGTTGTTCCAAAACCTGTATGTACCTTTCAGCATTAATGGTGCCTTTACAGATGTGTAAGTTACCCATGCCTTGGGCACTAACGCACCTCCATACCATCACAGATGCTGGCTTTTGAACTTTGCGTCGATAACAGTCTGGATGGTTCGCCTCCCCTTTGGTCCGGATGACACGATGTCGAATATTTCCAAAAGCAATTTGAAATGTGGACTCGTCAGACCACAGAACACTTTTCCCCTTTGCATGAGTCCATCTTAGATGATTTCGGGCCCAGAGAAGCCGGCGGCGTTTCTGGGTGTTGTTGATAAATGGCTCTCGCTTTGCATAGTAGAGCTTTAACTTGCACTTACAGATGTAGCGACCAACTGTAGTTACTGACAGTGGTTTTCTGAAGTGTTCCTGAGCCCATGTGGTGATATCCTTTACACACTGATGTTGCTTTTTGATACAGTGCCGTCTGAGGGGTCAAAATGTTGGTTTCCGGCCATGCCGCTTACGTGCAGTGATTTCTCCACATTCTCTGAACCTTTTGATGATATTATGGACCGTAGATGTTGAAATCCCTAAATTTCTTACAATTGCACTTTGAGAAACGTTGTTCTTAAACTGTTAAACGCAGTTGTGGACAAAGTGGTGACCCTCGCCCCATACTTTCTTGTGAATGACTGAGCATTTTTTTGGGAAGCTGTTTTTATACCCAATCATGGCACCCACCTGTTCCCAATTAGCCTGCACACCTGTGGGATGTTCCAAATAAGTGTTTGATGAGCATTCCTCAACTTTATCAGTATTTATTGCCACCTTTCCCAACGTCTGTCACGTGTTGCTGGCATCAAATTCTAAAGTTAATGATTATTTGCAAAAAAAATAAAAATGTTTATGAGTTTGAACATCAAATATGTTGTCTTTGTAGCATATTCAACTGAATATGGGTTGAAAGTGATTTGCAAAATATTGTATTCCGTTTATATTTACATCTAACACCATTTCCCAACTCATATGGAAACGGGGTTTGTATATTGTGATACCGAGGACAAGACCTCGGAGTCCTCAATGATTTTCCAGAGGGCAGAAGAGCAAGACAAGTCTGGGTTTGAACTCTGAACATGCGATGAGTTTGTGTCTGTGTTACCTGGGAGAAGCAGGTATGCCTTTGTTTCTTGCCCGCTCACTCTCCCCCATCTTGTCCATCCACGTGCCACAGTTAAAGCGGTTTCCTCCGTGGGCAAAGCCTGTTTCTGGATCCACGTTGATGGCCACATTGAAGCCTGGACAAAAAACAAGAAGGCTTTGATAAGTTTTAAAAAAAATGGCTAAAAACTAAATCGACCCAAAAAAAAGAAAGTCTGTTATCTAATGTTAGAAACACAATTAGTTCAAAGAGCCCTGCCTGCCTTATGTTGTGTTTGTTAGTGTTCTCCTTAGTTCCTGTCCTACTTCCTGTTGTGTTGGTGTTTTTTTCCTAACCACATCACATCTTTCTCTGAGCACTGATCCACTCCTCGGCTCTCCACGCCAGATGATTTCTATGCTTCGGGTATTTTGCTACCTGCTACCTTGG
>NC_084580.2:20755000-20807500 GCF_033978685.3 Nerophis lumbriciformis
ATCTCTCATGTTCATATCTATCTTGGGGCCAGCATTTCGCTCTCTGAAAGAAATCCCTTGGAGGTGGCGCTGCAGGATCTCTTGAACCACATCATACAGAGGCTGCTCCTGCACACCAAACACAAGCTTCATTCAGCAGGATGACAACTAATGACAAGTAATGTTGGGAGGCAGGAAGGATGCGTACCACTTCTCCCGGTTTACAGGGCTCGCTGTCGTCAGTCGGGTACATGCGCGTGACAGGACACTGGAGAATGCGCTGTCCTTCGGGGACGTGGCTCACGTAATCCTGAATAGAAGCAAAAGGCCATTATGGTAAAAAATTAGGGCTATTCATAGATATGGACCAATAAAAACCCAGAGTTCAGCTCAAAACAAACATTTTTGCAGCAAATTGCTAAAAACACTGTTGTATAGAGAAGCTTGGACAAGTGGAAACACATAGGCATTAACATCGTAAGCTCCAAAACTATAAGTATAACTACAAACCCCGTTTCCATATGAGTTGGGAAATTGTGTTAGATGTAAATATAAATGAAATATAATGATTTGCAAATCCTTTTCAACCCATATTCAATTGAATGCACTACAAAGACAACATATTTGATGTTCAAACTCATAAACTTAATTTTTTAACTTAGAATTTCGTGGCTGCAACACGTGCCAAAGTAGTTGGGAAAGGGCATGTTCACCACTGTGTTACATGGCCTTTTCTTTTAACAACACTCAATAAACTATGCAAACTGAGGAAATTAATTGTTGAAGCTTTGAAAGTGGAATTCTTTCCCATTCTTGTTTTATGTAGAGCTTCAGTTGTTCAACAGTCCGGGGGTCTCCGCTGTCGTATTTTACGCTTCATAATGCGCCACACATTTTCGATGGGAGACAGGTCTGGACTGCAGGCGGACCCAGGAAAGTACCCGCACTCTTTTTTTTTACGAAGCCACGCTGTTGAGTTGAGTTGAGTTGAGTTTGAGTTTATTTCGAACATGCAAGCATACAACATGATACATCACAATTTCCAGTTTCTCTTTTCAACATGTTCGAAAAGGAGTAGGAAGAAGCAGAGCTTATTTAATCCTACCCCTTTTCTTTTACTTTGAAAGAAGGTGGTCCTCGTGTAAACTGGAGCCTCCGTGTTTGTTATTTTGTAGTTTCATACAGTATCGGCGACATTTATAAACCCTCGGTTACACTTTTTTAAATAGATTCAATCTTGCACGTGGAAAGTTGAAGTGAGGGTTTTAGTTGCGGCGCACGGACTTCATTTATAAGTAAAGGTAAGTTTAGAACACGTGCTGAATGTGGCTTGGCATTTGTCTTGCTGAAATAAGCAAGACGGCGCTTAGATGGCAGCATATGTTGTTCCAAAACCTGTATGTACCTTTCAGCATTAATGGTGCCTTCACAGATGTGTAAGTTACCCATGCCCATACTTGCCAACCCTCCCGAATTTTCCGGGAGACTCCCGAAATTCAGCGCCTCTCCCGAAAACCTCCCGGCACAAATGTTCTCCCGAAAATCTCCCGATTTTCAGCCGGAGCTGGAGGCCACGCCCCCTCCAGCTCCATGCGGACCTGAGTGAGGACAGCCTTTTTTCATGACGGGAGGACAACAGGGTGACAAGAACTAAATCATCCAGACTACAGATAAATTGTATTATTATGTTTATCTTACCTAAAAATAAATATATGTATATTAATAAAAAATAAATAAAAAATGTTTTACTATATTTAGCTAAAAACATCAAAATTAATTATATTTTTATTTGTATTTTTTCTGACTCCTTATTACACTCAGCCATAGAATTATACATTAAAATAAACATATTTGAAATAATTAAGTTTAAATAATCATAATAATTCATTTAAAATGACCATATTTAATTATTAAAATAATTGCTTGTTTATCAACAACTTTAGCATTTTATTCATTACATTTTGAAGCTCTCAGAAGCCAAGTTATGTTATATTCCTTAATATTTATTTATGCAAGTTTGAAGTATCAATTATCTAAACACAGTTTTGTTTGCATATTTTCAGGATGTATATATATATATATATATATATATATATGAAATACTTGACTTGGTGAATTCTAGCTGTCAATATACTCCTCCCCTCTTAACCACGCCCCCGCCCCCCCCCCCCCCCCCCCCCAACCCCACTACCCCCCGAAATTGGAGGTCTCAACGTTGGCAAGTATGAAATAAGCAGGGGCGCCCATGAAAAAGACGGTGCTTAGATGGCAGCATATGTTGTTCCAAAACCTGTATGTACCTTTCAGCATTAATGGTGCCTTCACAGATGTGTAAGTTACCCATGCCTTGGGCACTAATGCACCCCCATACCATCACAGATGCTGGCTTTTGAACTTTTCGTCGTGGATGGTTCGCTTCCCCTTTGGTCTGGAGGACACGATGTCAAATATTTCCAAAAGCAATTTGAAATGTGGACTCGTCAGACCGCAGAACACTTTTCCACTTTGCATCAGTTCATCTTAGATGATCTCGGGCCCAGAGAAGCCGGCGGCGTTTCTGGGTGTTGTTGATAAATGGCTTTCGCTTTGCATAGTAGAGCTTTAACTTGCACTTACAGATGTAGCGACAAACTGTATTTAGTGACAGTGGTTTTCTGAAGTGTTCCTGAGCCCATGTGGTGATATCCTTTAGAGATTGATGTCGGTTTTTGATACAGTGCCGTCTGAGGGATCGAAGGTCACGGTAATTCAATGTTGGTTTCCGGCCATGCCGCTTACGTGGAGTGATTTCTCCACATTCTCTGAACCTTTTGATGATATTATGGACCGTAGATGTTGAAATCCCTAAATTTCTTGCAATTGCACTTTGAGAAACGTTGTTCTTAAACTGTTTGACTATTTGCTCACGCAGTTGTGGACAAAGGGGTGTACCTCGCCCCATCCTTTCTTGTGAAAGACTGAGCATTTTTTGGGAAGCTGTTTTTATACCCAATCATGGCACCCACCTGTTCTCAATTAGCCTGCACACCTGTGGGATGTTGCAAATAAGTGTTTGATGAGCATTCCTCAACTTTATCAGTATTTATTGCCACCTTTCCCAACTTCTTTGTCACGTGTTGCTGGCATCAAATTCTAAAGTTAATGATTATTTGCACACAAAAAAAAAAGTTTATCAGTTTGAACATCAAATATGTTGTCTTTGTAGCATATTCAACTGAATATGGGTTGGAAATTATTTGCAAATCATTGTATTCCGTTTATATTTACATCTAACACAATTTCCCAACTCATATGGAAACGGGGTTTGTATAAGTGGTGTTCCTCAAGGTTCCATGTATGCACCGTAAATTCCAGACTTATAAGCCGCTACTTTTTTCCTAGATTTTCAACCCTGCGGCTTATCAGACGGAGCGGCTATTTTATGTTTTGTTTTTTTTCCCCGCTAACAGCCATAATGTTTTGTGCTCAATAGTTTTCCTTAAACCCAAGCAAAGGACTAATCTGGTGTGTTATTGTTGGTGCTATGGCGCCATCTTTTGGACGAGTTTTTTCGGACTATAAGTCGCAGTTTTTCTCATAGTTTGGCCGGCGGAGCGACTTATAGCTCGGTTGGTAGAGTGGCCGTGCCAGAAACTTGAGGGTTCCAGGTTCGATCCCCACTTCCGCCATCCTAGTCACTGCCGTTGTGTCCTTGGGCAAGACACTTTACCCACCTGCTCCCAGTGCCACCCACACTGGTTTAAATGTAACTTAGATATTGGGTTTCACATTGTAAAGCACTTTGAGTCACTAGAGAAAAAGCGCTATATAAATATAATTCACTTCACTTCACTTATGTGTGAAATTATTAACACATCAAATCCTCCCCACGACACCTCCGCTCCGGACAAAAATACCAGCATTTTTCCCTGCTTGGCACTCAGCATCAAGGGTTGGAATTGGGGGTTAAATCACCAAAAATGATTCCCAGGCGCGGTGCCGCTGCTGCCCACTGCTCCCCTCACCTCCCAGGGGGTGAACAAGGGGATGGGTCAAATGCAGAGTACAAATTTCATTACACCTAGTGTGTGTGTGACAATCATTGGTACTTTAACTTAACTTTAACTTTACACATACAAACTGTAGCACACAAAAAAGCACATTTAATAAAAAAAAACGTTATTATGGTCTTACCTTTACTTATAAATGAAGTCCATGCGCCGCAACTAAAGCACTCACTTAAACTTTCCACGTGCAAGATTGAATCTATTTAAAAAAGTGTAACCGAGGGTTTATTAATGTCGCCTATACTGTATGGAACTACAAAATAACAAACACGGAGGCTCCAGTTTACACGAGGACCACTTTATTTACCTTCTTTCAAAGTAAAAGAAAAGGGGTAGGATTAAATAAGCTCTGCTTCTTCCTACTCCTTTTCGAACATGTTGAAAAGAGAAACTGGAAATTGTGATGTATCATGTTGTATGCTTGCATGTTCGAAATAAACTCAAACTCAACTCAACTCAACCTCCGCTCCACTACAACATGTCATCACTTCCGCTCTTGGCGCCTTCAAAATAAGAGCTCAAGGCATATACTGTATAACAGCGCATAACAGGAACTTAACATCACAATGTCACACCGCGGCGAGGGATGTCTTGTCTTGGTTTTTTCTGTCTTGTGATGTGCATGTTTTAGTTTGAAAAGTAACTCTCCTCTCGTTTCAGGTCACTTGCCCTTCCTTTTGTGTCATCAGTCTGACGTCATCCCGATTCCCTAATTGTTTCCACCTGTTCCCTATTACCCTCATGTGTCTTATAAGCCCACTCCTTCCTTTGTTCTGTGCCAGATTGTTTCGTTTATTCGTGCTCTCTAGCTTCCGTGCCTTGTCTTGCCTTGCCTCGTCTTGTGCTTATGTTCTTTGATTCTGAATCCCTTCGTTGCTATTTTGAGTTTTCCTTTCTTCCTCCTCAGCAGAGCGATTTTTTGTTATTTAGTTTATTCAGCCGAAGTGGTAAGTTTCCAGTTATTTTTCATTCTTTCCTCACATTTTTGAGTGACAATTTTTGTTAATACTTTATTAGATTAGATAGTATAGAATTTTTCATAGTTGTTGTTTCTTCCTCCTGTTGGAGCGTTTTTTTTTGTTTATACATTTTATAGCATATATTAATTATAGTTCGTCTTTGCTTTTGTGTTTTTCCTCCGTTCGGAGCGAATTTTGGTTGTTCCTATTTTTTGGAACCTTTTTTGCCGGTTAGTTTTTGGATAAATAGATGTTGTAATCCTTGACTTTGGAGGTGAAAAGGAAGCTGTCAAAATAAAAGCCTGTCTAAGTTCCCTACTCTGCATCTGAGTCCTATCCTTTTTACCAAGCCTTGACACACAAATAGGAAAGCCCATAAAAATAGGTTACAAAAGTTATTTAATAAGAAGCCAAAAAGTGCTTTAAAGGTCAAGTTAAAGTGAAGTAAATTATGGTGGAAAATAAGTATTTGGTCACTTCAAACAAGGAAGATCTCTGGCTCTCAAAGACCTGTAGCTTCTTCTTTAAGAAGCTCTTCTGTCCTCCACTTGTTACCTTTATTAATGGGACCTGTTTGAACTCATTATCTGTATAAAAGACACCTGTCCACAGCCTCAGTCAGACTCCAAACTCCACTATGACCAAGACCAAAGAGCTGTCGAAGGACACCAGGAAAAGAAATGTAGACCTGCTCCAGACTGTGAAGAGTGAATCTACAATAGGCAAGCAGCTTGGTGTGAAAAAAATCAACTGTGGGAGCAATTATCAGAAAATGGAAGACATACAAGACCACTGATAATCTCCCTCGATCTGGGGCTCCACGCAAGATCTCATCCCGTGGGGTCAAAATCATCATGAGAACGGTGAGCAAAAATCCCAGAACCACACGGAGGGACCTGGTGAATGAACTGCAGAGAGCTGGGACCAAAGTAACAAAGGTTACCATCAGTAACACACTACGCCGACAGAGAATCAAATCCTGCAGTGCCAGACGTGTCCCCCTGCTTAAGCCAGTGCATGTCCAGGCCCGTCTGAAGTTTGCCAGAGAGCACATGGATGATACAGCAGAGGATTGGGAGAATGTCATGTGGTCAGATGAAACCAAAATAGAACTTTTTGGTATAAACTCAACTCGTCGTGTTTGGAAGAAGAAGAATACTGAGTTGCATCCCAAGAACACCATACCTACTGTGAAGCATGGGGGTGGAAATATCATGCTTTGGGGCTGTTTTTCTGCTAAGGGGACAGGCCGACTGATCCGTGTTAAGGAAAGAATGAATAGGGCCATGTGTCGTGAGATTTTGAGCCAAAACCTCCTTCCATCAGTGAGAGCTTTGAAGATGAAACGTGGCTGGGTCTTCCAGCATGACAATGATCCCAAACACACCGCCCGGGCAACGAAGGAGTGGCTCCGTAAGAAGCATTTGAAAGTCCTGGAGTGGCCTAGCCAGTCTCCAGACCTCAACCCCATAGAAAATCTGTGGAGGGAGTTGAAAGTCCGTGTTGCTCGGCGACAGCCCCAAAACATCACTGCTCTCCAGAAGATCTGCATGGAGGAATGGGCCAAAATACCAGCTACTGTGTGTGCAAACCTGGTAAAGACCTATAGTAATCGTTTGACCTCTGTTATTGCCAACAAAGGTTGTATTACAAAGTATTGAGTTCAATTTTTGTTATTGACCAAATACTTATTTTCCACCATAATTTACAAATAAATTCTTTAAAAATCCTACAATGTGAATTTCTGGATTTTTTTTTCACATTCTGTCTCTCACAGTTGAAGTGCATCTATGATGAAAATTACAGACCTATGTGATCATTTTAAGTGGGAGAACTTGTACAATTGGTGGCTGACTAAATACTTTTTTGCCCCACTGTATGTTTGATAAGATCATTGTACTGGTTTCCCCACAAAAACAGCAGTTTTCTCCTACCTGGAGGCACTGGAGCCACCACCACACAGCATCACGGCAGTTGTATCTGGCACAGCGGCCTTCGCCTAAAAGGTTCGGAATCAAACCGTGACGTAACGTCCCTGCGAATGCCAAAATGATGTTCCTAAGGGACGGTACGAGAAGAATGGCTTTTTTTTTAATGCTGTTGAAAAACTGTATTTGATCAGAAAATCAATCAATCGCTGTCACTAGGACTCTTACCGGGCTTCCGCGTGTCTCCCGGTGAGCAGCATCAGTCCTCGGAGAGAGATGAAAGTGTCTCGGCCCCAGCAGCGGAAGATTCCCGTGGAGAAATGAGGGAGACCTGAGACATTAGAATGGAATCAGAAGCAATACAAGGTAGATTTTTCTTTAAAATTAAAGTATTGACCCGAATATAAGAGGATAACGTTTTCAGTAGCAGTGAAATCCCTGGTAAATAGTAATACAATGAGTGGTAAATAAAAGAGAGTAAAAAGTTTGAGGGAGTGTTGAGTCCTGAAGGCCAATTATTATGAGATATGTTATCCCTAACAGTCGTATCAGTTTATATCAATCACAATGGATGCCTTAATGGTGGAGAGGCCATTTTATAGATGACATCGCCATAATCAAACAGGGGGAGTCTGGTGGTCATCTTCCATCAGACCGTGTTTGGCAAAACCTGTGCTTTGTTGCGGCCCAGAGACCCCAATCTGGCCCTAACTTTGGCCTGCAGGGTATGATGTGGGTCCTGAGGTAAAAAGAGCAGGTCCAAGCAGAGACCCGAGTTGTGTCCAGGAGGCTGCGATACCTTTGACCACACATCATTTATGTACACTGCAAAAAGTCAGTGTTCAAAAACAAGAAAAACTAGTCCTAAGTGTCCCAATACTTTTGTCAAGTTGTAGTCCAAAGTGTCCCAATACTTTTGTCCAGTGTAGGTGTCCCAATACTTTTGACAAGTTTTAGTCCTAAGTGTCCCATTACTTTTGTCAAGTTGTAGTCCTAAGTGTCCCAATACTTCTGTCCAGAGTAGGTGTCCCAAAAAGTCAGTGTTCAAAAACAAGAAAAACTAGTCCTAAGTGTCCCAATACTTTTGTCAAGTTGTAGTCCAAAGTGTCCCAATACTTTTGTCCAGTGTAGGTGTCCCAATACTTTTGTCAAGTGTTAGTCCTAACAGTCCCAATACTTTTGTCCAGTTTTATTCCTAAGTGTCCCAATACTTATGTCCAATTTTCGTCCTTAGTGTCCCAATACTTTTGTCAAGTTGTAGTCATAAGTGTCCCAATACTTTTGTCCAGTGGTAGTCATAAGCGTCCCAATACTTTTGTCAAGTTGTAGTCCTAAGTGTCCCAATACTTCTGTCCAGAGTAGGTGTCCCAAAAAGTCAGTGTTCAAAAACAAGAAAAACTAGTCCTAAGTGTCCCAATACTTTTGTCAAGTTGTAGTCCAAAGTGTCCCAATACTTTTGTCCAGTGTAGGTGTCCCAATACTTTTGTCAAGTTTTAGTCCTAACAGTCCCAATACTTTTGTCCAGTTTTATTCCTAAGTGTCCCAATACTTATGTCCAATTTTCATCCTTAGTGTCCCAATACCTTTGTCAAGTTGTAGTCATAAGTGTCCCAATACTTTTGTCAAGTTGTAGTCCAAAGTGTCCCAATACTTTTGTCCAGTGTAGGTGTCCCAATACTTTTGTCAAGTTGTAGTCCTAAGTGTCCCAATACTTTTGTCAAGTTGTAGTCCTAAGTGTCCCAAAACTTCTGTCCAGAGTAGGTGTCTCAAAAAGTCAGTGTTCAAAAACAAGAAAAACTAGTCCTAAGTGTCCCAATACTTTTGTCAAGTTGTAGTCCAAAGTGTCCCAATACTTTTGTCCAGTGTAGGTGTCCCAATACTTTTGTCAAGTTTTTGTCCTAAGTGTCCCAATACTTTTGTCAAGTTGTAGTCCTAAGTGTCCCAATACTTCTGTCCAGAGTAGGTGTCCCAAAAAGTCAGTGTTCAAAAACAAGAAAAACTAGTCCTAAGTGTCCCAATACTTTTGTCAAGTTGTAGTCCAAAGTGTCCCAATACTTTTGTCCAGTGTAGGTGTCCCAATACTTTTGTCAAGTTTTAGTCCTAAGTGTCCCAATACTTTCGTCAAGTTGTAGTCCTAAGTGTCCCAATACTTCTGTCCAGAGTAGGTGTCCCAAAAAGTCAGTGTTCAAAAACAAGAAAAACTAGTCCTAAGTGTCCCAATACTTTTGTCAAGTTGTAGTCCAAAGTGTCCCAATACTTTTGTCCAGTGTAGGTGTCCCAATACTTTTGTCAAGTGTTAGTCCTAACAGTCCCAATACTTTTGTCCAGTTTTATTCCTAAGTGTCCCAATACTTATGTCCAATTTTCGTCCTTAGTGTCCCAATACTTTTGTCAAGTTGTAGTCATAAGTGTCCCAATACTTTTGTCCAGTGGTAGTCATAAGCGTCCCAATACTTTTGTCAAGTTGTAGTCCTAAGTGTCCCAATACTTCTGTCCAGAGTAGGTGTCCCAAAAAGTCAGTGTTCAAAAACAAGAAAAACTAGTCCTAAGTGTCCCAATACTTTTGTCAAGTTGTAGTCCAAAGTGTCCCAATACTTTTGTCCAGTGTAGGTGTCCCAATACTTTTGTCAAGTTTTTGTCCTAAGTGTCCCAATACTTTTGTCAAGTTGTAGTCCTAAGTGTCCCAATACTTCTGTCCAGAGTAGGTGTCCCAAAAAGTCAGTGTTCAAAAACAAGAAAAACTAGTCCTAAGTGTCCCAATACTTTTGTCAAGTTGTAGTCCAAAGTGTCCCAATACTTTTGTCCAGTGTAGGTGTCCCAATACTTTTGTCAAGTTTTAGTCCTAACAGTCCCAATACTTTTGTCCAGTTTTATTCCTAAGTGTCCCAATACTTATGTCCAATTTTCGTCCTTAGTGTCCCAATACCTTTGTCAAGTTGTAGTCATAAGTGTCCCAATACTTTTGTCCAGTGGTAGTCATAAGTGTCCCAATACTTTTGTCAAGTTGTAGTCCTAAGTGTCCCAATACTTCTGTCCAGAGTAGGTGTCCCAATACTTTTGTCCAGTTTTATTCCTAAGTGTCCCAATACTTATGTCCAATTTTCGTCCTTAGTGTCCCAATACTTTTGTCAAGTTGTAGTCATAAGTGTCCCAATACTTTTGTCCAGTGGTAGTCATAAGTGTCCCAATACTTTTGTCAAGTTGTAGTCCTAAATGTCCCAATACTTCTGTCCAGAGTAGGTGTCCCAATACTTTTGTCCAGTTTTATTCCTAAGTGCCCCAATACTTATGTCCAATTTTCGTCCTTAGTGTCCCAATACTTTTGTCAAGTTGTAGTCATAAGTGTCCCAATACTTTTGTCCAATGGTAGTCATAAGTGTCCCAATACTTTTGTCAAGTTGTAGTCCTAAGTGTCCCAATACTTCTGTCCAGAGTAGGTGTCCCAATACTTTTGTCCAGTTTTATTCCTAAGTGTCCCAATACTTATGTCCAATTTTCGTCCTTAGTGTCCCAATACTTTTGTCAAGTTGTAGTCATAAGTGTCCCAATACTTTTGTCCAGTGGTAGTCATAAGTGTCCCAATACTTTTGTCAAGTTGTAGTCCTAAGTGTCCCAATACTTCTGTCCAGAGTAGGTGTCCCTATACTTTTGTCCAGTTTTATTCCTAAGTGTCCCAATACTTATGTCCAATTTTCGTCCTTAGTGTCCCAATACTTTTGTCAAGTTGTAGTCATAAGTGTCCCAATACTTTTGTCCAGTGGTAGTCATAAGTGTCCCAATACTTTTGTCAAGTTGTAGTCCTAAGTGTCCCAATACTTCTGTCCAGAGTAGGTGTCCCAATACTTTTGTCCAGTTTTATTCCCAAGTGTCCCAATACTTATGTCCAATTTTCGTCCTTAGTGTCCCAATACTTTTGTCAAGTTGTAGTCATAAGTGTCCCAATACTTTTGTCCAGTGGTAGTCATAAGTGTCCCAATACTTTTGTCAAGTTGTAGTCCTAAGTGTCCCAATACTTCTGTCCAGAGTAGGTGTCCCAATACTTTTGTCCAGTTTTATTCCCAAGTGTCCCAATACTTATGTCCAATTTTCGTCCTTAGTGTCCCAATACTTTTGTCAAGTTGTAGTCATAAGTGTCCCAATACTTTTGTCCAGTGGTAGTCATAAGTGTCCCAATACTTTTGTCAAGTTGTTGTCCCAAATAAAGCTGCAAGCAGCGATGGACGGGACCGACTTTGACGGCACATAAAATCCAAACCAGAGCAGTAATTAAAACTCTTTGGTCAACTTTTAATCAGAAGGGTTCAATCTCTCTCCTGTGCTAGTTTGAAGCCGACACGACAAAGGCGCTCAGAGGAGATAATGTTTGAAAAAAAAGTGACCGGTTTTTACAAAACTTTTGTTTTGAAGGGGGAATTGCAAACTTCCTGTTGGTTTTTGCTGGGAGTTGTCAATATATGAAATGTAGGTCTAAGTGAGACCTACATAGAGGTTTTTGTTTCATGTCTCTAAGACTTTCCTACTGGAAGTTACAGGCAGTTTTGTCTGAGTTTTCTTCCTAGGAGCAGTTTTGTCTGTGTTTTCGTCCTAGGGGGCGCTAGAGCGCAATTTTGAGTTTTGGGGTTGGGTTGTTTTTATTAGATCGCAATTTTTGCCAGTCCTGATGTGTGTGTCCAGTTTGGTGAGTTTTGAAGCATGTTAAGGGGGTCAAATTACAGCTCAAAGTGGCAAAAGTGACTGTTTTTAGTAGGGGGGGGAATTGCCAACGTCCTGTTGATTTTTGCTGAAAGATGCCAATGTATGAAATAGGGATGTCCCGATCCAGGTTTTTGCACTTCCGATCCGATACCGATATTGTTTTGATATATATATATATATATATATATATATATATATATATATATATATATAATGCAGTCGTTTATAAATTATTTAATGTTTGTCTGTTAGATGGCAATTTTTGCCAGTCCTGATGTGTGTGTCCAGTTTGGTGAGTTTTGAAGCATGTTAAGGGGGTCAAATTACAGGTCAAAGAGGCAAAAGTGACTGTTTTTACTAGAATGTTGTTTTGAAGGGGGAATTGCCAACTTCCTGTTGATTTTTGCTAAAGGATGTCAATGTGTGAAATCTAGGTCTAAGTGAGACCTACATAGAGGTTTTTGTTTCATGTCTCTAAGACATTCCTACCGGAAGTTACAAGCAGTTTTGTCTGTGTTTTGTCCTAGGGGGCGCTAGAGCGCAATTTTGAGTTTTGGGGTTTGGTTTTTTTATTAGATGGCAATTTTCGCCAGTCCTGATGTGTGTGTCCACTTTGGTGAGTTTTGAAGCATGTTAAGGGGGTCAAATTACAGCTCATAAAGAATAATAATAAAGAATAAACCTTACAATTTCAATAGGGTCCTCTGTCCCAAATAGACATTGCGGTCCCTAAAAAGGCGTTTAAGCAAAGCCCGCCTTCATTCCACTTTTGCCTCATTTATGCGGCAAAAGTCGGTCGTGAGCAGAGGTGGGTAGAGTAGCCAGAAATTGTACTCAAGTAAGAGTACTGTTACTTTAGAGATTTATTACTCAAAGTAAGGAGTAGTCACCCAAATATTTACTTGAGTAAAAGTAAAAAGTATGTTGTGAAAAAACTCCTCAAGTACTGAGTACTGTTTTGAAGGGGGAATTGCAAACTTCCTGTTGATTTTTGCTGGGGGTTGTCAATATATGAAATGTAGATCTAAGTGAGACCTACATAGAGGTTTTTGTTTCATGTCTCTAAGACATTCCTACTGGAAGTTTTTGTCTGAGTTTTCCTCCTAGGAGCAGTTGTGTCTGTGTTTTCTTCCTAGGGGGCGCTAGAGCGCAATTTTGAGTTTTGGGGTTGTTGTTTTTTTATTAGATCGCAATTTTTGCCAGTCCTGATGTGTGTGTCCACTTTGGTGATTTTTGAAGCATGTTAAAGGGGTCAAATTACAGGTCAAAGAGGCAAAAGTGACTGTTTTTCTAAAATTTGGTTTTGAAGGGGGAATTGCCAACTTCCTGTTGATTTTTGCTGAAGGACCTACATAGAGGTTTTTGTTTCATGTCTCTATGACATTCCTACCGGAAGTTACAAGCAGTTTTGTCTGTGTTTTCCTAGGGGGCGCTAGAGCGCAATTTTGAGTTTTGGGGTTTGGTTTTTTTTTATTAGATGGCAATTTCCGCCAGTCCTGATGTGTGTGTCAAATATGGTGAGTTCTGAAGCATGTTAAGGGGGTCAAATTAGAGCTCAGGGGGTCAAATTAGAGACATGAAACATATGTTTCATGTCTCTAAGACATTCCTACTGGAAGTTTTGTCTGAGTTTTCCTCCTAGAAGCAGTTGTGTCTGTGTTTTCTTCCTTGGGGGCGCTAGAGCGCAATTTTGAGTTTTTTTTTTTTTTTTTGTTTTTTTTTATTAGATCGCAATTTTTGCCAGTCCTGATGTGTGTGTCCACTTTGGTGAGTTTTGAAGCATGTTAAGGGGGTCAAATTACAGGTCAAAGAGGCAAAAGTGACTGTTTTTCTAAAATTTGGTTTTGAAGGGGGAATTGCCAACTTCCTGTTGATTTTTGCTGAAGGACCTACATAGAGGTTTTTGTTTCATGTCTCTACGACATTCCTACCGGAAGTTACAAGCAGTTTTGTCTGTGTTTTTTCCTAGGGGGCGCTAGAGCGCAATTTTGAGTTTTGGGGTTTGGTTTTTTTTTATTAGATGGCAATTTCCGCCAGTCCTGATGTGTGTGTCAAATATGGTGAGTTCTGAAGCATGTTAAGGGGGTCAAATTAGAGCTCAGGGGGTCAAATTAGAGACATGAAACATATGTTTCATGTCTCTAAGACATTCCTACTGGAAGTTTTGTCTGAGTTTTCCTCCTAGAAGCAGTTGTGTCTGTGTTTTCTTCCTTGGGGGCGCTAGAGCGCAATTTTGAGTTTTTTTTTTGTTTTGTTTGTTTTTTTATTAGATCGCAATTTTTGCCAGTCCTGATGTGTTTGTCCACTTTGGTGAGTTTTGAAGCATGTTAAGGGGGTCAAATTACAGGTCAAAGAGGCAAAAGTGACTGTTTTTCTAAAATTTGGTTTTGAAGGGGGAATTGCCAACTTCCTGTTGATTTTTGCTGAAGGACCTACATAGAGGTTTTTGTTTCATGTCTCTATGACATTCCTACCGGAAGTTACAAGCAGTTTTGTCTGTGTTTTCCTAGGGGGCGCTAGAGCGCAATTTTGAGTTTTGGGGTTTGGTTTTTTTATTAGATGGCAATTTTTGCCAGTTCTGATGTGTGTGTCAAATTTGGTGAGTTTTGAAGCATGTTAAAGGGGTCGAATTAGAGCTCAAAGAGGCGGCGGAATAATAATAATAATAAAACGCACGAAATACAATAGGGTCCTCTGTCCCAAAGGGACATTGCGGTCCCTAAAAATACAAAAATGAGGGGTATTTTACTTGAACTAAGCAAAATTATCTGCCAATAGAACAAGAAAATTTGGCTTGTCAAGACTTTCCAAAACAAGTAAAATTAGCTAACTTCAATGAACCCAAAAATATCTTAAAATAAGTATATTCTCACTAATAACAAGTGCACTTTTCTTGGTAGAAAAAAAAAAAAAAAAAGAGACCTTTTTTGCTCAATATGTTGAAAAATATTCTTAAATTAAATAAATGCTAGTGCCATTATCTTGACATAATAATCTCGGCATTACATTTCTTGAAACCAGCAAACTTATACTAAAAACTAATTTATTGTTCTTAATGGAAAGGCAACAAGGCAACCGCTTGTTACTCTCGGGGTCTCCTAGCCGCTCAGGCAAATCATATGGTCTAAAAATGCATTTTTCCATCGACAACATGACATCATCGCGCCAAGTACAGCCCGGAACGCCGGCCAAAATTTTTTTAATTGTAATTTTGAAGAATTTACCTGAATGTGCATGAACTATTTCTGTTCAAAATTGTTAGAAATGTCACATGTTAAATGTTTAAATATTAACTGTCAGTTTACTGTACTGTGGCAAGTTACTGCACTACTATATGAGTATGTGTTTTCTATTGTTTCATTGAAAATAAAACAGCAAAGTCCATTTGGCTGTCATCTGTTTTAATTATGAGACACAATTGTGTCAAAGTCATGATTTTTTTTTTCATGCTTGAAATAAGAAATGATTACTTTAAAAGAAGTAGTTTTATACTTGTGAGTGTTGATGACACAGCTTTGCAACACTTGATATTCTAGTTTCAAGCATGTTTTACTCAATATAGCTCATTGAATCTCAGCAACAAGCTGTAATATCTTACTGAGATCATTTAGGACCAAAACACTTAAAACAAGTAAAACACTCTAACATAAAATCTGCTGAGTGAGAAGAATTATCTTATCAGACAGAAAATAAGCAAATATCACCCTTATTTGAGATATTTCATCTTACTTAGATTTCAGTTTTTTTTACAATGATTTGCAAATCATTTTCAACCCATATTCAGTTGAAAGACAACATATTTGATGTTCAAACTGATTAACTTTTTGTTTTTTTCGCAAATAATCATTAACTTTAGAATTTGATGCCAGCAACACGTGACAAAAGAAGTTGGGAAAGGTGGCAATAAATACTGATAAAGTTGAGGAATGCTCATCAAACACTTATTTGGAACATCCCACAGGTGTGCAGGCTAATTGGGAACAGGTGGGTGCCATGATTGGGTATAAAAACAGCTTCCCAAAAAATGCTCAGTCTTTCACAAGAAAGGATGGGGCGAGGTACACCCCTTTGTCCACAACTGCGTGAGCAAATAGTCAAACAGTTTAAGAACAACGTTTTTCAAAGTGATATTGCAAGGAATTTAGGGATTTCAACATCTACGGTCCATAATATCATCAAAAGGTTCAGAGAATGTGGAGAAATCACTCCACGTAAGCGGCATGGCCGGAAACCAACATTGAATGACCGTGACTTCGATCCCTCAGACGGCACTGTATCAAAAACCGACATCAATCTCTAAAGGATATCACCACATGGGCTCAGGAACACTTCAGAAAACCACTGTCACTAAATACAGTTGGTCGCTACATCTGTAAGTGCAAGTTAAAGCTCTACTATGCAAAGCGAAAGCCATTTATCAACAACACCCAGAAACGCCGCCGGCTTCTCTCGGCCCGAGATCATCTAAGATGGACTCATGCAAAGTGGAAAAGTGTTCTGTGGTCTGACGAGTCCACATTTCAAATTGTTTTTGGAAATATTCGACATCGTGTCATCCGGACCAAAGGGGAATCGAACCATCCACGACGAAAAGTTGAAAAGCCAGCATGTGTGATGGTATGGGGGTGCATTAGTGCCCAAGGCATGGGTAACTTACACATCTGTGAAGGCACCATTAATGCTGAAAGGTACATACAGGTTTTGGAACAACATATGCTGCCATCTAAGCGCCGTCTTTTTCAGCAAGACAATACCAAGCCACATTCAGCACGTGTTACGACAGCGTGGCTTCGCAAAAAAAGAGTGTGGGTACTTTCCTGGTCCCGCCTGCAGTCCAGACCTGTCTCCCATCGAAAATGTGTGGCGCATTATGAAGCGTAAAATACGGACTGGAAAGAATTCCACTTTCAAAGCTTCAACAATTAGTTTCCTCAGTTCCCAATCGTTTATTGAGTGTTGTTAAAAGAAAAGGCCATGTAACACAGTGGTGAACATGCCCTTTCCCAACTACTTTGGCACGTGTTGCTGGCATCAAATTCTAAAGTTAATGATTATTTGCAACAAAAAAAATAAAGTTTATGAGTTTGAACATCAAATATGTTGTCTTTGTAGTGCATTCAATTGAATATGGGTTGAAAAGGATTTGCAAATCATTGTATTCCGTTTATATTTACATCTAACACAATTTCCCAACTCATATGGAAACGGGGTTTGTACAACAAGAACATCATTAGCGAGCTTATAGTGGTTTAACAGAACCATATTTTGCACAATTACAAAGTTTATGTACCGAATGTTTGAACAGTCCAAGACAGGGGTCGGCAACCCAAAATGTTGAAAGAGCCATATTGGACCAAAAATACAAAAACAAATCTGTCTGGAGCTGCAAAAAATTAAAAGCCATTTTACATACAGATAGTGTGTCATGAGATATAAATTGAATTAAGAGGACTTAAAGGAAACTAAATGACCTCAAATATAGCTACAAATGAGGCATTATGATGCAATATGTACATATAGCTAGCCTAAATAGCATGTTAGCATCGATTAGCTTGCAGTCATGCAGTGACCAAATATGTCTGATTAGCACTCCACACAAGTCAATAACATCAACAAAACTCACCTTTCATGCACAACCTTAAAAGTTTGGTGGACAAAATGAGACAGAAAAAGAAGTGGCATAAAACACGTCCTAGAAAGTTTGAGAAAGTTATACATGTAAACAAACTACGGTGGGTTCAAGGACCGCCAAAATTAGTAGGACAAAACGGCGCTCGCCAAATACTGGAATCAGTGAAGCATGTTTAATATAAACAGTGTGCTTTGTAACAATTAGGGAGGTTTGTGTCATGTTTGTCCTCCTACAGAAACCATATTAAAACAAAAAATAGATTTTTTTCCCCTTCATCTTTTTCCATTTTTCATACATTTTTGAAAAAGCTCCAGAGAGCCACTAGGGCGGCGCTAAAGAGCCACATGCGGCTCTAGAGCCGCGGGTTGCCGACCCCTGGTCCAAGAGAAGCGACGAACAATTTGCAGTCATGCTGTTGTTATGATAGAATGTACATTCAATGACAGCTAACGCTAGCTATCCAATTTGCCGTCAATTGCTAACATGAGTTGCGCACGTATGTCATTTTGTCATTATGGGATAGACTGTGTTAAACACCTTGGAACGTGTAAATGTTGCAAACAGCCCCTTTAAGAGGATGTTGATTTCAGTCACATATTCACCATGTGTACATTTTGAGGCATTAGTTCCTAGGTGTGCCTTCTCTCTTCCACTCTGTCTCATCTTATGTCTGAAAAAGATTTCATTGAAGATTGCTACTTTTATCACCACTCGGATGAATTTAGCAACAAAAGTCCTTCTGTGTCAACTTGTCTCAGCTGGCATCTCTCCAGTTCACTTGAAGAAAAGCTCTCACTTGCTGAGACGTTTAAGTATGCATCTCAAGACCTCAAAGACATGCCTTTTCCAATTTTTTTCCCTAGAAAAACATTCTTTTATTCGAGTCAATACGGTATTTGAAGTGTTCTTTGGGAATGGCTTAACAAGTGGAACCTCGATCTACGAACTCAATCGGCTTTTCAACATGGTTCGCCAACCGACGCGTTTGTATAGTGAAGCAGAATTCTTCATATAAATCAACGTAAACACAAATAATTGGTTCTAGGCCTCGACAAAAGTCCCCATTTTAGTAAAAAACTGTACACTTTGAAGACACTATAATGTGTATATATATATATATATATATATATATATATATATATATATAAACACACATACTGTGTATATATATATATATATATACACATATATAATATATACAAATATATATATACACACACACACATATATATATATATATATATATATATATATATATATATATATATATATATATATATATATATATATAATATATACAAATATATATACACACACATATATATATATACACATACACATATATATATATATACAAATATATATACACACTTATATATATATATATATATACACATATATATACACGTATAAATATATATACACATATACATATATATATATAAAAAAACACACTATATATATATATATATAACATATATATATATATATAAACACACATATATATACATATATATAATATATACAAATATATATATACACACATATATATATATATATATGTATATATATACATATATACACATATATATATATACACACACATATACATATATATATATATATATAAACACACATATATATATATATATATATATATACACACATATATACACACATATATATACACATATATATATATATATACATATATATATTTACATGTATATATATATGTATATGTGTGTGTATATATATATATGCACCTGGGGGATAGGTTGATTGGCAACACTAAATTGGCCCTAGTGTGTGGATGTGAGTGTGAATGTTGTCTGTCTATCTGTGTTGGCCCTGCGATGAGGTGGCAACTTGTCCAGGGTGTACCCCGCCTTCTGCCCGATTGTAGCTGAGATAGGCTCCAGCGCCCCCCGTGACCCCAAAAGGAATAAGCGGTAGAAAATGGATGGATGGATATTTACATTTATATATATACACACATATATATACACGTATATATATATATATATATATATATATATATATATATATATATATATATATATATATATATATATATATATATATATACATATATATATATATTTATTTATACATATATATACTGTATGTACACACACACACATATATATACATACACATATATATATATACATATATATATATACAAACATATATATATACATATACATATATATATACATATACATATATATATACATATATATATACATATACATATATATATATAAAGTCGATAAAGTCAAAGAAATCTGCGATTGGATGAGGGTATGTCTACAGAATATATTAATTGATGAAAACTGGGCTGTCTGCACTCTCAAAGTGCATGTTGTTGCCAAATGTATTTCATATGCTGTAAACCTAGTTCATAGTTGTTAGTTTCCTTTAATGCCAAACAAACACATACCAATCGTTGGTTAGAAGGCGATCGCCGAATTCGTCCTCGCTTTCTCCCGTGTCGCTGGCTGTCGTGTCGTTTTCGTCGGTTTCGCTTGCATACGGTTCAAACCGATATGGCTCAGTAGCTTCAGTTTCTTCTTCAATTTCGTTTTCGCTACCTGCCTCCACACTACAACCATCCGTTTCAATACATGCGTAATCTGTTGAATCGCTTAAGCCGCTGAAATCCGAGTCTGAATCCGAGCTAATGTCGCTATATCTTGCTGTTCTTTCCGCCATGTTTGTTTGTGTTGGCATCACTATGTGACGTCACAGGAAAATGGACGGGTGTATATAACGATGGTTAAAATCAGGCACTTTGAAGCTTTTTTTAGGGATATTGCGTGATGGGTAACATTTTGAAAAAACCTTTGAAAAATAAAATGATTTTTAATGGTTTTAACCCTTCTGAAATTGTGATAATGTTCCCCTTTAAAGCGTTTCTGATCACACAAAGTGATCTCTAAGACCGGCTGACACAACTGTGACCGACGCAAGCCGCGACAATTGTGGAAGTAAACCAGTCAAAAGCGCCGCTAGCTTTAAAGCTCTTCAAATTGGCCGAGCCGATGTATATTGGGGGCCGAAGTTACAGGAAGTGATATCAGCAGCACATAAAATGAACGAATGAAAGAATAAATGAAGCGTTTGTACGGCGAGACATGGTACGCACTAGAGATGCGCGGTTTGCGGACACAACCGCGGAGTCCGCGGATTATCCGCGGGTCGGGCAGTTGAATAAAAAAAAAAATTAGATTTTATCCGCGGGTCGGGTCGGGCGGTTGAAATAAAAAAAAATTAGATTTTAAATAGATTCAGGCGGGTGGCAGTTAAACCAATTGGGAAATATATATACATAGTTAAATGTTGTTACCCACATACGAAAAACGAGCAGGCACCTGCAGCATATGCCACAACAGAAGAAGAAGAAAAAAAAGAGATGGACACTTTTACGCAGCGGAGAAGGGACGCCTCGCCGGGGTCCGGGACCGAGGCCCCTTCCCCCGAGAGGGCCCCACCGGGAGCCGTAGCTGAGGTGATCCGCGAGAAGGGCCGACGCACGTCCAGGGTCACCACCGCGCCCACTGCACCGCACCGCGCCCACCGCACCGACACCCCGCCTCGTCCGCCTTCGCCGCGGCCGGCGTCACGTGCAGCAGGTAAGCAGCTTACCTGCCCGCCACCCCCGTGGCCGGGGGCTCGTAACAGGGGTCACTCCACGCGCTCCGCCCGCGCAGCTTACCTGCCCGCCACCCCCGTTGCCGGGGGCGCGTAACAGGGGTCACTCCGCGCGCAGTGCGCTCACGAAAGGGGTGGGGCTCACCCTGGTGAGCCGAGTGGGCCACTTTTGGTAAGCAGAACTGGCGCTGCGGGATGAACCGAACGCCGGGTTAAGGCGCCCGATGCCGACGCTCATCAGACCCCAGGGTTGATATAGACAGCAGGACGGTGGCCATGGAAGTCGGAACCCGCTAAGGAGTGTGTAACAACCCACCTGCCGAATCAACTAGCCCTGAAAATGGATGGCGCTGGAGCGTCGGGCCCATACCCGGCCGTCGCCGGCAGCGAGAGCCGCGAGGGCTAGGCCGCGACGAGTAGGATGGCCGCCGCGGTGCGCGCTGAAGCCTCGGGCGCGAGCCCGGGTGGAGCCGCCGCGGGTGCGAGGGACATCGCACCTCCATGCGCTTGGAGGTGCGCTCAGCGCGGCTCCCAGATGATTGCGCACTGGTGTGCGTCTGGGCCGTGACAGCGTGGCACGCATTGAATGTCTCTGCATCAGTCTCCTTTCTTTAACAGGCAAAAGCTTTATAACCTCACTAATGCCTTGCATCGTCTATATTACATATATAACAACGGGCGGGTGGCGGATGGCGGGCGGGTGCGGTTTTGATTAAATGTTAGATCGGGTTGATGGCGGATGGTTGACGACTTTTGTGATGCGGTTGCGGATGAAATAATTGCCTATCCGCGCATCTCTAGTACGCACACAGAGGCGCAGTTGGCGCCATGTAAACGTTCGCAAACCACAAAGGACGCGAGTCGAGGCGCTCGTGAATCGAGGCTCCACTGTAGACAATAACGCGGCGTTTCTTGCCGACCTGCAGCCAGAGTGACACAGCATTGCTCCTTCTGGCCCGTGACCGGGTTGATGCGATACGGAACATTCTCGATGTCCACCGAAAGAGGGGGTAGGGCGGGGAAGCGTCCGACCCCGCACATCTGAAGGGAGCCCAGACCCAGGTGTCGCACAAAGCTGGAGCCGCTCTGAATGAAACTGTCAACAAAACGACGGTTTGACGTGTCAAGACTTCATTGCCGTTGGCGGCGTAAACCTGGCATGACCGACGTGTACCTTGGCATGAGTTTGTAGGTTGCATCCAGGGCGGTGGTGAAGGTGGACACGAGGATGGCGTCAAAGTAGGAGGGGATGAGATAGCGTGGGATGTGTTTCAGGTAAGCAAACATGGCGGCCAGCCACTGGCCAACCTGCAGACATGACAAGGAAATGAAGGTCAGTCTTTCAATTGAAGTGAATTAATTGACTCATTTTATGTTCAACATATGTTTATATCCAACTTGGAGAACGCAAACCACCAGGTTTGAGTAAAGAATGGTTGAGAAAGAGCCTTAGGTGGACATTCGCATGTGAACTGGAATTAGCCCTCTCATAAGGACATACTTGCCAACCCTCCCGAATTTTCCGGGAGACTCCCGAAATTCAGCGCCTCTCCCGAAAACATCCCGGGACAAATATTCTCCCGAAAATCTCCCGATTTTCCGCCGGAGCTGGAGGCCACGCCCCCTCCAGCTCCATGCGGACCTGAGTGAGGACAGCCTTTTTTCACGATGGGAGGACAACAGGGTGACAAGAACTAAATCATCCAGACAAGAGATAAATTGTATTATTATGTTTATCTTACCTAAAAATAAATATATTTAGTAATTAAAAAAAAAAAAAAACTAAATAAATTTTTACTATATTTTGCTAAACACATCAAAATTAATTGTATTTTTATTTGTATTTTTTCTGACTCCTTATTACATCCAGGCAATAGAATTATACATTAAAATAAACATATTTGAAATAATTCATTTTAAATTATCATAATAATTCATTTAAAATGACTATATTAATTATTAAAATAATTGCTTGTTTATCAACAACTTTTATTTTCAGGATGTAGAGATATATATATATATATATATATATATATATATATATATATATATATATATATGAAATACTTGATTCTAGCTGTCAATATACTCCTCCCCTCTTAACCACGCCCCCAACCACGCCCTGCCCCACCCCCGACCACGCCCCCACCCCCCACCTCCCGAAATCGGAGGTCTCAAGGTTGGCAAGTATGCATAAGGAGGAGCAATAAAACCAGACTTCGGAATGCAAAAGTTGTAGCTCTATCCTGGCGGAGAGAGTCCATGTTTATCTTAAACGTCAAACCTACAAGTTATGGTATACATCTGTTGTTTTCCAGTCACTACGCACAAACACCTCCTTACATGGTCGGGTTGTGCTGTTCTGACTTAGCACGAGGGCTGCAACTAACAACTAATTTGATAATCGATTAATCTGTCGATTATTACTTCAATTAAACGATTAATAATCGGACAAAAGAGACAAACTACATTTCTATCCTTTCCAGTATTTTATTGAAAAAAAAACCAGCATACTGGCACCATACTTATTTTGATTATTGTTTCTCAGCTGTTTGTAATTTTTGCAGTTTATAAATAAAGGTTTATTATAACAAAAAAAAAAAAAATTAAAGCTGCAAGCAGCGATGCATGGGACCGACTCTGAGGGCTCATAAAATCCAAACCGGAGCAGAAATTAAAACTCTTTCATCAACTTTTAATCAGAAGGGTTCAATCTCATCTGTGTCACCTTTCCATAAAACGTGGGGCCCCCTCCTAGACCTTGTTAGGGACAAGCTTGACATCACCCCAAGCGATTCGAGTAACGCAACTTAGACAGAGCTGACCGCTGAAGCCCCGCCACCGACCCTCATTCCTTGTGTTTATTTACTTTTACGTTATATATTTTTTTGCATATCTTACATAGTATTTATTTATTTTACCTTATTTATCTTTTGTTTATCTTTAATATATTTGTTAGATTGAAGCTAAGTTTGCATATATTCATGTGTGTCTATATTTGTTGTGGGCACTAAGTGACAATTACCTTGGGAATTAAAGTGGGTGGGCATTGTAAGGGGTGGGGTTTACTATGTTACATATTGTAAAATGTGCAGATACCTCAACTTGCTGTTGCCATGATCCATCATACTGTACTGTCTGCAAATTCAATAAAAATATTGTGAAAAAAAAAAAAAGAAGGGTTCAATCTCTCTCCTGTGCTAATTTGAAGCCGACACAACAAACGCGCTCAAAGGAGATTATGTTTGGAAAAAAGTGACTGTTTTTACACAACTTTTGTTTTGAAGGGGGAATTACAAACTTCCTGTTGATTTTTGCTGGGGGTTGTCAGTGTATGCAATCTAGGTCTAAGTGAGACCTACATAGAGGTTTTTGTTTCATGTGTCTACGACATTCTTACTGGGAGTTACAGGCAGTTTTGTGTGTGTTTTCTTCCTACGGGGCGCAATTTTGAGTTTTGGGGTTTGGTTTTTTGATTAGATCGCAATTTTTGCCAGTCCTGATGTGTGTGTCCAATTTGGTGAGTTTTGAAGCATGTTAAGGGGGTCAAATTACAGCTCAAAGAGGCGGCGGTATAATAAACGATGGACGGGACCGACTTTGAGGGCTTATAAAATTCAAACCGGAGCAGAAATTAAAACTTTCTTTTAATCAGAAGGGTTCAATCTCTCTCCTGTGCTAATTTGAAGCCGACACGACAAACGCGCTCAGAGGAGATAATGTTTGAAAAAAGGTGACTGTTTTTGCACAACTTTTGTTTTGAGGGGGGAATTGCAAACTTCCTGTTGATTTTTGTTGGGGGTTGTCAGTGTATGGAAAGGATGCCTTAATGGTGGAGAGCAGCCTTGGAGGCCATTTTATAGATGACATCGCCATAATCAAACAGGGGGAGTCTGGTGGTCATCTCCATCAGACCGTGTTTGGCAAAACCTGTGCTTTGTTGCGGCCCAGGGACCCCAATCTGGCCCTAACTTTGGCCTGCAGGGTATGATGTGGGTCCTGAGGTAAAAAGAGCAGGTCCAAGCAGAGACCCGAGTTGTGTCCAGGAGGCTGCGATACCTTTGACCACACATCATTTATGTACACTGCAAAAAGTCAGTGTTCAAAAACAAGGAAAAAAAATGAAAGCTGCAAGCAGCGATGGACAGGACCGACTTTGATGGCACATAAAATCCAAACCGAAACAGTAATTAAAACTTTTTGGTCAACTTTTAATCAGAAGGGTTCAATCTCTCTCCTGTGCTAATTTGAAGCCGACACGACAAACGCGCTCAGAGGAGATAATGTTTGAAAAAAGGTGACTGTTTTTGCACAACTTTTGTTTTGAGGGGGGAATTGCAAACTTCCTGTTGGTTTTTGCTGGGGGTTGTCAGTGTATGCAATCTAGGTCTAAGTGAGACCTACATAGAGGTTTTTGTTTCATGTCTCTACGACAGTCCTACTGGGAGTTACAGGCAGTTTTGTGTGTGTTTTCTTCCTACGGGGCGCAATTTTGAGTTTTGGGGTTTGTTTTTTTGATTAGATCGCAATTTTCGCCAGTCCTGATGTGTGTGTGTTCAATTTGGTGAGTTTTGAAGCATGTTAAGGGGGTCAAATTACAGCTCAAAGAGGCGGCGGTATAATAAACGATGGACGGGACCGACTTTGAGGGCTCATAAAATCCAAACCGGAGCAGAAATTAAAACTCTTTCATCAACTTTTAATCAGAAGGGTTCAATCTCTCTCCTGTGCTAATTTGAAGCCGACACGACAAACGCGCTCAGAGGAGATAATGCTTGAAAAAAGGTGACTGTTTTTACACAACTTTTGTTTTGAAGGGGGAATTGCAAACTTCCTGTTGATTTTTGCTGGGGGTTGTCAGTGTATGAAATCTAGGTCTAAGTGAGACCTACATAGAGGTTTTTGTTTCATGTCTCTACGACATTCCTACTGAGAGTTACAGGCAGTTTTGTGTATGTTTTCTTCCTACGGGGCGCAATTTTGAGTTTTGGGGTTTGGTTTTTTGATTAGATCGCAATTTTCGCCAGTCCTGACGTGTGTGTCCAATTTGGTGAGTTTTGAAGCATGTTAAGGGGGTCAAATTACAGCTCAAAGAGGCGGCGGTATAATAATAACAAAACGCTAGAAATTCAATAGGGTCCTCTGTCCCAAAGGGACTCGGTCCCTAATAAAAAAAAAAAGTAACCTCTGTGCATGCGCATAGCATAGATCCAACGAATCGATGACTAAATTAATCGCCAACTATTTTTTATAATCGATTTTAATCGATTTAATCGATTAGTTGTTGCAGCCCAACTAAGCACACACCCAGACAGAGTAAGAAGGAATATATAACTGATGGTTTGGCCTCTCCAGGGCAGGAGTCCTTCATATTTGACCTGACATCCTTCACTATTCCACCAAAGGTTTCCAAAAATAATTTTTCTTATCATAATAGTGTTTTTTTCTTCTTTACACACAATAGATTTGGTGGCAGGACCCCATTCTGAGCTCAGTCATTTTATTTTGAAGGCTGTATGGGAAAAAACGTTGACTTTACAGCGTCACTATCTCCAAAACCCGTTTCCATATGAGTTGGGAAATTGTGTTAGATGTAAATATAAACGGAATACAATGATTTGCAAATCATTTTCAACCCATATTCAGTTGAATATGCTACAAAGACAACATATTTGATGTTCAAACTCATAAACATTTTTTTTTGTTGTTGCCAATAATCATTAACTTTAGAATTTGATGCCAGCAACACGTGACAAAGAAGTCGGGAAAGGTGGCAATAAATACTGATAAAGTTGAGGAATGCTCATCAAACACTTATTTGGAACATCCCACAGGTGTGCAGGCTAATTGGGAACAGGTGGGTGCCATGATTGGGTATAAAAACAGCTTCCCAAAATAATGCTCAGTCTTTCACAAGAAAGGATGGGGCGAGGTACACCCCTTTGTCCACAACTGCGTGAGCAAATAGTCAAACAGTTTAAGAACAACGTTTCTCAAAGTGCAATTGCAAGGAATTCAGGGATTTCAACATCTACGGTCCATAATATCATCAAAAGGTTCAGAGAATCTGGAGAAATCACTCTACGTAAGCGGCATGGCCGGAAACCAACATTGAATGACCGTGACCTTCGATCCCTCAGACGGCACTATATCAAAAACCGACATCAATCTCTATAGGATATCACCACATGGGCTCAGGAACACTTCAGAAAACCACTGTCACTAAATACAGTTGGTCGCTACATCTGTAAGTGCAAGTTAAAGCTCTACTATGCAAAGCGAAAGCCATTTATCGACAACACCCAGAAACGCCGCCGGCTTCTCTGGGCCCGAGATCATCTAAGATGGACTCATGCAAAGTGGAAAAGTGTTCTGTGGTCTGACGAGTCCACATTTCAAATTGTTTTTGGAAATATTCGACATCGTGTCATCCGGACCAAAGGGGAAGCGAACCATCCAGACTGTTATCGACGCAAAGTTCAAAAGCCAGCATCTGTGATGGTATGGGGGTGCATTAGTGCCCAAGGCATGGGTAACTTACACATCTGTGAAGGCACCATTAATGCTGAAAGGTACATACAGGTTTTGGAACGTTGTGACTTCACCTGTGCCAGAGGTCCTTCCCGCCGTGTGAGTCTATTGGAGACATAGTCGATCATCCAGTCCCCCTGTCTCAGGTTGGCACAAACAGGATGGCCCAGGTCATTGTTGGCACGGATATCAGCGAGCACAGACATCAGTCCTGCAGGGCACAGGGTTTAGAATCAGGGACACTTGTTCACTCTGCAAGAAACAACTCAAAAATGTTTTGTTGTGCAGCAACCAAACAAATTTGAAAAGTTTAAATAATATCAAATATTTAAATGTATATACCATAAACTCCCGACTATTACTTTTTTCCTATGCTAATTTATGGATTTTTCTTCGCTGACAGCCGTAAAGCAAATAGTTTTCCTTAAAGGCCTACTGAAACCCACTACTACCGACCACGCAGTCTGATAGTTTACTAAAGTTGAAATTTCTGCTCCGGTTTGGATTTTATGAGCCCTCAAAGCGCAATTTTAAATTTTGCGCGAAATATCCTGCTGAAAACGTCTCGATATGACGACGTCTGCGCGTGACGTCACGGATTGTAGAGGACATTTTGGGACAGCATGGTGGCCAGCTATTAAGTCGTCTGTTTTCATCGCGAAACTCCACAGCATTCTGGACATCTGTGTTGGTGAATCTTTTGCAATTTGTTCAATGAACAATGGAGACAGCAAAGAAGAAAGCTGTAGGTGGGAAGCGGTGTATTGCGGCCGGCTGCGGCAACACAAACACGGCCGGTGTTTCATTGTTTACATTAACGGAAGATGACAGTCAAGCTTTACCATTGGCTTGTGGAGAACATTGGCTTGTGGCGGGTTATACGGACGGGAGGGGGGAGGTGTTTGTTATGCGGGATTAATTTGTGGCATATTAAATATAAGCCTGGTTGTGTTGTGGCTAATAGAGTCTTGTGTTTATTTACTGTTTTAGTCATTCCCAGCTGAATATCAGGTCCCACCCGCCTCTCACAGCATCTTCCCTATCTGAATCGCTCCCACTGCCCTCTAGTCCTTCACTCTCACTTTCCTCATCCACAAATCTTTTATCCTCGCTCAAATTAATGGGGAAATCGTCGCTTTCTCGGTCCGAATCGCTCTCGCTGCTGGTGGCCATGATTGTAAACAATGTGCAGATGTGAGGAGCTCCACAACCTGTGACGTCACGCTACTCGTCTGCTACTTCCGGTACAGGCAAGGCTTTTTTATCAGCGACCAAAAGTTGCAAACTTTATCGTGGATGTTCTCTACTAAATCCTTTCAGCAAAAATATGGCAATATCGCGAAATGATCAAGTATGACTTATAAAATGGACCTCATATCCCCGTTTAAATAAGAAAATCACATTTCAGTAGGCCTTTAAACACATGCAAAGACCCTGAAATGATGTTGTACGTGCTATGGCGCCATCTTTTGGACGAGTTCCCTCACTGCAGGTGCTGCTGGGTGAACCTGTACAGTTGTTGAGTTGAGTTGAGTTTGAGTTTATTTCGAACATGCAAGCATACAACATGATACATCACAATTTCCAGTTTCTCTTTTCAACATGTTCAAAAAGGAGTAGGAAGAAGCAGAGCTTATTTAATCCTACCCCTTTTCTTTTACTTTGAAAGAATGTAAATAAAGTGGTCCTCGTGTAAACTGGAGCCTCCGTGTTTGTTATTTTGTAGTTTCATACAGTATAGGCGACATTTATAAACCCTCGGTTACACTTTTTTAAATAGATTCAATCTTGCACGTGGAAAGTTTAAGTGAGTGCTTTAGTTGCGGCGCATGGACTTCATTTATAAGTAAAGGTAAGACCATAATAACGTTTTTTTTTAATTAAATGTGCTTTTTTGTGTGCTACAGTTTGTATGTGTAAAGTTAAAGTTAAGTTAAAGTACCAATGATTGTCACACACACACTAGAGGTTCCTGCTGTTTAAAGCTTTGAACCGGAAGCACAAGTGCGGTTTCGTCTTGTAGCCGTCCATGGCTTTTCTACTCGTATGAATTCTTCATTCATCACTACAAGCAACGTTTGTAAGTTTTACAATACAACTAAAACTAAAGCTAATATGCTGACACGAGTCAGAGTATCTGTGCTAATATTATAAACTTACAACGGCATTCTTTTTGTATCGTTTCAGTTTCACAAATTCCTCAGTAAATTCCCCCGCGGAGTTATACAGTATTTCTTTCTGTTAAGTGTTTTGAACTGGAAGTAGAAGTGCCGTTCCGTCTTCTAGTCATCTATAGCGTTTCTACTCGTATAGATTCTTCATTCATCACTCCAAGCAACATTTGTAAGTTTTACAATATAACTAAAACAATTCCTACTTACTAAAGCGCCCACTTGTGTGATGTCTTGTAGGAGTGTTTTCATGTATTGATCCAAAGTTTTCATTTTTCATAACATTTTATGCCCTTTTTTTGTCAAAAAAAACCACCCTTGTTTATTTATGGCAAAAACACAAAATATGCAGTCTTCCCCCCCAAAAAATGTTCAAAGTGGAATATTTGATGTGAGGTAATTGGAGCCTAAATAGGTCAATCATTCATAACAACATTGATTTTGATTCATTATGAATTTTTAAGCAATGATAGTTTCAAAAAAATATATTATTTTTACATTAAACGCTTAAATCTCTATCCGCTTCGGATCCATCCATCAATTATGAGTTATTATTCTTGGATCAATGAGAGTTTTAAAGCCTTTTAAATGTCTACATGGCAGCTTTGTGTTCTTCGTGTCATTATTGCAACATTCTCTCATTACATTTCACCTCTTTTATTCCACATTTTCATGTTTTTTTGTACAAACCCCCGTTTCCATATGAGTTGGGAAATTGTGTTAGATGTAAATATAAACGGAATACAATGATTTGCAAATCATTTTCAACCCATATTCAGTTGAATATGCTACAAAGACAACATATTTGATGTTCAAACTGATAAACTTTTTTTTTTTTTTTTGTGCAAATAATCATTAACTTTAGAATTTGATGCCAGCAACACGTGACAAAGAAGTTGGGAAAGGTGGCAATAAATACTGATAAAGTTGAGGAATGCGCATCAAACACTTATTTGGAACATCCCACAGGTGAACAGGCAAATTGGGAACAGGTGGGTGCCATGATTGGGTATAAAAAGTAGATTCCATGAAATGCTCAGTCATTCACAAACAAGAATGGGGCGAGAGTCACCACTTTGTCAACAAATGCTTGAGCAAATTATTGAACAGTTTAAGAACAACATTTCTCAACCAGCTATTGCAAGGAATTTAGGGATTTCACCATCTACGGTCCGTAATATCATCAAAGGGTTCAGAGAATCTGGAGAAATCACTGCACGTAAGCAGCTAAGCCCGTGACCTTCGATCCCTCAGGCTGTACTGCATCAACAAGCGACATCAGTGTGTAAAGGATATCACCACATGGGCTCAGGAACACTTCAGAAACCCACTGTCAGTAACTACAGTTGGTCGCTACATCTGTAAGTGCAAGTTAAAACTCTCCTAAGCGAGGCGAAAACCGTTTATCAACAACACCCAGAAACGCCGTCGGCTTCGCTGGGCCTGAGCTCATCTAAGATGGACTGATACAAAGTGGAAAAGTGTTCTGTGGTCTGACGAGTCCACATTTCAAATTGTTTTTGGAAACTGTGGACGTCGTGTCCTCCGGACCAAAGAGGAAAAGAACCATCCGGATTGTTATAGGCGCAAAGTTGAAAAGCCAGCATGTGTGATGGTATGGGGGTGTATTAGTGCCCAAGACATGGGTAACTTACACATCTGTGAAGGTGTCATTAATGCTGAAAGGTACAAACAGGTTTTGGAGCAACATATGTTGCCATCCAAGCAATGTTACCATGGACGCCCCTGCTTATTTCAGCAAGACAATGCCACGCCACGTGTTACATCAACGTGGCTTCATAGTAAAAGAGTGCGGGTACTAGACTGGCCTGCCTGTAGTCCAGACCTGTCTCCCATTGAAAATGTGTGGCGCATTATGAAGCCTAAAATAGCACAACGGAGACCCCCGGACTGTTGAACAACTTAAGCTGTACATCAAGCAAGAATGGGAAAGAATTCCACCTGAGAAGCTTCAAAAATGTGTCTCCTCAGTTCCCAAACGTTTACTGAGTGTTGTTAAAAGTAAAGGCCATGTAACACAGTAGGGAACATGCCCTTTCCCAACTACCGTATTTTTCGGACTATAAGTCACAGTTTTTTTCATAGTTTGGCCGAGCTCCAGTGCGATTTATACATGTTTTTTTCCTTCTTTACTATGCATTTTCGGCAGGTGCGACTTGTACTCTGAAAAATACGGTACTTTGGCACGTGTTGCAGCCATGAAATTCTAAGTTGATTATTATTTGCAAAAAAATAAATAAAGTTTATGAGTTTGAACGTCAAATATGTTGTCTTTGTAGTGCATTCAACTGAATATGGGTTGAAATTGATTTGCAAATCATTGGATTCCGTTTATATTTACATCTAACACAATTTCCCAACTCATATGGAAACGGGGTTTGTATTATAATTTCTTTGGACACCCCATGATCCGCTACTGCTTGTACCACCCACCTTGGAGACCCGCGTATTTGAACGCCATCCATCCTGGGATGTCGTAACAGCCTCCGCCATCCTCTTGTTCCTCTGCGTCGCAACGGAAGAGCAGGACATTCATGTCTGCCAGCGACAGCTTGGACATCAGCCTGTGCGAGAGAACGTCCCGTGATAATTAGCGGGGGAAACCAGCAAGATGAAGGTGCAGTTAAATAGTCAGGCGTGTTGAATGGTCACAGTTTCACTTGATTGGTCCGGAAAAATGTTTTTTTTTATGACATTTAATGTTGGTCCATGTATGGCAGCGACATATTGTGATAGGCAGACTAGTTAAAGGCCTACTGAAAGCCACTACTACCGACCACGCAGTCTGATAGTTTATATATCAATGATGAAATCTTTACATTGCAACACATGCCAATACGGCCGGGTTAGTTTACAAAAGTGCAATTTTAAATCCCGCGCGAAATATCCTGCTGAAAACGTCTCGGTATGATGTGACATCACGGACATTTTGGGACAGCATGGTGGCCAGCTACTAAGTCGTCTGTATTCATCGCCAAATTCCACAGTATTCTGGACATCTGTGTTGGTGAATCTTTTGCAATTTGTTCAATGAACAATGGAGACAGCAAAGAAGAAAGCTGTAGGTGGGAAGCGGTGTATTGCGGGCGGCTGCAGCAACACAAACACAGCCAGATGTTTCATTGTTTACATTCCCGGAAGATGACAGTCAAGCTTTAACCATTGGCCTGTGGAGAACTGGGACAACAGAGACTCTTACCAGGAGGACTTTGAGTTGGATGCGCAGACGCGGTACAGTGAGTACGCTTCCAAACATTTGATCGCTTGCCCGTGCGTGCGTGCCGCTATGTGCATGTCACGTACGTAACTTTGGGGAAATATATGTGCTGTATGAACTTTGGGGAGGTGAACGGTACTTTGGGCTGTGGGATTGAGTGTGTTGTGCAGGTGTTTGTGTTTTTTGTTTACGTTTTCAAGATACTTGTGTTTTTTGTTAGTTTTGGACTCCTTGAGTGCCTGTTTTGTACACCTGAGTTTGTCGCCATGGCTGCTTATTATTTTCACCTGCCGCGTTTGTTCCCGACGCGCACCTGTTTGTCATCACTGACATTATTATTTAAGCCTGCCTTTCCTGTCATTCTGTCTCGCTTCGTAGTTTGCTTTTTGCAACAGTTGACGACTTTTGTTCTTGCTCTGTACCTGCTAGCTTCCACGCTAGGCTCTTTTACTCGCTAGCTCCCACGCTAGCCTTCCTTAGTTTTTACCTTATGTGTGCTATGAGCACCCTTTTCTTTGTTTCTTCCGAGTTATTCCGTAAATAAATCATTTATTTTACCTTCACGCTGTGTCCGAAGTCCGTTGCATCCTGGGAGAACGAAACCCCGCATCACCATGCGTCCCGGTCGTCACAGTTTGAGTTGTATTGGCGGGTTATATGGGCGGGAGGGGGGAGGTGTTTGTTATGCGGGATTAATTTGTGGCATATTAAATATGAGCCTTGTTGTGTTGTGGCTAATAGAGTATATATATGTCTTGTGTTTATTTACTGTTTTAGTCATTCCCAGCTGAATATCAGGTCCCACCCGCCTCTCACAGCATCTTCCCTATCTGACCTCTAGTCCTTCACTCTCACTTTCCTCATCCACAAATCTTTCATCCTCGCTCAAATTAATGGTGGAAATCGTCGCTTTCTCGGTCCGAATCGCTCTCGCTGCTGGTGGCCATGATTGTAAACAATGTGCAGATGTGAGGAGCTCCACAACCTGTGACGTCACGCTACTCGTCTGCTACTTCCGGTACAGGCAAGGCTTTTTTTATCAGCGACCAAAAGTTGCGAACTTTATCGTCGATGTTCTCTACTAAATCCTTTCAGCAAAAATATGGCGAAATGATCAAGTATGACCAGTGTTGGGACTAACGCGTTACAAAGTAACGTTAGTTAGTTAGTTTCGGCGGCAACTAGTAATCTAACGCGTTATTTTTTTTAATTCAGTAATTTAGTTACCGTTACTACATGATGCGTTACTGCGTTATTTTACGTTACTTTTGATGTAGTATCGGCTAGAAACAGAAGCGCTGCGGTGTCGTTCTTCTGAATCTTCCTCTGTCACAAGCCGGAGAGAAGAAAAGAGGCGCGGTCTATGTGTGTGTGGGGGGTTGGGGGAGGGGGGGGGGGGTCGGTTGATCCGCGGTTTGATATATGAAACAAAAAAAAAAAAGTTGTTGGTACGTTCAGTCCACACACAGCGTGGTCATGGCGAGCGGAGTAACGGAGGAGCTTGAACGCCCAGCGCCATTGAATCGGTGTGTTTATAAGTGCAGACTCGGTTGTGCAAAACGAGGGTTTTAAACACATGCTGAACGTGCTTGAACCACGTTACGACATCCCGTCGCGCACCCACTTCAGCAATAAGATTGTGCCAGATCTTTATGAGCAGGAGAAGAAAAAAGTTGTGGATGAACTATCCCGAGCATCATCTGTTGCGCTCATGACAGACGGGTGGACGTCCAGCGGAACTATAAGCGCTCACTTCATCACAGCAGACTGGGAGATGAGAAGACACGCCCCCTCTACGAGAGTCACCTTGCGCAGGTACTGACACAAGCAGTGGAGGAATGGAAGATAAAGATATCCCAGTCACACGTGATAATTCCAAAAATCAAATAAATGCAGTGAATGAGGCAGGACTGGGACCACAGATAGGTGCTTTGCACATGTAGTGAATTTGGCATCACAGAAGGGAATCTCAGTCAATAGGATGGAGCGCCTCTTTGGGAGGATCAGGAAGGTTTCTTACTTCCACCCAAGCACAACAGCTGCTCATGTTATTAAGACAAAGCAAGAAATGCTAAAGCTGCCTGCTCATACATGATGTCCCAACGAGGTGGAACTCCACTTATGATATGTTGGAGCAGCAGGCAGCTATATACTCTGCATTGACCCACAACACCCTGAAGACAAATGTCACCCTGTCTGATGATGATGTGAGAGTGGCAGATGAGGTCCTCCAGGTGCTTAAACCCCTCAAAAGTGTTCCATCTCTACTGAGCACTGAAACTTCACCATCTGTGTCAATGATCCTGCCACTGAAAACAAGGATTCTACAATCCATGGCTCCAAGTGTGGAAGACAGCAGCATCACTCCAGATGTCAGGCTTTATTTCACTACCTATGTTTCAAGGAAGATGATGTTTCTTCTTATGTTGCACTTAAACTTGTTTTTTATTAATGGTCATTGGTCCAAGTTTAAAGAAAGGAGGAATGCCTTTTTATGTTGCACTGTTTTTCATTCATTATGTTAAAAGGAAAATAAAAATGCATGTCAAGTTGATCAACAGATTGTATTATTCTCCAGTGCAATAACAGTACTGAAATGAAGGCAAAAAGGGCATTAATGGGAGCTTTAAAAAAAAAAAAGAAGAAAAAAAGAAGTAACTAAATAGTTACTTTTCACAGTAACGCATTACTTTTTGGTGTAAGTAACTGAGTTAGTAACTGAGTTACTTTTCAAATAAAGTAACTAGTAACTGTAACTAGTTACTGGTTTTCAGTAACTAACCCAACACTGAGTATGACACATAGAATGGACCTGCTATCCCCGTTTAAATAAGAAAATCGCATTTCAGTAGGCCTTTAAAGGGGTCATATTATGTTTTTTTCCCCCCTTTAAAACCCTTCTACATGACGTGTAATGGTCAAAATTTTGCAAAGATCATTTTTTACAGTCCATCTTCAAGCCGCTTTCTGACCGTCTCTTAGAATACACTCCTTAGAATACTCCGTCATCCATGTTGTACAAAACCAGGGAAGTTGGCACGTTGTGTAGGTCGTACATTTTTTTTGTGATAGAGTGATTGGAGCACATACTTGTTGGTCACAAAAAACATTCATGAAGTTTGGTTCTTTTATGAATTTATTATGGGTCTACTGAAAATGTGCTGGGTCAAAAGTATACATACAGCAACATACGTTATCCATTTTGGTGATGTAGAAAAGTTACAATCAAATCAAATCAGCTTCATGGCATGGCCTCGTAACTTCATGTGAGTGATTATGATTGACGACACCTGTTGACTTCTCTGAGCCCATTCAAATAGGGCTCATGTGATGCAGTCATTAGACTCGGTTACAAACGCGGACAATGGGAAAAGTCAAAGGAACTCAGCACAGATCTGAAAAAACGAACATTGACTTGAACAAGTCAGAAAAGTCACTTGGAGCCATTTCAGCAGCTTTAAGTCCCAAGAGCAACTGTGCAGACAATTGTAAGTATAAAGTGCATGGCACAGTTTTGTCACTGCCACGATCAGGAAGAAAACACAAGTTGCTGAGAGAAAAATGGTCAGGATGATCAAGAGTCAACCGAGAACCGCCAAAAAGAAGGTCTAAAATGAATTGGAAGCTGCTGGAACACAGGTGTCAGTGTCCACAGTCTAAGGACTGAGAGGCTACCAAGCAAGAAGGAAGCCCTTAGCTCCAGAAGCGACACCTTAAGGCTGGTCTAAAGTTTACATGGACAAAGATAAGACCTTCTGGAGAAAAGTTCTGTGGTCAGATGAAACAAAAATTGAGCTGTTTTGCCACAATACCCAGCAATATGTTTGGAGGAGAAAAGGTGAGGCCTTTAATTCCAGGAGCACCATGCCTACCGTCAAGCATGATGGTGGTAGTATTATGCTCTGGGCCTGTTTTGCTGCCATTGGAACTGATGTTTTACAGAGAGTAAATAGGACAATGAAAAAGGACAACCAAAAATCATCAGCCTGGAGGTTGGGTGTTGGGCGCAGTTGGGTGTTCCAACAGGACAATGACCCCAAACACAGGTTAAAAATGGTAAAGGAGTGGCTAAATCAGGCTAGAATTAAGATTTTGGAATGGCCTTCCCAAAGTCCTGACTTAAACGTGTGGACAATGCTGAAGAAACAAGTCCATGTCAGAAAAGCAACACATTTAGCTGAACTGCGCCAATCTTGTCAAGAGGAGTGGTCAAAAATTCAAGCAGAAGCTTGTGGATGGCTACCAAAAGCGCCTTATTGCAGTGTAAGCAAATATTAACATTGCTGTATGTATACTTTTGACACAGCACATTTGCTCACATTTTCAGTAGACCCATAATAAATTCATAAAAGAACTAAACTTCATGAATGTTTTTTTTGTAACAAACAAGTGTGTTTCAATCACTACATCACAAACAAATAAGAGTTCTAGAAATAATTGGAAACTGAAGACAGCCATGACAAGTTCTTTACAAGTGTGTGTAAACTTTTGACCACGACTGTATATAGATAAAATAACTAAAAGATAATGATAAAAGCAACAAAGGATCAAATCAACATGTACCGATACATGTAAAAAAAACAAAGGACAATAATAAAATGATGACGAATGACAAACAGACTCAAGTGCAAATGTGGACTCACTGTGCCAAAGGCATCTTCAGGACCTCCGGTGGGTTTTCATCTGCTATACTTCCTTTTCTGTACTTCAGGCTGAATTGGGACAGAATGTATCGGATTGCCCCAACCAATTTCTGGGCTTTGGGGTCCAGACTAACCCTGCGAGGAAGAGGAAAAGTATGTTATGTTATACAAATACACAATCTAGAGACTAGCTGTAAAGTGTCCAAACGTATTCTTTTGATTCTATGGCAATTCAAATGTGTGAACCCAAATGTTATTTTTTTTAAACAATTCAAGATCATTCTACACTAGAGAAGAGTGGTTCAAATAAATAAAAATGGGCTCATAATTGACATGACATTCATACACATGATGGGTATAGTGAGGGATGGGTACCAATCACAATTGAACCGATACAGTACCAATTCCAGGTACCTAAGAAGCGATACAGATACTCGACTGCACCAATTTTCAGGACTTTTTAAAGTGTGTTAATAAATTGTAATTATTGTTGATGATAAAATCTCATTCGTTACTGTATCGCAACCTTTGAAAATGAGCTGTTGTCCAGTTGTTATATCTTGTACCACAATAAGTTGCAAGTCTAAGACATTAGATGGCAGTACCGTATTTTTCGGAGTGTAAGTCGCACCGGCCGAAAATGCATAATAAAGAAGGGGAAAAAACATATATAAGTCGCACTGGAAAAAGTATGTGTTTTTAAGGACAAAAGTATGTGTTTTTAAGGAGAAAAGTATGTGATTTTAAGGACAAAAGTATGTGTTTTTAAGGACAAAAGTATGCTTTTAAGGAGAAAAGTATGTGATTTTAAGGACAAAAGTATGTGCTTTTAAGGACAAAAGTATGTGTTTTTAAGGACAAAAGTATGTGATTTTAAGGACAAAAGTATGTGTTTTTAAGGACAAAAGTATGTGTTTTTAAGGACAAAAGTATGTGCTTTTAAGGAGAAAAGTATGTGATTTTAAGGACAAAAGTATGTGCTTTTAAGGAGAAAAGTATGTGATTTTAAGGAGAAAAGTATGTGTTTTTAAGGGCAAAAGTATGTGTTTTTAAGGACAAAAGTATGTGTTTTAAAGGACAAAAGTATGTGCTTTTAAGGACAAAAGTATGTGTTTCTAAGGACAAAAGTACACGTTTTTAAGGACAAAAGTATGTGTTTGTAAGGAGAAAAGTATGTGTTTTTAAGGACAAAAGTATGTGTTAAGGACAAAAGTATGTGTTTTTAAGGACAAAAGTATGTGCTTTTAAGGAGAAAAGTATGTGCTTTTAAGGAGAAAAGTATGTGATTTTAAGGACAAAAGTATGCTTTTAAGGAGAAAAGTATGTGATTTTAAGGACAAAAGTATGTGCTTTTAAGGACAAAAGTATGTGTTTTTAAGGAGAAAAGTATGTGCTTTTAAGGACAAAAGTATGTGTTTTTAAGGACAAAAGTACGCATTTTTAAGGACAAAAGTATGTGTTTTTAAGGACAAAAGTATGTGTTTTTAGGGACAAAACTGTGTTTTTAAGGAGAAAAGTATGTGATTTTAAGGACAAAAGTATGTGTTAAGGACAAAAGTATGTGTTTTTAAGGACAAAAGTATGTGTTTTTAAGGACAAAAGTATGTGCTTTTAAGGAGAAAAGTATGTGATTTTAAGGAGAAAAGTATGTGATTTTAAGGACAAAAGTATGTGTTTCTAAGGACAAAAGTACACGTTTTTAAGGACAAAATTATGTGTTTTTAAGGAGAAAAGTATGTGTTTTTAGGGACAAAACTGTTTTTAAGGAGAAAAGTATGTGCTTTTAAGGACAAAAGTATGTGTTTCTAAGGACAAAAGTACACGTTTTTAAGGACAAAAGTATTTGTTTTAAAGGACAAAATTATGTGTTTTTAAGGACAAAAGTATGTGTTTTTAAGGAGAAAATTGTGTGTTTTTAAGGACAAAAGTATGTGATTTTAAGGACAAAAGTACGCATTTTTAAGAACAAAAGTATGTGTTGTTAAGGACAAAAGTATGTGTTTTTAGGGACAAAACTGTGTTTTTAAAGACAAAAGTATGTGATTTTAAGGACAAAAGTATGTGTTTTTATGGACAAAAGTATGTGTTAAGGACAAAAGTATGTGTTTCTAAGGACAAAAGTACATGTTTTTAAGGACAAAAGTATGTCTTTTTAGGGAGAAAATTATGTGTTTTTAAGGACAAAAGTATGTGATTTTAAGGACAAAAGTACGCATTTTTAAGGACGAAAGTATGTGTTTTTAAAGACAAAAGTATGTGTTTTTAGGGACAAAACTGTGTTTTTAAGGACAAAAGTATGTGATTTTAAGGACAAAAGTACGCATTTTTAGGACAAAAGTATGTGTTTTTAAAGACAAAAGTATGTGTTTTTAGGGACAAAACTGTGTTTTTAAGGACAAAAGTATGTGATTTTAAGGACAAAAGTATGTGTTTTTAAGGAGAAAAGTATGTGTTTTTAAGGACAAAAGTATGTGATTTTAAGGACAAAAGTACGCATTTTTAAGAACAAAAGTATGTGTTGTTAAGGACAAAAGTATGTGTTTTTAGGGACAAAACTGTGTTTTTAAGGACAAAAGTATGTGATTTTAAGGACAAAAGTATGTGTTTTTAAGGACAAAAGTATGTGTTTTTAAGGACAAAAGTATGTGCTTTTAAGGACAAAAGTATGTGTTTTTAAGGACAAAAGTATGTGTTAAAGACAAAAGTATGTGATTTTAAGAACAAAAGTACGCATTTTTAAGGACAAATGTGTTTTTTTTTTTTTTTTTTGTGTCCTGTCCAGCTTCTCAGGCAAATCATATAGTTGATGTAGATGCCCATGTCGGCTGTTCAGATTTACTTTACAAAAGAGAAGTGTAGGATACTTCTCTTGTTGCCTTATTTGTATTTGACTTTATTAAATGTATTTATATTATCATTTAGTGCAGCCGGGCCGGAGCAGGAGGGGATAGAAAGAGAAAAAAAAAGAAGAGTATGTGTTTTTAAGGACAAAAGTATGTGTTTTTAGGGACAAAACTGTGTTTTTAAGGACAAAAGTATGTGATTTTAAGGACAAAAGTATGTGTTTTTAAAGACAAAAGTATGTGTTTTTAAGGTAAAAAGTATGTGTTTTTAAGGACAAAAGTATGTGCTTTTAAGGAGAAAAGTATGTGATTTTAAGGACAAAAGTATGTGTTTTTAAGGACAAAAGTATGTGCTTTTAAGGACAAAAGTATGTGTTTCTAAGGACAAAAGTATGTGTTTTTAAGGAGAAAAGTATGTGTTTTTAAAGACAAAAGTATGTGCTTTTAAGGACAAAAGTACGTGTTTCTAAGGACAAAAGTACACGTTTTTAAGGACAAAAGTATGTGTTTTTAAGGACAAAAGTATGTGTTTTTAAGGAGAAAAGTATGTGCTTTTAAGGACAAAAGTATGTGTTTCTAAGGACAAAAGTACACGTCTTTAAGTACAAAAGTATGTGTTTTTAAGGACAAAAGTATGTCATTTTAAGGACAAAAGTATGTGTTGTTAAGGACAAAAGTATGTGTTTTTAAGGACAAAAGTATGTGATTTTAAGGACAAAAGTACGCCTTTTTAAGGACAAAAGTATGTGTTTTTAAGGAGAAAATTATGTGTTGTTAAGGACAAAAGTATGTGTTTTTAAGGACAAAAGTATGTGCTTTTAAGGAGAAAAGTATGTGATTTTAAGGACAAAAGTATGTGTTTTTAAGGACAAAAGTATGTGCTTTTAAGGACAAAAGTATGTGTTTCTAAGGACAAAAGTATGTGTTTTTAAGGAGAAAAGTATGTGTTTTTAAAGACAAAAGTATGTGCTTTTAAGGACAAAAGTACGTGTTTCTAAGGACAAAAGTACACGTTTTTAAGGACAAAAGTATGTGTTTTTAAGGACAAAAGTATGTGTTTTTAAGGAGAAAAGTATGTGCTTTTAAGGACAAAAGTATGTGTTTCTAAGGACAAAAGTACACGTCTTTAAGTACAAAAGTATGTGTTTTTAAGGACAAAAGTATGTGATTTTAAGGACAAAAGTATGTGTTGTTAAGGACAAAAGTATGTGTTTTTAAGGAGAAAAGTATGTGTTTTTAAAGACAAAAGTATGTGCTTTTAAGGACAAAAGTACGTGTTTCTAAGGACAAAAGTACACGTTTTTAAGGACAAAAGTATGTGTTTTTAAGGACAAAAGTATGTGTTTTTAAGGAGAAAAGTATGTGCTTTTAAGGACAAAAGTATGTGTTTCTAAGGACAAAAGTACACGTCTTTAAGTACAAAAGTATGTGTTTTTAAGGACAAAAGTATGTGATTTTAAGGACAAAAGTATGTGTTGTTAAGGACAAAAGTATGTGTTTTTAAGGACAAAAGTATGTGATTTTAAGGACAAAAGTACGCCTTTTTAAGGACAAAAGTATGTGTTTTTAAGGAGAAAATTATGTGTTGTTAAGGACAAAAGTATGTGTTTTTAAGGACAAAAGTATGTGCTTTTAAGGAGAAAAGTATGTGATTTTAAGGACAAAAGTATGTGTTTTTAAGGACAAAAGTATGTGCTTTTAAGGACAAAAGTATGTGTTTCTAAGGACAAAAGTATGTGTTTTTAAGGAGAAAAGTATGTGTTTTTAAAGACAAAAGTATGTGCTTTTAAGGACAAAAGTACGTGTTTCTAAGGACAAAAGTACACGTTTTTAAGGACAAAAGTATGTGTTTTTAAGGACAAAAGTATGTGTTTTTAAGGAGAAAAGTATGTGCTTTTAAGGACAAAAGTATGTGTTTCTAAGGACAAAAGTACACGTCTTTAAGTACAAAAGTATGTGTTTTTAAGGACAAAAGTATGTGATTTTAAGGACAAAAGTATGTGTTGTTAAGGAGAAAAGTATGTGATTTTAAGGACAAAAGTATGTGTTTTTAAGGACAAAAGTATGTGATTTTAAGGACAAAAGTACGCATTTTTAAGGACAAAGGTATGTGTTTTTAAGGACAAAAGTATGTGTTTTTAGGGACAAAACTGTCTTTTTAAGGACAAAAGTATGTGTTTCTAAGGACAAAAGTACATGTTTTTAAGGACAAAAGTATGTGTTTTTAAGGAGAAAATTACGTGTTTTTAAGGACAAAAGTATGTGATTTTAAGGACAAAAGTATGCTTTTTTAAGGACAAAAGTATGTGTTTTTAAGGACAAAAGTATGTGTTTTTAGGGACAAAACTGTGTTTTTAAGGAGAAAAGTATGTGCTTTTAAGGAGAAAGGATGTGCTTTTAAGGAGAAAAGTATGTGATTTTAAGGACAAAAGTATGTGTTTTTAAGGACAAAAGTATGTGATTTTAAGGACAAAAGTACGCATTTTTAAGGACAAAGGTATGTGTTTTTAAGGACAAAAGTATGTGTTTTTAGGGACAAAACTGTCTTTTTAAGGACAAAAGTATGTGATTTTAAGGACAAAAGTATGTGTTTTTAAGGTCAAAAGTATGTGTTTTTAGGGACAAAACTGTGTTTTTAAGGAGAAAAGTATGTGCTTTTAAGGAGAAAGGATGTGCTTTTAAGGAGAAAAGTATGTGATTTTAAGGACAAAAGTATGTGTTTTTAAGGACAAAAGTATGTGATTTTAAGGACAAAAGTACGCATTTTTAAGGACAAAGGTATGTGTTTTTAAGGACAAAAGTATGTGTTTTTAGGGACAAAACTGTCTTTTTAAGGACAAAAGTATGTGATTTTAAGGACAAAAGTATGTGTTTTTAAGGACAAAAGTATGTGTTTTTAAGGACAAAAGTATGTGTTTTTAAGGACAAAAGTATGTGATTTTAAGGACAGAAGTATGTGTTGTTAAGGACAAAAGTACACGTTTTTAAGGACAAAAGTATGTGTTTTTAAGGAGAAAAGTATGTGATTTTAAGGACAAAAGTACGCATTTTTAAGGACAAAAGTATGTGTTTTTAAGGACAAAAGTATGTGTTTTTAAGGACAAAAGTATGTGCTTTTAAGGAGAAAAGTATGCGATTTTAAGGACAAAAGTATGTGTTGTTAAGGACAAAAGTATGTGGAGTCGCATTTTTTGGGGGAAATGTATTTGATAAAAGTCAACACCAAGAATAGACATTTGAAAGGCAATTTAAAATAAATAAAGAATAGTGAACAACAGGCTGAATACCGTATTTTTCGGAGTATAAGTCGCACCTGCCGAAAATGCATAATAAAGAGTATTGTGCTCAATGGCAATATGATTATTTCACTGCCATGAAGCGCTGCCATCCGACCATCACCCCGAGAAAGAAGCGGTGGTGAAGGCGTGGGAGGGGGTGGGTGTGCATGTGTGCCCAATTGTCTTGGGTGTGATGATGTAATGGTTTTTATAGACTGAAGCCAATCTGCAAAAGTTCGACTCCAGGTGTCGTTGAGGAGGGAGGGAGGTCAAAAGCGTCCATCATTGAGGTGTCCTCGGGGGTGTTTTTCAGAACAGCCTGTTCCTGTTGTTCACAGCGTCAAGGCCATTCGAGGGGGTCAAATCGTAGATTAGGAGGCTTGTTTACCGCGAGCAGACAAAAAACAATGACTTGTCTGTTCTATTTGTCCATGATGGCTTCTCTCAAATTCAATTAATTTTTCCTTTTCAGCAAGCTTCTCCATGATGTGATCCATCTTGCGATTCAGTTCAGAAATCGCCACAGTCTGTGTTCCCACAGCCCTGCCCAATTCTTCCATTGCGATGAACAGCCTTTTAGACCAGTTGATCTGCCGTTTCTTTTTTGCTCTGCCCCCCTCTCCTTCATTATGTTAGATCCACTATGGACTGGACTCTCACTATTATGTTAGATCTACTGTGGACTGGACTCCATCCATCCATCCATTTTCTACCGCTTATTCCCTTCGGGGTTGCGAGGGGCGCTGGAGCCTATCTCAGCTGTGGACTGGACTCTCTCACTATTATGTTAGACCCACTATGGACTGGACTCTCACTATTATGTTATATCCACTATGGACTGGACTCTCACTATTATGTTAGATCCACTATGGACTGGACTCTCACTATTATGTTAGATCCACTGTGGCACACTATACAATATAAATAAACATAGTTTCAATCTGGGACTAATCATGTTTGAACACTTTTACACGATGCACTTGGTGTGTATTAATAGTATTGTACCTGAAGGCAATAACACTTCCTGGTGTCAATTTCTGAAAGGTGATTTCCTGTACGAACTCCGATCGACCTTTAGATGTCACCTCAGCTTGTTTCACCACTGTGCTCTCCTGTAACTGTAAATGTATGCACAGTTACAGCCGACGTCATCATAACTGATACCAGCATTTTTTTTTTCTTTTACAATAACAAATGTGTGTACATGTTGAACATAAGACGTGTCAACTAGAGGAAGTGGTTGCAGAGACATGCTTCTCCGTAAACCTTGACAGGAATGTGCTACGACATCAAGTGATGTTCTGAAATAGAACTTTGTTAAAGCCTGTTTGAAACCGTTACAATAACAATGTGAAATGTTAACAGAAATACAGTGGAACCTCGATTTACAAACTTAATTAGTGAACATGGTTTGTACATGGAAAAGTTTGTATAGTGAAGCAGAGTTCCCCATAAGGAACAATGTAAATATGAATAATGTGTTACAGCCTAGAGCAGGGGTGTCAAACTCAAATACAGAGTGGGCCATACTTGCCAACCTTGAGACCTCCAATTTCGGGAGGTTGGGGGTGGGGGTGGGTGCGGGGGGGGCGTGGTTGGGGGCGTGGTTAAGAGGGGAGGAGTATATTTACAGCTAGAATTCACCAAGTCAAGTATTTCATATATATATATATATATATATATATATATATATATATATATATATATATATATCCCCGCGACCCCGAAGGGAATAAGCTGTAGTAAATGGATGGATGGATGGATATATATATATATATATATATATATATATATAAGAAATAATTGACTTTCAGTGAATTCTAGCTATATATATATATATATATATATATATATATATATATATATATATATATATATATATATATATATATATATATATGTATGTATGTGTGGGAAAAAAATCACAAGACTATTTCATCTCTTCCCCATAAGGAACAATGTAAATATGAATAATGTGTTACAGCCTAGAGCAGGGGTGTCAAACTCAAATACATATATTGCGCTCTACTACGGTATCGAGCACTATTTTTTGGATAACCTTATTAAGACATATATATATATATATATATATATATATATTATATACATATATATATATATATATATATATAAATAAAAGAAATACTTGAATTTCAGTGTTCATTTATTTACACATATATACACACACATAACACTCATCTACTCATTGTTGAGTTAAGGGTTGAATTGTCCATCCTTGTTCTATTCTCTGTCACTATTTTTCTAACCATGCTGAACACCCTCTCTGATGATGCATTGATGTGTGGCACGCACAAAAGTGCTTTCATCAAATGCACTAGATGGCAGTATTGTCCTGTTTAAGAGTGTCACAACATTGCTGTTTACGGCAGACGGACTGCTTTACTGTAGACGTTCTTTATATTGTGGGAAAGCGGACTGCATGGAGCTGGAGGGGGCGTGGCCTCCAGCTCCGCCTGAATTTCGGGAGATTTTCGGGAGAAAATTTGTCCCGGGAGATTTTCGGGAGAGGCGCTGAATTTCGGGAGTCTCCCGCAAGTATGGAGTGGGCCAAAATTTAAAAGTGAAGAAAGCCGCGGGCCAAGGTTGAACAAGTTAACCTTTTAATAGGGACCCAAACAAGTTTTGCATTGAATATTGAACAAGCAAGGCTTATATAACTTTATAGTGACATGCAAAATCCGGTTTCAAATAATAATAATTAAAAAATATAAATGGCATATCAAATACAATTTAAATAAAAATTGGATGCCTCTTTTCTATTTGCCGTACTTGCCAACCCTCCCGAATTTTCCGGGAGACTCCCGAAATTCAGCGTCTCTCCCGAAAACCTCCCGGGACAAATATTCTCCCGAAAATCTCCCGATTTTCATGCGGACCTGAGTGAGGACAGCTTTTTTTTTTTTATGACAGGAGGACAACAGGGTGACAAGAATTAAATCATCCAGACTAGAGACACATTGTATTATTATGTTTATCTTACCTAAAAATAAATATATTTATTAATTACAAAAAAAAACTAAATAAATTTTTACTATATTTTGCTAAAAACATCAAAAATAATTGTGTTTTTATTTGTATTTTTTCTGACTCCTTATTACAACCAGCCATAGAATTATACATTAAAATAAACATATATGAAATAATTAATTTTAAATGATCATAATAATTCATTTAAAATGACCATATTTAATTATTAAAATAATTGCTTGTTTATCAACAACTTTAGCATTTTATTCATTACATTTTGAAACTCTCAGAAGCCAAGTTATGTTATATTCCTTAAGATTTATTTATGCAAGTTTGAAGTATCAATTATCTAAACACAGTTTTGTTTGCATATTTTCAGGATATATATATATATATATATATATATATATATATATATATATATATATATGTATGTCAATATACACCTCCCCTCTTAACCACGCCCCCGCCCACAACCATGCCCCAGTCCCACCCCCGACCACCCCATATATATATATATATATATATATATATATATATATATATATATATATATATATATACACACATATATATATACATATATATATACATATATATATATATATATATATATATATATATATATATATATATATGAAATACTTGACTTGGTGAATTCTAGCTGTCAATATACACCTCCCCTCTTAACCACGCCCCCCACCTCCACACCCACCCCCACCTCCCGAAATCGGAGGTCTCAAGGTTGGCAAGTATGCTATTTGCAGCCTTCTGAGGTAAATATCAACATTAACTTTTTCCACAAGCTATTAAATTAGAAAATAAAATAACAATGAATAAACCAACCATTCAGGACTTTAAACTGCTCAGTTTGCAACACACTGATCTTATCTGATGTGCCCAAGCCAGATACCTGCCATCTTTTCTGGGATGCTAGTTCATTCATGTCGGGGCTCAGGCTTTGAGCTGAGGCAACCTTCATTATCCAACGAAGGTGTTCATCAGTCATTATATCTCGTAGTCCACCCGGACAACAGTCTTGGGGGCGTGCCTTAAAGGCACTGCCTTTAACGTCCGCTACGGGCTGTCGTCACGTACGCTTTTCTTCCATTCTAACAAAGTCACAAGATATGTGCGGCTTCTGTACGCACACACACGTGAATGCAACGCATACTTGATCAACAACGATACAAGTTACACTGAGGGTGGCCGTATAAACAACTTTTAACACTGTTAGAAATATACGCCACACTGTGAGTCCACACCAAACAAGAATGACAAACAAATTTCGGGAGAACATCTGCACCGTAACACAACAAAAACACAACAGACGGCGTGGCGAAGTTGGTAGAGTGGCCGTGCCAGCAATCGGAGGGTTGCTGGTTACTGGGGTTCAATCCCCACCTTCTACCAACCTAGTCACGTCCGTTGTGTCCTTGGGCAAGACACTTCACCCCTTGCTCCTGATGGCTGCTGGTTAGCGCCTTGCATGGCAGCTCCCGCCATCAGTGTGTGAATGTGTGTGTGAATGTGGAAATACTGTCAAAGCGCTTTGAGTACCTTGAAGGTAGAAAAGCGCTATACAAGTATAACCCATTTATCATTATTTAACAGAACAAATACCCAGAACCCTTTGCAGCACTAACTCTTCCGGGACGCTACAAAATACACCCCCCGCTACCACCAAACCCCGCCCCACCACCACCACACACACACACACACACACACCTTGTAGCGTCCCGGAAGAGTTAGTGCTGCAAAGGGTTCTGGGTATTTGTTCTGTTGTGTTTATGTTATGATACGGTGCAGATGTTCTCTCGAAATGTGTTTGTCATTCTTGTTTGGTGTGTGTTCACAGTGTGGCGTATATTTCTAACAGTATTAAAGTTGTTTATACGGCCACCCTCAGTGTATCCTGTATGGCTGTTGACCAAGTATGCATGGCAATCACTTGTGTGTGCGTGCAGAAGCCGCACATATTGAGATCGGTAGGTCGTGAGTTCAAACCTCGGCCGAGTCATACCAAAGACTATAAAAATGGGAGCCATTACCTCCCTGCTTGGCACTCAGCATCAAGGGTTGGAATTGGGGGTTAAATCACCAAAAATGATTCCCGGGCGCGGCCACCGCTGCTGCCCACTGCTCCCCTCACCTCCCAGGGGGTGATCAAGGGTGATGGGTCAAATGCAGAGAATAATTTCGCCACACCTAGTGTGTGTGTGACAATCATTGGTACTTTTCACTTTTTTAGATGTTGGAGTGTTGAGACGTGACTTCTCCTGCCCTGTGAAGTGGATGGCTCCGCCTCCTTAACAAAGTTTCCCCCTGCTTTCTTGCCTGCAGGCGCCTATGTGAAGCATTTGTGCACAGGGACATGAAGTAAAAAGTTGGCCGATTGAAAAGTTGGCATATAGAGGGGTTGGTAAATCGAGCTTCCACTGTAGCAGACTAACAAAGGCCTTATGGCATGCGCACAAAAGAAGAAAACAGGTATTTACTGCGATGTGCTCTTTGATCTGTACGGTGTATTCCGGCATGCCGTTGATGTAGTTGTCGTCCTTCTCATAGCTGCCACCATGTCTGTCCACTGTCCTTGCCTCCAAAACCACCTCCTCAATTGTCCCTGGAGAGAAGGAATACAAATAATAGGCTATATATAATATTTAAAGATATACAAATATATACTGCAGACATATATAAATATATACATAGAAATATATAAATATATATGTACACAGACACAAATATACACACATACAGTATATACATATATATATTCCATCCATCCATCCATTTTCTACCGCTTATTCCCTTTGGGGTCGCTGGAGCCTATCTCAGCTACAATCGGGCGGAAGGCGGGTTACACCCTGGACAAGTCGCCACCTCATCGCAGGGCCAACACAGATAGACAGACAACATTCACACTCACATTCACACACTAGGGCCAATTTAGTGTTGCCAATCAACTTATCCCCAGGTGCATGTCTTTGGAAGTGGGAGGAAGCCGGTGTACCCGAAGGGAACCCACGCAGTCACGGGGAGGACATGCAAACTCCACACAGAAAGATCCAGAGCCCGGGATTGAACCCAAGACTACTCAGGACCATACTTGCCAACCCTCCCGGATTTTACGGGAGACTCCCGAAATTCAGCGCCTCTCCCGAAAACCTCCCGGGACAAATTTTCTCCCGAAAATCTCCCGAAATTCAGGCGGAGCTGGAGGCCACGCCCCCTCCAGCTCCATGCGGACCCGAGTCCGCTTTCCCACGATATAAACAGTATGCCTGCCCAATCACATTATAACTGTAGAATGATGGAGGGCGAGTTCTTGGTTTCTTATGTGGGTTTATTGTTAGGCAGTTTCATTAACGTCCTCCCAGCGCGGTAACAACACACAACAGCAGTCATGTTTTTGTCTACCGTAAAGCAGTTCGTCTGCCGTAAACAGCAATGTTGTGACACTCTTAAACAGGACAATACTGCCATCTAGTGCATTTGATGAAAGCACTTTTGTGCGTGCCACACAGCAATGCATAATCAGAGTAGGTGTTCAGCATGGTTAGAAAGATAGTGACAGAGAATAGAACAAGGATGGACAATTCAACCCTTAACTCAACAATGAGTAGATGAGTGTTATGTGTGTGTATATGTGTAAATATGTCATACACATATGTGTATGTTTTACACATGAAAAGTGTTTGTCCATCTTAAACATTCATTTATGTTCCAACATATTTACCTACGCACATTAATAACATTTGTAAACTACATATATTTTAAGTTATTATTTCTTGGTAAATGACAGATGACGAGAGATTATCATCACATTTCAACATCTCTAACATGTAAATGCTGCTTATTTGCTAGGCCAGCATTGCAAATGAAAATATGCTTTTAATTGTTGTGTCCTAGATCAGTGTTTTTCAACCTTTTTTGAGCCAAGGAAATCATTAAAAAACAAAACCCAGTTGACAGTAAAAAGTCGTTGTTGCAATTGTTGGATATGACTTTAAAGCATAACCAAGCATGCATCACTATAGCTCTTGTCTCAAAGTAGGTGTACTGTCACCACCTGTCACATCACACCCTGACTTATTTGGAGTTTTTTGCTGTTTTCCTGTGTGTAGTGTTTTACTTCTTGTCTTGCGCTCCTATTTTGGTGGCTTTTTCTCTTTTTTTTGGTATTTTCCTGTAGCAGTTTCACGTCTTCCTTTGAGCGATATTTCCCACATCTTTGTTTTAGCAATCAAGAATATTTCAGTTGTTTTTATCCTTCTTTGTGGGGACATTGTTGATTGCCATGTCATGTTCGGATGTTCATTGAAGACGCCGTCTAGCTCCACAGTAAGTCTTTGCTGTCGTCCAGCATTCTGTTTTTGTTTACTTTGCAGCCAGTTCAGTTTTAGTTTCGTTCCGCATAGCCTTCCCTAAGCTTCAATGCCTTTTCTTAGGGGCACTCACTTTTTGTTTATTTTTGGTTTAAGCATTACACACTTTTTTTACCTGCACCCTGCCTCCCGCTGTTTCCGACATCTACAAAGCAATTAGCTGGCGGCTGCCACCTACTGATACGGAAGAGTATTACATGGTTACTCTGCCGAGCTCTAGACAGCACCGACACTCAACAACAACACATCATTTGCAGATTATAAATACTGGTTTGCAAAAAATATTTTTAACCGAAATAGGTGAAATTAGATAATCTCCCACGGCACACCAGACTGTATCTCACAGTGGTTGAAAAACACTGTCCTAGATGAATAAATATTAAATAAATATATGAATACAAGTAAACTGGGAAGTAAATGTTTATGTACTACATTACCCAGAAGGCTTTTCGTTGTAAACGGGAACAGGAAGTATGTCTGAGCTACACGGGAAGAGGACAATTGTGCTATTTGATCAATATCTGACAACTAAAATATGTGTTATTTATTTCTTTAACCTGCTGCTTTGTCAGAGAATCAGTATCAGTGATACCAAGCTCTGCTCGTATTGCTACGAACATTCAGGGCCATCGGCCGTTTGAATTAAATTTAGTTTTACTTTCTTTTTTATAGCTTTAAACCAGGTGCAGGGACTTTGGCTTCACACTGTGAATCTACCACTCCAAGCATACACAACATTAACATGAAATAACATGAATATAGGATGCATGCAGTGTCTATTCTCTTACCAGGAATAAACATCGGCGGTACATCAGCGCTGTATTGGTGTGTTTTCGGGTTCTTGAAAGCCGTCCTACAAACCGTCACCACGGACTGATGGGTGCTGGGACAGTGACGAGTGATTGCAACAATATCTGCATCAACCTGGTCTACATAGACCTAAGGACAGAAGACACAATGGGGATTTCAGTTTATACACAGCATATTTATTTACAGTATGAAGATACGTACATACGTACATACATATACACTACCGTATTTTCCGCACTATAAGGCGCACCTAAAAACCACAAATTTTCTCAAAAGCTGACAGTGCGCCTTATAACCCGGTGCGCTTTATATATGGATTAATATTAAGATTCATTTTCATAAAGTTTCGGTCTCGCAACTACGGTAAACAGCCGCCATCTTTTTTCCCCGTAGAAGAGGAAGTGCTTCTTCTTCTACGCAAGCAACCGCCAAGGTAAGCACCCGCCCCCATAGAACAGGAAGCGCTTCTTCTTCTACTGTAAGCAACCACCCGCCCGTGTAGAAGAAGAAGAAGTGCGCGAATATTACGTTTCATTTCCTTTGTGTGTTTACATCTGTAAAGACCACAAAATGGCTCCTACTAAGCGACAGGGATCCGGTTCATGAAAAGACGCAATCTCTCCATCCGCACACGGACTACTATTTCACAGCAACTGCCTAAAGACTTTCAAGAAAAGCTGGCTACTTTCCGTGCATATTGTAAAAACAAGATAG
>NC_084580.2:20812500-20820000 GCF_033978685.3 Nerophis lumbriciformis
TTCCATATTCAACGCAATTGTTTTGGGGGGGCCACGTTCCCAGAAAGCCAAGGACCCGGGGGCAGGACGTCTCACATCACTACCAGTGTTATTTGGTATACTCCGGAGAACAGTAGACATTTGATTGTGGTCGATTTATTTTCTCAGGAGGAGTGCACGGCTATTTTTGAGGACCTATTTTTTTTAGGAATCTGCTGCAAAAATGTGAGTCCCCAACCTGTTTTTCGAACTGAATAAGTCAAATGATGAAAAAAGAGAGGACCTAAGATGGAACCTTGAGGAACACCACTAGTGTAACTAAAGAAGTTGAACAAATGACTGCATCTGAAGTAAACAAACTACAACAACACATTACGAAAAATAACTGCCAAAAGGAGAGGACTTAAAGGGGCGCCTTGAGGAACGCCTGAGTTATGTAAATCACAAGTTTGGACCTCAGTGAAAATAACAGAGCTGATTTGACTCGGTGTTTGTAATGTGTTTGAGAAAATGGCGGATTCGTGACGTCATCGCTCCGAGAGCGAATAATAGAACGGCGTTTAATTCGCCAAAATTCACCCATTTAGAGTTCGGAAATCGGTTAAAAAAATATATGGTCTTTTTTTCTGCAACATCAAGGTATATATTGACGCTTACATAGGTCTGGTGATAATGTTCCCCTTTAAAGGGGCGCCTTGAGGAACGCCTCAGTTATGTAAACCACAAGTTTGGATCTCAGTGTTCTATGTTTGCTAGCAAGGTTAAAATGTCAATGCGAGGATCTGCAAATGTGTTTCCACTTGTCCAAGCTCCTCTGCACAACAGGAGCACTCTAGTGTGTTTAGGAATCTGCTGCAAAAAATGTGAGTCCCTCACAAGTTTTTCGAACTGAACATGTGGGCATACTTGCCAACCTTGAGACCTCCGATTTCGGGAGGTGGGGGGTGGGGCGGGGCTAAGAGGGGAGGAGTATATTTACAGCTAGAATTCACCAAGTCAAGTATTTCATATATATATATATATATATACATACATATATATATATATATATATATAAGAAATACTTGACTTTCAGTGAATTCTAGCTATATATATATATTTATTTTATTATATATATATAAATAAAAGAAATACTTGAATTTCAGTGTTCATTTATTTACACATATACACACACACATAACACTCATCTACTCATTGTTGAGTTAAGGGTTGAATTGTCCATCCTTGTTCTATTCTCTGTCACTGTTTTTCTAACCATGCTGAACACCCTTTCGCAGGTACCCAGAAAGGTTTCGAGTACCACCAAAAAAACTGAATCTCTGAAGACAGTATACAAATCTGTGTTAAAGGTGTACAAATACTGTTTGTATAATAAGCATGTTATTTTTTACAAATGAGGGTTAAGAGTTCAGTACTAAAAAAAAAAAAAAAATGTGGCTTAAGTACAGTTTTTTAATTGAGCTGCTGCATTTTTTGGTTGGGTTGTTTATTTATTTTGAGTAACTTCTATACATTTCTAAAAGGGTAGGAATGTAATAGTGATCTATGTTTGTCTGTTGCCATCTCCTGGTGAATGTTGGCTATAGCGTACTGGGGTTACTTTTTGGTTGGCCAACGATTTACGTGGTGTTGCGCACCTGACGTCACTCAGGTCCGCATGGAGCTGGAGGGGGCGTGGCTTCCAGCTCCGCCTGAATTTCGGGAGATTTTCGGGAGAACATTTGTCCCGGGAGGTTTCCGGGAGAGGCGCTGAATTTCGGGAGTCTCCCGGAAAATCCGGGAGGGTTGGCAAGTATGCATGTGGGTTACCAGTTGAATAAGTAAAATTCTATTTCAATACATTCGTAATCTGTTGAATCGCTTAAGCCGCTGAAATCCGAGTCTGAATCCGAGCTAATGTCGCTATACCTTGCTGTTCTATCCGCCATGTTTGTTTGTATTGGCATCACTGTGTGACGTCACAGGAAAATGGACAGGTGTATATAACGATGGTTAAAATCAGGCACTTTGAAGCTTTTTTTAGGGATATTGCGTGATAGTTAAAATTTTGAAAAAAACTTCGAAAAATAAAATAAGCCACTGGGAACTAATTTTTAATGGTTTTAACCCTTCTGAAATTGGGATAATGTTCCCCTTTAAGGAGCGCTGTAAGTGGCTGATCCGTTGGCGGTCCCGTCTTGTCCCCTTGTAACGTATGTCTGCTCTTAGTGGGACTGTGCCGAAAATGAAATTTCAGTTCTTATGTGTCTCGTACATGTTAAAGAATGGACAACAATAAAGCATCTTGAATCTTGAATCTTGACTTAAAGGGGCGCCTTGAGGAACGCCTCAGTTATGTAAATCACAAGTTTGGACCTCAGTGTTCTATGTATGTTAGCAAGGTTAAAATGTCAATGCGAGGATCTGCAACTGTGTTTCCACTTGTCCAAGCTCCTCTACACAACAGGAACACTCTAGTGTGTTTAGGAATCTGCTGCAAAAATGTGAGTTCCCAACAAGTTTGTCGAACTGAATAAGTCAAATGATGAAAAAGAGAGGACCTAAGATGGAACCTTGAGGAACACCACTAGTATATCTAAGGAAGTTGAACAAATGACTGCATCTGAAGTAAACAAGCTTCAGTAACACATTACGAAAAATAACTGCCAAAAAGGAGAGGACTTAAAGGGGCGCCTTGAGGAACGCCTCAGTTATGTAAATCACAAGTTTGGACCTCAGTGTTCTATGTATGTTAGCAAGGTTAAAATGTCAATGCGAGGATCTGCAAATGTGTTTCCACTTGTCCAAGCTCCTCTACACAACAAGAACACTCTAGTGTGTTTAGCAGTCTGCTGCAAAAATGTGAGTCCCTCACAAGTTTTTCGAACTGAATAAGTAAAATGATGAAAAAGAGAGGATCTAAGATGGAACCTTGAGGAACACCACTAATATATCTAAGGAAGTTGAACAAATGACTGCATCTGAAGTAAACAAGCTTCAGTAACACATTACAGAAATAACTGCCAAAAAGGAGAGGACTTAAAGGGGTGCCTTGAGGAACGCCTCAGTTATGTAAACCACAAGTTTGGATCTCAGTGTTCTATGTTTGCTAGCAAGGTTAAAATGTCAATGCAAGGATCTGCAAATGTGTTTCCACTTGTCCAAGCTCCTCTGCACAACAGGAACACTCTAGTGTGTTTAGGAATCTGCTGCAAAAAATGTGAGTCCCTCACAAGTTTTTCGAACTGAACATGTGGGCATACTTGCCAACCTTGAGACCTCCGATTTCGGGAGGTGGGGGGTGGGGGGGGGGGCTAAGAGGGGAGGAGTATATTTACAGCTAGAATTCACCAAGTCAAGTATTTCATATATATATATATATATATATATATATACTGATATATATATATATATATATATATATATAAGAAATACTTGACTTTCAGTGAATTCTAGCTATATAAATATTTATTTTATTATATATATATATATATATATATATATATAAATAAAAGAAATACTTGAATTTCAGTGTTCATTTATTTACACATATACACACACATAACACTCATCTACTCATTGTTGAGTTAAGGGTTGAATTGTCCATCCTTGTTCTATTCTCTGTCACTATTTTTCTAACCATGCTGAACACCCTTTCGCAGGTACCCAGAAAGGTTTCGAGTACCACCAAAAAAACTGAATCTCTGAAGACAGTATAACAATCTGTGTTAAAGGTGTACAAATACTGTTTGTATAATAAGCATGTTATTTTTTTACAAATGAGGGTTAAGAGTTCAGTACTAAAAAAAAAAAAAAATGTGGCTTAAGTACAGTTTTTTAATTGAGCTGCTGCATTTTTTGGTTGGGTTGTTTATTTATTTTGAGTAACTTCTATACATTTCTAAAAGGGTAGGAATGTAATAGAGTGATCTATGTTTGTCTGTTGCCATCTCCTGGTGAATGTTGGCTATAGCGTACTGGGGTTACGTTTTGGTTGGCCAACGATTTACGTGGTGTTGCGCACCTGACGTCACTCAGGTCCGCATGGAGCTGGAGGGGGCGTGGCTTCCAGCTCCGCCTGAATTTCGGGAGATTTTCGGGAGAACATTTGTCCCGGGAGGTTTTCGGGAGAGGCGCTGAATTTCGGGAGTCTCCCGGAAAATCCGGGAGGGTTGGCAAGTATGCATGTGGGTCACCAGTTGAATAAGTAAAATTCAATTTCAATACATTCGTAATCTGTTGAATCGCTTAAGCCGCTGAAATCCGAGTCTGAATCCGAGCTAATGTCGCTATACCTTGCTGTTCTATCCGCCATGTTTGTTTGTATTGGCATCACTGTGTGACGTCACAGGAAAATGGACAGGTGTATATAACGATGGTTAAAATCAGGCACTTTGAAGCTTTTTTTTAGGGATATTGCGTGATAGTTAAAATTTTGAAAAAAACTTCGAAAAATAAAATAAGCCACTGGGAACTGATTTTTAATGGTTTTAACCCTTCTGAAATTGGGATAATGTTCCCCTTTAAGGAGCGCTGTAAGTGGCTGATCCGTTGGCGGTCCCGTCTTGTCCCCTTGTAACGTATGTCTGCTCTTAGTGGGACTGTGCCGAAAATGAAATTTCAGTTCTTATGTGTCTCGTACATGTTAAAGAATGGACAACAATAAAGCATCTTGAATCTTGAATCTTGACTTAAAGGGGCGCCTTGAGGAACGCCTCAGTTATGTAAATCACAAGTTTGGACCTCAGTGTTCTATGTATGTTAGCAAGGTTAAAATGTCAATGCGAGGATCTGCAACTGTGTTTCCACTTGTCCAAGCTCCTCTACACAACAGGAACACTCTAGTGTGTTTAGGAATCTGCTGCAAAAAATGTGAGTGCCCAACAAGTTTTTCGAACTGAATAAGTCAAATGATGAAAAAGAGAGGACCTAAGATGGAACCTTGAGGAACACCACTAATATATCTAAGGAAGTTGAACAAATGACTGCATCTGAAGTAAACAAGCTTCAGTAACACATTACAAAAAATAACTGCCAAAAAGGAGAGGACTTAAAGGGCTGCCTTGAGGAACGCCTCAGTTATGTAAATCACAAGTTTGGACCTCAGTGTTCTATGTATGTTAGCAAGGTGAAAATGTCAATGCGAGGATCTGCAACTGTGTTTCCAATTGTCCAAGCTCCTCTACACAACAGGAACACTCTAGTGTGTTTAGGAATCTGCTGCAAAAATGTGAGTTCCCAACAAGTTTTTCGAACTGAATAAGTCAAATGATGAAAAAGAGAGGACCTAAGATGGAACCTTGAGGAACACCACTAGTATAGCTAAAGCAGTTGAACAAATGACTGCATCTGAAGTAAACAAGCTACAGTAACACATTACGAAAAATAACTGCCAAAAAGGAGAGGACTTAAAGGGGTGCCTTGAGAAACGCCTCAGTTATGTAAATCACAAGTTTGGACCTCAGTGTTCTATGTATGTTAGCAAGGTTAAAATGTCAATGCGAGGATCTGCAAATGTGTTTCCACTTGTCCAAGCTCCTCTACACAACAAGAACACTCTAGTGTGTTTAGCAGTCTGCTGCAAAAATGTGAGTCCCTCAAGTTTTTCGAACTGAATAAGTAAAATGATGAAAAAGAGAGGATCTAAGATGGAACCTTGAGGAACACCACTAATATATCTAAGGAAGTTGAACAAATGACTGCATCTGAAGTAAACAAGCTTCAGTAACACATTACAAAAAATAACTGCCAAAAAGGAGAGGACTTAAAGGGCTGCCTTGAGGAACGCCTCAGTTATGTAAATCACAAGTTTGGACCTCAGTGTTCTATGTATGTTAGCAAGGTTAAAATGTCAATGCGAGGATCTGCAACTGTGTTTCCACTTGTCCAAGCTCCTCTACACAACAAGAACACTCTAGTGTGTTTAGCAGTCTGCTGCAAAAATGTGAGTCCCTCACAAGTTTTTCGAACTGAATAAGTAAAATGATGAAAAAGAGAGGATCTAAGATGGAACCTTGAGGAACACCACTAATATATCTAAGGAAGTTGAACAAATGACTGCATCTGAAGTAAACAAGCTTCAGTAACACATTACGAAAAATAACTGCCAAAAAGGAGAGGACTTAAAGGGGTGCCTTGAGGAACGCCTCAGTTATGTAAATCAGAAGTTTGGACCTCAGTGTTCTATGTATGTTAGCAAGGTTAAAATGTCAATGCAAGGATCTGCAAATGTGTTTCCACTTGTCCAAGCTCCTCTACACAACAGGAACACTCTAGTGTTTTTAGGAATCTGCTGCAAAAATGTGAGTCCCCAACAAGTTTTTCGAACTGAATAAGTCAAATGATGAAAAAGAGAGGACCTAAGATGGAACCTTGAGGAACACCACTAGTATAACTAAAGAAGTTGAACAAATGACTACTGACTGCATCTGAAGTAAACAAGCTACAGTAACACATTACGAAAAATAACTGCCAAAAAGGAGAGGACTTAAAGGGCTGCCTTGAGGAACGCCTCAGTTATGAAAATCACAAATTTGGACCTCAGTGTTCTTTGTATGTTAGCAAGGTTAAAATGTCAATGCAAGGATCTGCAAATATGTTTCCAATTGTCCAAGCTCCTCTGCACAACAGGAACACTCTAGTGTGTTTAGGAATCTGCTGCAAAAAATGTGAGTACCTCACAAGTTTTTCGAACTGAATAAGTCAAATGATGAAAAAGAGAGGACCTAAGATGGAACCTTGAGGAACACCACTAGTATAACTAAAGAAGTTGAACAAATGACTGCATCTGAAGTAAACAAGCTACAGTAACACATTACGAAAAATAACTGCCAAAAAGGAGAGGACTTAAAGGGGTGCCTTGAGTAACGCCTCAGTTATGTAAATCACAAATTTGGACCTCAGTGTTCTTTGTATGTTAGCTAGGTTAAAATGTCAATGCAAGGATCTGCAAATGTGTTTCCACTTGTCCAAGCTCCTCTACACAACAAGAACACTCTAGTGTGTTTAGCAGTCTGCTGCAAAAAATGTGAGTACCTCACAAGTTTTTCGAACTGAATAAGTCAAATGATGAAAAAGAGAGAACCTAAGATGGAACCTTGAGGAACACCACTAGTATAACTAAAGAAGTTGAACAAATGACTACTGACTGCATCTGAAGTAAACAAGCTACAGTAACACATTACGAAAAATAACTGCCAAAAAGGAGAGGACTTAAAGGGGCGCCTTGAGGAACGCCTCAGTTATGTAAATCACAAGTTTGGACCTCAGTGTTCTATGTATGTTAGCAAGGTTAAAATGTCAATGCGAGGATCTGCAACTGTGTTTCCACTTGTCCAAGCTCCTCTACACAACAAGAACACTCTAGTGTGTTTAGCAGTCTGCTGCAAAAATGTGAGTCCCTCACAAGTTTTTCGAACTGAATAAGTAAAATGATGAAAAAGAGAGGATCTAAGATGGAACCTTGAGGAACACCACTAATATATCTAAGGAAGTTGAACAAATGACTGCATCTGAAGTAAACAAGCTTCAGTAACACATTAC
>NC_084580.2:20827500-20837500 GCF_033978685.3 Nerophis lumbriciformis
CAGACTGATGCATTCAAATGTTTATTTCATTTAATTTTGATGATTTGAAGTGGCAAAAAATGAAAATCCAAATTTCCGTGTGTCACAAAATTAGAATATTACTTAAGGCTAATACAAAAAAGGGATTTTTAGAAATGTTGGCCAACTGAAAAGTATGAAAATGAAAAATATGAGCATGTACAATACTCAATACTTGGTTGGAGCTCCTTTTGCCTCAATTACTGCGTTAATGCGGCGTGGCATGGAGTCGATGAGTTTCTGCCACTGCTCAGGTGTTATGAGAGCCCAGGTTGCTCTGATAGTGGCCTTCAACTCTTCTGCGTTTTTGGGTCTGGCATTCTGCATCTTCCTTTTCACAATACCCCACAGATTTTCTATGGGGCTAAGGTCAGGGGAGTTGGCGGGCCAATTTAGAACAGAAATACCATGGTCCGTAAACCAGGCACGGGTAGACATGGCACCCCAAACCATCACCCTACCATGCAAATTTTGCATTTCCTTTGGAAATCGAGGTCCCAGAGTCTGGAGGAAGACAGGAGAGGCACAGGATCCACGTTGCCTGAAGTCTAGTGTAAAGTTTCCACCATCAGTGATGGTTTGGGGTGCCATGTCATCTGCTGGTGTCGGTCCACTCTGTTTCCTGAGATCCAGGGTCAAAGCAGCCGTCTACCAGCAAGTTTTAGAGCACTTCATGCTTCCTGCTGCTGACCTGCTCTATGGAGATGGAGATTTCAAGTTCCAACAGGACTTGGCGCCTGCACACAGCGCAAAATCTACCCGTGCCTGGTTTACGGACCATGGTATTTCTGTTCTAAATTGGCCCGCCAACTCCCCTGACCTTAGCCCCATAGAAAATCTGTGGGGTATTGTGAAAAGGAAGATGCAGAATGCCAGACCCAAAAACGCAGAAGAGTTGAAGGCCACTATCAGAGCAACCTGGGCTCTCATAACACCTGAGCAGTGCCAGAAACTCATCGACTCCATGCCACGCCGCATTAACGCAGTAATTGAGGCAAAAGGAGCTCCAACCAAGTATTGAGTATTGTACATGCTCATATTTTTCATTTTCATACTTTTCAGTTGGCCAACATTTCTAAAAATCCCTTTTTTGTATTAGCCTTAAGTAATATTCTAATTTTGTGACACACGGAATTTTGGATTTTCATTTGTTGCCACTTCAAATCATCAAAATTAAATGAAATAAACATTTGAATGCATCAGTCTGTGTGCAATGAATAAATATAATGTACAAGTTACACCTTTTGAATGCAATTACTGAAATAAATCAAGTTTTTCAAAATATTCTAATTTACTGGCTTTTACCTGTATGTCGAACAGACAAACCGTAATTTGTCAAGTGTGGGGCGAAAGCGTTGCTAAAAAGTAGCATTGCTGCTAATATGTAGCATCATTTGAAAAGTCACCTGCTAGAGAATGAAGAGCGCTTACTCCGCATGTCAATATCTCCGTTCGGTGCCACACCAACAAAATGCCGAGGCAACCATTTCCACATCAACACCGTATGAAAAAAAATAGTCCACGACATAAGGAGATAACGTCCGCCGGAACCTACCACATAGTGAAGGACATACACTATTTGATTTCCTATTATATAGCTAATTTTTATTTGACACTTATTGAAATATCTTGTGTGACATCATGCACAAAAGTGCACTTTATTTGTTTTAAACTATTGTAGTGGCATTCTGTACAAAAAGTGCACTTTAATTTAGTGTTGTTTTGATATGTCATCTTGAGGACATCATGCACAAAAGTGCACTAATAGCTTGTTTTAAAATGTCTCTGACAATCTTGCAGAGGTGGGACCAAGTCATTGTTTTGCAAGTCACAAGTAAGTCTCAAGTCTTTGCCCTCAAGTCCGAGTCAAGTCCCGAGTCAAGACAGGCAAGCCCCGAGTCAAGTCCAAAGTCAAGACTGGAAAGTCTCAAGTCAAGTCTAAGTCCTGCATTTTGAGTTTCGAGTCCTTTCAAGTCCTTTTAACCACAGACTAATATATTAACACAGATTGTGTATGCTTTTCAAACGCTGTATTTATTTATTAAAACAAGTGCATTTTAAATTGCAGGAAAGAAAATTGTGCTGACATTGCACTTTATAATAGCACTATTAACCAGTCATTTTAAACATTAACTCATTCCTTTACAGAACAAACACATTGAAAAATAAAGTGCAAATGTACTTATTTGTACAAAAGTGTTAACATTGAAAAAACATGACATATACGTGAACATAACAAAAAAAGTTGTACTTTTTATATGTCAGGGCCCTATGCTGCATTGCATTTGCAAAAGACCAAATTAGCCAAGAGTCTGTCAGTCATTTGTGCACGATGGGGGCGTAGTATGATGCCACCATGGCTGAAAACTCGCTCCACTGGAGCACTGGAGGCAGGCACTGCCAAGACTCTCATGGCCACTCGGAACAGTGAAGGAAGAGTCTTCATGTTCAATGCCCACAACAAAAGGGGGGAGAGAGTTGTTTTGGGTTGGTGCACTACTTGTAAGTGTATCTTGTGTTTTTTATGTTGATTTAATTAAAAAAAAAAAAAAAAAAAAATTATTTCTTGTGCGGCCCGATACCAATCGATCCACGGACCAGTACCGGGCCGCGGCCCGGTGGTTGGGGACCACTGAGGTAAACAACCAACAGTATGTCAGAAAGCTAGCTAAAACGGTACACATATTCATAATATAGTATACATTTTAACTGACCTTTATTTTACTATTTTTGTCTTTTTTTAGGTGGCTAAAATACGCGGTGCTGCTGACCGCCGTCTAACGTTACGTGTGATATATTGACTAACGTAACCCTGCTTAAAAAAAATCACTGAACAAAAAGTATGAATAAGGTAGTGAACTGCAACAGATTCCCATGTTTGCAATAACGTTAGCAGTGAGTTTACAGCCTCACTGATTTAACTACACAGCAAATAAAAGTCACGTTACTTAGCCAATAAACGTTATCTCACATTCAAAACTTACCGTTCTTTGTGCAACTTCAAATGCCGGCCGAAGTTGGAAGTTGTTGCCTCTCCATCAGTAATATTCGAACCGCATGTGTTGCATACTGCAAACCGTTTTGTGTTGACCACCTCGTAATTTTTATACCCAAACAAAAATTATTTTAGGTATCATTTTTTGTTCACTGGCGTGTGGTTTGGACATGTCTTCTTCGTTGGTTGTCCTGCAATTTGATTGGATGAATGCTGTGTGATGAAAACAAAGTAGATCTAATTTGATTGGCTGTTGTACTGAGAGCACACCAGCTGACACACGCAACGCTGATAGACAAGTACACAATGAAAAATACGGAGCGCTCCCGAATAACTTTTTCATCTTTGGGTTTTGGGGAAAGTAGCAAGTCATGTCAAGGCATGTCAATTCAAAAGGCTCAAGTCCAAGTGAAGTCACAAGTCATTGATGTTAAAGTCTTAGTCGAGTTGCAAGTCTTTTTACATTTTGTCAAGTCGAGTCTAAAGTCATCAAATTCATGACTCGAGTCCAAGTCATGTGACTCGAGTCCACACCTCTGCAATCTTGCACTTTGTTTTGAAATGACATGAATGTTTGTGCCACTGCTTAATAACTGTTTAATAAATACACTTTTGCTAAATTGACTTAGTTGTGATTTCCCTCTCTGCATGAAAGTTTAAAAGTAGCATATATTAATGCAGTATGAAGAAGAATGTTTGAATGTAGACACATAGAATCATCATACTGCTGTGATTATATGCATCAAGTGTTCATTCAAGGCTAAGGCAAAATATCGTGATATATATCGTGTATCGCGACATGGCCTTAAAATATCGAGATATTAAAAAAAAAGGCCATATCGCCCAGCCCTAATTGCAACTGCGTACTGCTGCGTCCCAGACGGACCACAGCTGAGAAACAGATATTTTTGGGCGGCCCTCTAGGGGGCGCTCGCAGCCCAACAATGGTCCCCGGCCGGCCCTATGGTTAAGAAACACTGCTGTATAGCGCTTTAGATCGTGTTCGAAGGGTACAAACCTTCACTAAAATATGGACTTTTGTCGAGGCTGGAAACCATTATTCATATTTACATAGTTTAAGGAGAAATTTGCTTCACTATAAAAACATTTTGGTTCATAAATCGAGGTTCCACTGTATATCGAAGAAAACATCACATTTCTACTTTGTTTTTTCTAATCGAACGATCATTTCAAACGTGTTAGCCATCTTACCTCTGCGACATGCAACGGTGTCGAGTGGCAGTTGTCCAGCCTGACTCCATGAAAGTGTTTGGCCGTTATTTCAGTGTATTTCCTCATGTGAGCCCACAGGAAAGGGCAATCCTCCGGCCCCTTGCCATAGCGGAGTTTGACACTGTCGCCCCAGCATATCAACTCCCGGCGGATGTAGACGTTCGACCCTGCAGTGAGGATGAATGAAAACCGGAGACACGCTAATTACGGGAAAGAACCTGAAAGACAACAAGCGGGGCTAAAGAAGGTAGACACGAATGCACATCAAACACAGGGATTAGAAGGAAGTGTAACCAAGGGCCCTTTTTATTTCAATATACAAACCCCGTTTCCATATGAGTTGGGAAATTGTGTTAGATGTAAATATAAACGGAATACAATGATTTGCAAATCCTTTTCAACCCATATTCAGTTGAATGCACTACAAAGACAACATACTTGATGTTCAAACTCAAACTTTTTTTTTTTTTGGCAAATAATAATTAACTTAGAATTTCATGGCTGCAACACGTGCCAAAGTAGTTGGGAAAGGGCATGTTCACCACTGTGTTACATCACCTTTCCTTTTAACAACACTCAATAAACGATTGGGAACTGAGGAAACTAATTGTTGAAGCTTTGAAAGTGGAATTCTCTCCCATTCTTGTTTTATGTGACTTAGAGGTGACAGAGCTTTCGCCGTTGCTGCTCCCAAGCTCTGGAACGACCTACCCCTGAGTGTTAGACAAGCCTCCTCTCTTCCTGTTTTTAAATCTCTCTTAAAAACATACTTTTATTCCATGGCTTTTAACACTGAGTGATATCCATCCTGCAATGGCGCCCCATAATACACCTGCTGTGATCCTGTTTTTATGTTTTTATGTTTTTATTAATTCTATTTTAATTATTTATTTTTTATCGTGTTCTGTTTGTGTTGTGTTGTGTTTGCTCGGTACTCGTTTTATCTTTTAACCTGCTCATTGTACAGCACTTTGGCTACCCCTGTGGTAAATTTTAAATGTGCTCTATAAATAAAGTTGATTTGATTTGATTTGATTTATGTAGAGCTTCAGTCGTTCAACAGTCCGGGGGTCTCCGCTGTCCTATTTTACGCTTCATAATGCGCGACACATTTTCGATGGGAGACAGGTCTGGACTGCAGGCAGGCCAGGATAGTACCCGCACTCTTTTGTTTGTTTCAAAACCTGTATGTACCTTTCAGCATTAAAGGTGCCTTCACAGATGTGTAAGTTATCCATGCCTTGGGCACTAATGCACCCCTATACCATCACAGATGCTGGCTTTTGAACTTTGCGTCGATAACAGTCTGGATGGTTCGCTTCCCTTTTGGTCCGGACAGATGTCGAATATTTCCAAAAACAATTTGAAATGTGGACTCGTCAGACCACAGAACACTTTTCCACTTTGCATGAGTCCATCTTAGATGATCTCGGGCCCAGAGAAGCCGGCGGCGTTTCTGGGTGTTGTTGATAAATGGCTTTCGCTTTGCATAGTAGAGCTTTAACTTGCACTTACAGATGTAGCGACCAACTGTAGTTACTGACAGTGGTTTTCTGAAGTGTTCCTGAGCCCATGTGGTGATATCCTTTAGAGATTGATGTCGGTTTTTGATACAGTGCCGTCTGAGGGATCGAAGGTCACGGTCATTCAATGTTGGTTTCCGGCCATGCCGCTTACGTGGAGTGATTTCTCCAGATTCTCTGAACCTTTTGATGATATTATGGACCGTAGATGTTGAAATCCCTAAATTCCTTGCAATTGCACTTTGAGAAACGTTGTTCTTAAACTGTTTGACTATTTGCTCACGCAGTTGTGGACAAAGGGGTGTACCTCGCCCCATCCTTTCTTGTGAAAGACTGAGCATGTTTTGGGAAGCTGTTTTTATACCCAATCATGGCACCCACCTGTTCCCTATTAGCCTGCACACCTGTGGGATGTTCCAAATAAGTGTTTGATGAGCATTCCTCAACTTTATCAGTATTTATTGCCACCTTTCCCAACTTCTTTGTCACGTGTTGCTGGCATCAAATTCTAAAGTTAATGATTATTTGCAACAACAAAAAAAATGTTGATCAGTTTGAACATCAAATATGTTGCCTTTGTAGCATATTCAACTGAATATGGGTTGAAAAGGATTTGCAAATCATTGTATTCCGTTTATATTTACATCTAACACAATTTCCCAACTCATATGGAAACGGGGTTTGTATTTGTATAGGGATATTCGCCTGAATTGTTTTGGGGGCCAGATTTCCAGAAAGCTAAGGACCGAGGGGCCGGATTTCTGCCTTCATTACTTTTCCTTTTTTTGTATATTCCGGAGAACTAGAATCCTTTACAGTACACATTTGATTTTGGTATAAATATTTTGTATTTATTATTTGTATTTATTTTATATTATATTTATATGTATTTTATTTTGGTATATATATTTATTTTAGTTACAGGAGCGCTCTGCTGTTTTTAAGGACCTCATGCAAAAAAGCTAGTCAAAGATCATTTTCATGACATAAATCACATTATCAAAAATAACTGCCAAAAAGGAGAGGATTTAAAGTACCGGTACAGTGGAAAAACAAGTTGACTTTATATGCTTAATTGTGTTTCATTGTATCCATTAAACCATATCCAACTTTGTTTACAATTCGCAAAGTATGTGAAAATAGTCTAAACTTCACAAAATGCCACAAGTTCAGACGGCCATTTTGAATTATTCGCTCTGCAATTTCCGAAGATTCGTGGTGGGATGACGTCATAGATCGGGGAAATACGCAAAAAATGTGATCATTATGTAAGCCAAGAACAGATATGTTTTTTGTTTTTTTTATGCATTCTAAGTAGAGATGTCGGATAATATCGGCCTGCCGATATCATTGGCCGATAAATGCTTTAAAATGTAATATCGGAAATTATCGGTATCGTTTATTTATTTATTTTTTTTATTAAATCAACATAAAAAACATAAGATACACTTACAATTAGTGCACCAACCCAAAAAAACTCCCCATTCACACAAAAGGGTTGTTTCTTTCTGTTATTAATATTGTGGTTCCTACATTATATATCAATATATATCAATACAGTCTGCAGGGATACAGTCCGTAAGCACACATGATTGTGCGTGCTGCTGGTCCACTAATAGTACTAACCTTTAACAGTTCATTTTACTCATTTTCTTTAATTACTTGTTTCTATGTAACTGTTTTTATATTGTTTTACTTTCTTTTTTATTCAAGAAATGTTTTTAATGTATTTATCTTAGTTTTTTTTTTTTTTTTTAAAAAGGACCTTATCTTTACCAGACCTGGTTGTCCATGAAATTAGATTGTTTAAAGGGTTCTTAAAAACCAGGTCCAGTCCAGACTATGTCCAGGTCGGGCTCAGCAACACACACCTTCATTTATGTACACTCAAAATTAGGGAACACTACAACAGATTGCATTTAATCCATCCATCCATTTTCTACCGCTTATTCCCTTCGGGGTCGCGGGGGGTGCTGGAGCCTATCTCAGCTACAATCGGGCGGAAGGCGGGGTACACCCTGGACAAGTCGCCACCTCATCGCAGGGCCAACACAGATAGACAGACAACATTCACACTCACATTCACACACTAGGGCCAATTTTTAGTGTTGCCAATCAACCTATCCCCAGGTGCATGTCTTTGGAGGTGGGAGGAAGCCGGAGTACCCGGAGGGAACCCACGCAGTCACGGGGAGAACATGCAAACTCCACACAGAAAGATGCCGAGGCCGGGATTGAACTCACGACTACTCAGGAACTTCGTATTGTGAGGTATATAATCTATAATATATACAGTATATATCACAGTTTTTTTCATAGTTTGGCTGGGGGTGCGACTTATACTCAGGAGCGACTTATGTGTGAATTTATTAACACATTAGCGTAAAATATCAAATAACATTATTGATCTCATTCACGTAAGAAACTAGACGTATAAGATTTCTTGGGATTTAGCGATTAGGAGTGACAGATTGTTTGGTAAACGTATAGCATGTTCTATATGTTATAGTTATTTGAATGACTCTTACCATAATATGTTACGTTAACATACCAGTTGGTTATTTATGCCTCATATAACGTACACTTATTCAGCCTGTTGTTCACTATTCTTTATTTATTTTAAATTGCCTTTCAAATGTCTATTCTTGGTGTTGGCTTTTATCAAATACAATTCCCCAAACAATGTGACTTATACTCCAGCGCGACTTATATATGTTTTTTTCCTTCTTTATTATGCATTTTCGGCCGGTGCGACTTATACTCCGGAGTGACTTATACTCCGAAAAATACGGTAAATAATATATAACATAACATTTAAAGTTTTGGTGTTGTTTACTGGCGTCATATTGCAGTCTACACGTGTCTCTTATGTGTGACTGCCATCTACTGGTCACACTTTTCATTTCACCATGTACCAAATGAAATTGCTTTGAGGTCGGTAAACACAATCAGAATTATTCCGTACATTAGGCGCACCGGGTTATACGGCGCACTGTCAATTTTTGGGAAAATTTAAGGATTTTACCGTATTTTTCAAACTATAAGTCACCGTTTTTTTCATACTCAGGAGCGACTTATGTGTGAAATTATTAACACGTTACCGTAAAATACCAAATAATATTATTGATCTCATTCACGTAAGAGACTAGACGTATAAGATTTCATGGGATTTAGCGATTAGGAGTGACAGATTGTTTGGTAAACGTATAGCATGTTCTATATGTTATAGTTATTTGAATGACTCTTACCATAATATGTTACGTTAACATACCAGTTGGTTATTTATGCCTCATATAACGTACACTTATTCAGCCTGTTGTTCACTATTCTTTATTTATTTTAAATTGCCTTTCAAATGTCTATTCTTGGTGTATTAATAAAAAATATATACAATTTTAAAATTTAAAAAAATTAAAAATAAAGAAATACATTTTTTTTTAAATCGATTTAAAAAAAAAAAGAGAATCGATTCTGAATCGCACAACGTGAGAATCGCGATTCGAATTCGAATCGATTTTTTCCCACACCCCTAATATATATATATATATATATATATATATATATATATATACTTGAATTTCAGTGAATTCTAGCTATAAATATACTCCTCCTCCCTTAAACCCCCCCCCCCCCAATCTCCCGAATTCAGAGGTCTCAAGGCTGGCAAGTATGCGCTAAGCTGAAACAGTTAACGTGTTGCCGCAGCTCAATGTTTTGTAACGCAGGTTTACAGGCTGAGGCAAGTGCGGCGGGCGCTAGCTACTTAGCGCAGGAGCATTGTCCGGGTTTCGGTCACTGAGCTTTGGGCCGGCAGAGGGCGTACTAATGCGTTTATTTGATTTATAGTCTCACTGACTATGACGAGTTTCTGTTGAAAAGTTTGCCGTTCGTTAGCTCGCGGTGGTTGCCTGGCTGTCAGTCGTGTAGGCAGGCCCGGCCCTAATCAATCTGGCGCCCTAGGCAAGATTTTAGGTGGTGCCCCCCCCCCCACATCGGCAGTGAAGTGTATATACTCACAAGAACCCGAATAGCTTTGTCTTTGACCTTTTTTTTTACTTACAACTATACCTAATATATAAAGGAGTGGAAAAGTGACTATTACCTGCAGGGCAAACATTAGCTAACCAGAAGGCAATAATGTAAACAAAAAACACCTGCTTAAAAGATCTAATACAAATGTCCCTGAGGAATGTAAGGTGGGAGTACTGTAATTACCTAACGTTACATTATT
>NC_084580.2:20842500-20865000 GCF_033978685.3 Nerophis lumbriciformis
GGTCGGAAGTGCCCTAAACACCTCCCTAGGGAGGCGTTCGGGTGGCATCCTGACCAGATGCCCGAACCACCTCATCTGGCTCCTCTCGATGTGGAGGAGCAGCGGCTTTACTTTGAGCTCCCCCCGGATGGCAGAGCTTCTCACCCTATCTCTAAGGGAGAGCCCCGCCACCCGGCGGAGGAAACTCATTTCGGCCGCTTGTACCCGTGATCTTGTCCTTTCGGTCATAACCCAAAGCTCATGACCATAGGTGAGGATGGGAACGTAGATCGACCGGTAAATTGAGAGCTTTGCCTTCCGGCTCAGCTCCTTCTTCACCACAACGGATCGATACAGCGTCCGCATTACTGAAGACGCCGCACCGATCCGCCTGTCGATCTCACGATCCACTCTTCCCTCACTCGTGAACAAGACTCCGAGGTACTTGAACTCCACTTGGGGCAAGATCTCCTCCCCAACCCGGAGATGGCACTCCACCCTTTTCCGGGCGAGAACCATGGACTCGGACTTGGAGGTGCTGATTCTCATCCCAGTCGCTTCACACTCAGCTGCGAACCGATCCAGTGAGAGCTGAAGATCCTGGCCAGATGAAGCCATCAGGACCACATCATCTGCAAAAAGCAGAGACCTAATCCTGCAGCCACCAAACCAGATCCCCTCAACGCCTTGACTGCGCCTAGAAATTATGTCCATAAAAGTTATGAACAGAATCGGTGACAAAGGGCAGCCTTGGCGGAGTCCAACCCTCACTGGAAACGTGTCCGACTTACTACCGGCCATGCGGACCAAGCTCTGGCACTGATCATACAGGGAGCGGACCGCCACAATCAGACAGTCCGATACCCCGTACTCTCTGAGCACTCCCCACAGGACTTCCCGAGGGACACGGTCGAATGCCTTCTCCAAGTCCACAAAGCACATGTAGACTGGTTGGGCAAACTCCCATGCACCCTCAAGGACCCTGCCGAGAGTATAGAGCTGGTCCACAGTTCCACGACCAGGACGAAAACCACACTGTTCCTCCTGAATCCGAGGTTCGACTATCCGGCGTAGCCTCCTCTCCAGTACACCTGAATAGACCTTACCAGGAAGGCTGAGGAGTGTGATCCCACGATAGTTAGAACACACCCTCCGGTTCCCCTTCTTAAAGAGAGGAACCACCACCCCGGTCTGCCAATCCAGTGGTACCGCCCCCGATGTCCACGCGATGCTGCAGAGTCTTGTCAACCAAGACAGCCCCACAGCATCCAGTCAATGCTAATATTGTATTTTATAATAACTGTTGCTCTCTAGTGAATGAGAATTGTCTCATAAGTCTGTTTAATCGGAGAATGTATTTTTTTTAATGTATTTTTCTGTAGTTGTGGCAGCAGCCGCCAGTTGTGGTGGCGTCGTGGCGAAAGCAGAAGCTGTTTCGCTGCTCACGCCTTTTATTTTATTTGTATTCTCCTGTAGTGGTAGCAGCAGCCGCCAGTTGCGGTGGCGTCCCAACGACAGCCGAAGCTGCTTTGATGGTCATGCCTTGTATTTGTCTTTATTTTTGTAATGGTAGCAGCAGCAGCCAGTTGTGGTGGAGTCGTGGTGGCGACAGCAGAAGCTGCTTTGTTGCTCACGCCTTGTATTTATGTTTTCTGTATTGGTAGCGGCAACTGCCAGTTGTGGTGGACTTGTGGTAGCAGCAGCCGCCAGTTGTGGTGGCGTCCCAACGACAGCAGAAGCTGCTTTGATGGTCATGCCTTGTACCGTATTTTCCGCACCATAAGCCGCCCCGTGTTATAAGCCGCGCCTTCAATGAACGGCATATTTCAAAACTTTGTCCACCTATAAGCCGCCCCGTGTTATAAGCCGCATCTAACTGCGCTAAAGGAATGTCAAAAAAACAGTCAGATAGGTCAGTTAAACTTTAATAATATATTAAAAACCAGCGTTCTAACAACTCTGTTCACTCCCAAAATGTACGCAAATGTGCAATCACAAACATAGTAAAATTCAAAATAGTGCAGAGCAATAGCAATAACTTAATGTTGCTCGAACGTTAATGTCACAACACACAAAATAAACATAACACTCACTTTCTGAAGTTATTCTTCATTCATAAATCCCTCGAATTCTTCTCCTACGGTGTCCGAATTAAAAAGTTGGGCGAATACGGGATCCAAAATGGCCGGCTCCGTCTCGTCGAAGTCATCAGAGTCAGTGTCGCTGTTGTTTTTCCAGCAGTTCCGTGAATCCTGCCTTCCGGAAAGCTCGGACCACAGTTGAGACCGAAATATCCGCCCAGGCATTTACGATCCACTGGCAGATGTTGGCGTATGTCGTCCGGCGCTGTCTCCCTGTCTTAGTGAATGTGTGTTCGCCTTCGGTCATCCATTGTTCCCACGCCGTTCGCAGTCATGCTTTAAATGCCTTGTTGACACCAATATCGAGCGGTTGGAGTTCTTTGGTTAATCCACCCGGAATGACGGCGAGTGTTGCATTTGTGTGCTTCACTTGTTTTTTGACACCATCTGTGATGTGGGCGCGCATGGAGTCGTATATCAACATGGACGGAGCTGCGTGAAAAAAGCCACCCGGCCTCTTCGCGTAAACTTACCTTAACCACTCGCTCATCTTTTCTTCATCCATCCATCCCTTCGAGTTAGCTTTTATGATGACGCCGGCTGGAAAGGTCTCTTTTGGCAAGGTCTTCCTTTTGAATATCACCATGGGTGGAAGTTTCTGGCCATTAGCATGGCAAGCTAGAACCACAGTGTGTCGCTTAGTAGGAGCCATTTTGTGGTCTTTACAGATGTAAACACACAAAGGAAATTAAACGTAATACCCGCGCGCTTCTTCTTCTATGGGGGCAGGTGCTTACCTTGGCGTAGAAGAAGAAGCACTTCCTCTTCTACGGGGAAAAAAGATGGCGGCTGTTTACCGTAGTTGCGAGACCTAAACTTTATGAAAATGAATCTTAATATTAATCCATATATAAAGCGCACCGGGTTATAAGCCGCACTGTCAGCTTTTGAGTAAATTTGTGGTTTTTAGGTGCGGCTAATAGTGCGGAAAATACGGTATTTGTCTTTATTTTTGTAATGGTAGCAGCAGCTGCCAGTTGTGGTGGCGTCGTGGTGGCGACAGCAGAAGCTGCTTTGTTGCTCACGCCTTGTATTTATGTTTTCTGCATTGGTAGCGGCAACTGCCAGTTGTGGTGGACTCGTGGCGACAGCAGAAGCTGCTTTTTTGGTTACGCCTTGTATTTATTGTTTTCAGTTGTGGTAGCAGCAGCTGCCAGTTGTGGTGGTGTCGCGGCGAAAGCAGAAGCTGCTTTGTTGGTCACGCCTTGTATTTATTCATTTTTTTCTGTAGCCGTAGCAGCAGCTGCCTTTTGTGGTGGATTAGTGGCGACAGCAGTAGTTTGCCGTTCTTTTTTTTAAATTAACCAAAGATATAATTCTACACATTGAGTCTATTAAGAGTGCTAAAACTGCCAATAGTTACCGTATTTTTCGGACTATAAGTCACAGTTTTTTTCATAGTTTGGCAATTTATATACCGTATTTTCCGCACTATTAGCCGCACCTAAAAACCACAAATTTACTCAAAAGCTGACAGTGCGGCTTATAACCCGGTGCGCTTTATATATGGATTAATATTAAGATTCATTTTCATAAAGTTTCGGTCTCGCAACTACGGTAAACAGCCGCCATCTTTTTCCCCCGTAGAAGAGGAAGTGCTTCTTCTTCTACGCAAGCAACCGCCAAGGTAAGCACCCGCCCCCATAGAACAGGAAGCGCTTCTTCTTCTACTGTAAGCAACCACCCGCCCGCGTAGAAGAAGAAGAAGGGCGCGGATATTACGTTTCATTTCCTTTGTGTGTTTACATCTGTAAAGACCACAAAATGGCTCCTACTAAGCGACAGGGATCCGGTTCATGAAAAGACGCAATCTCTCCATCCGCACACGGACTACTATTTCACAGCAACTGCCTAAAGACTTTCAAGAAAAGCTGGCTACTTTCCGTGCATATTGTAAAAACAAGATAGCTGAAAAAAGATCCGGCCAGAGAACATTATCAACATGGACGAGGTTCCACTGACTTTTGATATTCCTGTGAACCGCACTGTGGATACAACGGGAGCACGTACGGTGAATATTCGCACCACAGGGAATGAGAAGTCATCCTTCACTGTGGTTCTAGCTTGCCATGCTAATGGCCAGAAACTTCCACCCATGGTGATATTCAAAAGGAAGACCTTGCCAAAAGAGACATTTCCAGCCGGCGTCATCATAAAAGCTAACTCGAAGGGATGGATGGATGAAGAAAAGATGAGCGAGTGGTTAAGGGAAGTTTACGCGAAGAGGCCGGGTGGCTTTTTTCACGCAGCTCCGTCCATGTTGATATACGACTCCATGCGCGCCCACATCACGCTGGTTTTTAATATATTATTAAAGTTTGACTGACCTATCTGACTGTTTTTTTTACATTCCTTTAGCGCAGTTAGATGCGGCTTATAACACGGGGCGGCTTATAGGTGGACAAAGTTTTGAAATATGCCGTTCATTGAAGGCGCGGCTTATAACCCAGGGCGCCTTATGGTGCGGAAAATACGGTATGTATTTTTCCTTCTTTATTATGCATTTTCGGCAGGTGCGACTTATACTCCGAAAAATACGGTAATCAATATTCAATATATCAGTGTGCAGATTTTTAAACATCACAAAATTATTTTCTGTTTGAGGAAGTTAGACTTTGTCTTTTGTTGTTTGTTTTCATTGCTTCCATTTTACCGTATTTTCCGCACTACAAGGCGCACCTAAAAACCTCCAATTTTCTCAAAAGCTGACAGTGCGCCTTATAATCCGGTGCGCCTTATATATGGACCAATATTGAGCCACAACAGGTCTCGCAACTACAGGATGCATAACGTAACCTCAGCCTCTACTGCGGCGTCTATTCTATGCACCTTATAATGCGGTGCGCCTTATATATGAACAAAGTTTTAAAATAGGCCATTCATTGAAGGTGCGCCTTATAGTGCGGAAAATACGGTAACTGTTTTTTTTAAAATACATAAACACAGTTAATTGTTTCTCTATAGCACTTTGCCTTTTCTTCCTTTTAAATGGACATTTTATTAGTCATTTAAATTTTTCTAACAGCTGAATGAGCAACACAGTTACAGTATAAATACATATTTATGAATGAATTAGTCATATTTGCACATGCCTAAAATATTATAAGCTGCATTTAAAAGTCGATGGAAAAATTAGAGCCATTAAATGTGTACGCTTTATTACCGTATTTTTCGGACTATAAGTCGCAGTTTTTTTCCATAGTTTGGGTGGGGTTGCAACTTATACTCAGGAGCGACTTATGTGTGAAATTATTAACACATTAGCGTAAAATATCAAATATTATTATTGATCTCATTCACGTAAGAGACTAGACGTATAAGATTTCATGGGATTTAGCGATTAGGAGTGACAGATTGTTTGGTAAACGTATAGCATGTTCTATATGTTATAGTTATTTGAATGACTCTTACCATAATATGTTACATTAACATACCAGTTGGTTATTTATGCCTCATATAACGTACACTTATTCAGCCTGTTGTTCACTATTCTTCATTTATTTTAAATTGCCTTTCAAATGTCTATTCTTGGTGTTGGCTTTTATCAAATACATTTCCCCCAAAAATGTGACTTATACTCCAGTGCGACTTATATATGTTTTTTTCCTTCTTTATTATGCATTTTCGGCCGGTGCGACTTATACTCCGGAGCGACTTATACTCCGAAAAATCCGGTATGCATGAAAACACTCCTACAGACATCACACATGGGACATTTTAGTCAGTAAGAATTGTTGTAGTTATATTGTAAAACTTGCAAACGTTGCTCGGAGTAGAAACGCTATAGATGACTAGAAGACGGCATCGCACTTCTACTTCCAGTTCAAAACACTTAAAAGAAAAAAATACTGTATACCGTATTTTTCGGACTATAAGTGGCAGTTTTTTTCATAGTTTGGCCGGGAGTGCGACTTATACTCAGGAGCGACTTATGTGTGAAATGATTAACACATTAGCGTAAAATATCAAATAATATTATTGATCTCATTCACGTAAGAGACTAGACGTATAAGATTTCATGGGATTTAGCGATTAGGAGTGACAGATTGTTTGGTAAACGTATAGCATGTTCAATATGTTATAGTTATTTGAATGACTCTTACCATAATATGTTACGTTAACATACCAGTTGGTTATTTATGCCTCATATAACGTACACTTATTCAGCCTGTTGTTCACTATTCTTGATTTATTTTAAATTGCCTTTCAAATGTCTATTCTTGGTGTTGGCTTTTATTTAATACATTTCCCCACAAAATGCAACTTATATATGTTTTTTTCCTTCTTTATTATGCATTTTCGGCCGGTGCGACTTATACTCCGAAAAATACGGTATCCGTCTAGTCGACTAATCGTTAAGATAATCGACTATCAAAATAATCGTTAGTTGCATCCCTACTGTGGCTCTATCTAGAGTACAAATGGCTGCTATATCCTTTGATGAAATGTTTTAAACAGTCATTAAAAGGTTTCTTCAATGACAAAGTGAAAGTATTGTCTCCTACTCCTACCTGCTCAAGATGCTGATGCACAATGTGCTGCTGTTCCTCGTTGAGCTGCTGCAGTTTCTCTCGAAGCAAACCGCAGCACTCCTCTACGTCCCGAGGGGAGGAGCTGGTGGAAGAGTTCAAAACATGTCCTCAGTGATGCTCAGGGTTCTTACACTTTTTCCATCAGTGACCTCTCCAAATGCGGTCGAAAAATATCCATGACTAGGGATGTCCCGATCCGATATTTGGATCGGATCGGCTGCCGATATTTGCCAAAAATTGCGTATCGGCAAGGCATGGGAAAATGCCGATCCAGATCCAGTTTTAAAAAAAAAACTCTGGTCCGTGTTTTCCAACGCACCGATTTAAATAATACATTCCACTTTTCTGCTGCTCCCTAATTTCCGTTCCGCATTTTCCAGCACACCTTCAACACATCCACAATTCTCACGCAGTTGCTTTTAGCTGCTGGCATTACACGACAGGCTCTTCTCACTCTTTTCTGTGTCTCCCTCTCACAGACAGCAAGCGCACCTTCTTACACACGTCACATACTGTCACGTCATACGTCATAAATGCAAAAACAATATCGGTATCGGATCGGAAGTGCAAAAACCTGGATCGGGACATCCCTATCCATGACCAAAAGAAATATTTTAATCTCCGAAAACGGATGATTTTAACACAAAGCAAAATGAGGTCTGCATCTGAAATTGCGAACCTCCCTAAAAGAAAAACCACCAGACAGGCACACTTGGATACATCTTCTCCTATTTTAGTCTTTAAGTTAAAGTTAAAGTGCCAATGATTGTCACACACACACTAGGTGTGGCGAAATTATTCTCTGCATTCGACCCATCACCCTTGATCACCCCCTGGGAGATGAGGGGAGCAGTGAGCAGCAGCGGTGGCCGCGCCCGGGAATCATTTTTGGTGATTTAACCCCCAATTCCAACCCTTGATGCTGAGTGCCCAAGCAGGGAGGTAACGGGTCCCATTTTGAACTCACAACCTACCGATCTCAGGGCGGACACTCTAACCCAGTGGTTCTTAACCTGGGTTCGATCGAACCCTAGGGGTTCGGTGAGTCGGGCTCAGGGGTCAAGACACACCCGACTCATCGTGTAAATACAAACTTCTCCCTATCGACGTATTACGGATACGACGACAGCAGAAGTCAGACTGATTTGCAGGTGTGTAATTTGCTGTGAGTTTATGCACTGTGTTGGTTTTGTTCTTTGAACAAGGTGATGTTCATGCATGGTTCATTTTGTGCACCAGTAAAAAAACATGGTAACACTTTAGTATGGGGAACATATTCACCATTAATTAGTTGCTAATTAACATGCAAATTAGTAACATATTGGCTCTTAACTAGTCATTATTAAGTACTTATTAATGCCTTATTTGGCATGGCCTTATTATAACCCTAACCCTCTAACCCTAACCCTAACCAAATAACTCTAAATGAAGTCTTTGTTACTTAGAATATGTTCCCCATACTAAAGTGTTACCAAAAACATATAACTATGTCTTGAATTTGAAAAAAAACCCCATCATTTTATTTTTCACTAAAGAAGGGTTCGGTGGATGCGCATATAAAACTGGTGGGGTTCGGTACCTCCAACAAGGTTAAAGGCCTACTGAAAGCCACTACTACTGACCACGCAGTCTGATAGTTTATATATCAATGATGAAATCTTAACATTGCAACACATGCCAATACGGCCGGGTTAGCTTACTAAAGTGCAATTTTAAATTTTGCGCGAAATATCTTGCTGAAAACGTTTCGGTATGATGACGTCACGGAGTGTAGAGGACATTTTGGGACAGCATGGTGGCCAGCTATTAAGTCGTCTGTATTCATCGCAAAATTCCACAGTATTCTGGACATCTGTGTTGGTGAATCTTTTGCAATTTGTTCAATGAACAATGGAGACAGCAAAGAAGAAAGCTGTAGGTGGGAAGCGGTGTATTGCGGGCGACCGCAGCAACACAAACACGGCCGGTGTTTCATTGTTTACATTCCCGGAAAATGACAGTCAAGCTTTACCATTGGCCTGTGGAGAACTGGGACAACAGAGACTCTTACCAGGAGGACTTTGAGTTGGATACGCAGACACGGTACCGTGAGTACGCTTCCAAACATTTAATCGCTTGCCCGTACGTGCGTGCCGCTATGTGCATGTCACGTACGTAACCTTGGGGACTTTGGGGAAATATATGTGCTGTATGAACTTTGGGGAGGTGAACGGTACTTTGGGCTGTGGGATTGAGTGTGTTGTGCAGGTGTTTGAGTTGTATTGGCGGGTTATATGGACGGGAGGGGGGAGGTGTTTTATTGCGGGATTAATTTGTGGCATATTAAATATAAGCCTGGTTGTGTTGTGGCTAATAGAGTATATATATGTCTTGTGTTTATTTACTGTTTTAGTCATTCCCAGCTGAATATCAGGTCCCACCCGCCTCTCACAGCGTCTTCCCTATCTGAATCGCTCCCACTGCCCTCTAGTCCTTCACTCTCACTTTCCTCATCCACAAATTTTTCATCCTCGCTCAAATTAATGGGGAAATCGTCGCTTTCTCGGTCCGAATCGCTCTCGCTGCTGGTGGCCATGATTGTAAACAATCTGCAGATGTGAGGAGCTCCACAACCTGTGACGTCACGCTACTCGTCTGCTACTTCCGGTACAGGCAAGGCTTTTTTATCAGCGACCAAAAGTTGCGAACTTTATCGTCGATGTTCTCTACTAAATCCTTTCAGCAAAAATATGGCAATATCGCGAAATGATCAAGTATGACACATAGAATGGACCTGCTATCCCCGTTTAAAGGGGAACATTATCACCAGACCTATGTAAGCGTCAATATATACCTTGATGTTGCAGAAAAAAGACCATATATTTTTTTAACCGATTTCCGAACTCTAAATGGGTGAATTTTGGCGAATTAAACGCCTTTCTATTATTCGCTCTCGGAGCGATGACGTCACAACGTGACGTCACATCGGGAAGCAATCCGCCATTTTCTCAAACACCGAGTCAAATCAGCTCTGTTATTTTCCGTTTTTTCGACTGTTTTCCGTACCTTGGAGACATCATGCCTCGTCGGTGTGTTGTCGGAGGGTGTAACAACACGAACACGGACGGATTCAAGTTGCACCAGTGGCCCAAAGATGCCAAAGTGGCAAGAAATTGGACGCTTGTTCCGCACACTTTACCGACGAAAGCTATGCTACGACAGAGATGGCAAGAATGTGTGGATATCCTGCGACACTCAAAGCAGATGCATTTCCAACGATAAAGTCAAAGAAATCTGCCGCCAGACCCCCGTTGAATCTGACAGAGTGTGTGAGCAATTCAGGGACAAAGGACCTCGGTAGCACGGCAAGCAATGGCGGCAGTTTGTTCCCGCAGACGAGCGAGCTAAACCCCCTGGATGTCTTGGCTCACACCGTCCCTTATGCCACCGAAGATGATCAAGAGAAGAATATCGACCCTAGCTTCCCTGGCCTGCTGACATCAACTCCAAAACTGGACAGATCAGCTTTCAGGGAAAGAGAGCGGATGAGGGTATGTCTACAGAATATATTAATTGATGAAAACTTTATTCATTACTCACGGTTTTACGTAAGTTATTATACATAAAACTGTGTTTACCAATAATGTAGCTTAAAAACATTACAACACTTAAAAACAAACACATACCAATCGTTGGTTAGAAGGCGATCGCCAAATTCGTCCTCGCTTTCTCCCGTGTCGCTGGCTGTCGTGTTGTTTTCGTTTGCATACAGTTCAAACCGATATGGCTCAATAGCTTCAGTTTCTTCTTCAATTTCGCTTAAGCCGCTGAAATCCGAGTCTGAATCTGAGCTAATGTCGCTATAGCTTGCTGTTCTATGCGCCATGTTTGTTTGTGTTGGCATCACTATGTGACGTCACAGGAAAATGGATGGGTGTATATAACGATGGTTAAAATCAGGCACTTTGAAGCTTTTTTTTTAGGGATATTGCGTGATGGGTAAAATTTTGAAAAAAACTTATAAGCCACTGGGAACTGATTTTTAATGGTTTTAACCCTTCTGAAATTGTGATAATGTTCCCCTTTAATGCAGTCAACATATATAAAATAACAATTAAATAAGATAAGGCTCAGAATTGGTTTCTTAACAAAACCTTTCTACATATAAAGTGCAACATTTCCACATATAAAGTGCAACATTAAACTGCTTCAAGTTGTTGCTCAGATTAAATAAAATGACAAAACTTTTCTTCTACATATATAAAGTGCAACATTAAACAGTTTCAAGTCAACTCAGCCTCAGATTAACCTTTCTCCTCCCCCCCAGCCTTTAACCTTGGTGACTTTCACTCAATTTTCATGTTTTTTGCCAGAAAAATCAGTTTATCCACATTGTCTGCAAAAAGAGCAGACCTGCTTGCAGTTAAAATGTCTCCAGCTGTGGAAAATACCCTTTCACTGGGCACGGAGGTAGCAGGTATGGCGAGGTAGTGCCTGGCTAACTTGGCAGTAAGAGGATATGTGGGCTCATTGTTCTTCCACCATAGAAGTGGATCAAAATCTAGTTTTTAAATGCAATATGGTCTTAAATCTGCTGCTATAAAAACATTTGTTATTGCTTTAGCCCTGCCTGAATCGCCGAGGAGAGGCTGCTTGAATGCGGTGGGAGCTGTGTTTGTTCGTCTTTCTCTTCGTTGAAGCGATGTTATCCATTGTTGTATCGCACCGCGAAGCCGAAATGTTCCCAAACGGGAGATCTTAACGAGGCAGGAGGGTCTTCCAGCTTTGGCTTTTACATGTTGTAGTAGCCCGGTCGTTGCTAGCGTGCCGTGTGTTGTGCCTCAGTGTGCATTGTTTACACAACGTGTGGTGCGCTACTTAATATGTCCGTGTGGAAACTCGTTCGGTACACCTCCGAACCGAACCGAACCCCCCGTACCGAAACGGTTCAATACAAATACACGTACCGTTACACCCTTAGTAAATCCTAAATAAAAACAGAATACAATGATTTGTAAATCCTTTTCAACTTATATTCAATTGAATAGACTGCAAAGACAAGATACTGTCGGAGGCAGATATTTACATATATCCGAATTTTAGTGTTACTTATTTTCTTTCATAGTCATATTTGAAAACAGCTCGTGTTTTCCATTTATTCTCTTTCTGTTTCTCTGCAAGTAAACTGTGTGTGTTAACCTTGAGTTCTTTGGAATGTGTTTTGACTAGCATTTGTTTTGGCTAGAGACAAAGGACTGCCAGGGACTTAAGGGGGGAGAGGGTGTTTCAGGGGACAGACCATTTTAGCGGGGCGATCCGAATGTTCTATGCTGTTTCTGTGAAAGTATATTTGCAAAGCTTTGCCAATATATTACAAAATACCTATTCTATCTCTGGTGGTTTTTCAACTCAGCTTTAAGTGTCGTAATGAGATTGGGAGCGAATTGTGACTTGAATTCCCTGGGAGGAACAACTGGTCCAAAAACGGTTCAATACAAATACACGTACCGTTACACCCTTAGTAAATCCTAAATAAAAACAGAATACAATGATTTGCAAATCCTTTTCAACTTATATTCAATTGAATAGACTGCAAAGACAAGATACTTAACATTTGAACTGGTAAACTTTGTTAGTTTTTGCAAATATGAGCTCATTTGGAATTTGATGCCTGCAGCATGTTTCAAAAAACCTGGCACAAGTGGCAAAAAAGATTAAGAGAGTTGACGAATGCTCATCAAACACTTATTTGGAACATCCCACAGGTGAACAGTCCAATTGGGAACAGGTGGGTGCCATGATTGATTAAAAGCAGCTTCCATGAAATGCTCAGTCATTCACAAACAAGAATGGGGCGAGGGTCACCACTTTGTCAACAAATGCGTGAGCAAATTGTCCAACAGTTTAAGAACAACATTTCTCAACCAGCTATTGCAAGGAATTTAGGGATTTCACCATCTACGCTCCGTAATGTCATCAAAAGTTTCAGAAAATCTGGAGAAATCCCTGCACGTACGCGGCAATGCCCGTGACCTTGGATCCCTCAGGCGGTACTGCATCAATTAGCGACATCAGTGTGTAAAGGATATCACCACATGGGCTCAGGAACACTTCACAAAACCCTTGTCAGTAACTACAGTTGGTCGCTACATCTGTAAGTGCAAGTTAAAACTCTACTATGCAAAGCAAAAGCCATTTATCAACAACACCCACTAAGATGGATTGATGCAAAGTGTAAAAGTGTTCCGTGGTCTGACGAGTCCACATTTCAAATTGTTTTTGGAAACTGTGGACGTCGTGTCCTCCGGACCAAAGAGGAAAAGAACCATCCGGATTGTTATAGGCGCAAAGTGTAAAAGCCAGCATCTGTGATGGTATGGGGGTGTATTAGTGCCCAAGACATGGATAACTTACACATCTGTGAAGGCACCATTAATGCTGAAAGGTACATACAGGTTTTGGAGCAACATATGTTGCCATCCAAGCAACGTTACCATGGACGCCCCTGCTTATTTCAGCAAGACAATGCCAAGCCACGTGTTACATCAACGTGGCTTCATAGTAAAAGAGTGCGGGTACTAGACTGGCCTGCCTGTAGTCCAGACCTGTGTCCCATTGAAAATGTGTGGCGCATTATGAAGCCTAAAATAGCACAACGGAGACCCCCGGACTGTTGAACAACTTAAGCTGTACATCAAGCAAGAATGAGAAAAAATTCCACCTGAGAAGCTTCAAAAATGTGTTTCCTCAGTTCCCAAATGTTTACTGAGTGTTGTTAAAAGGAAAGGCCATGTAACACAGTGGTGAACATGCCCCTGTGCCAACTTTTTTGCACCGTGTTGCTGCCATTAAATTCTAAGTTAATAATTTGCAAAAAAAAATGTTGTTTCTCAGTTCGAACGTTAAATATCTTGTCTTTGCAGTCTATTCAATTGAATATAAGTTGAAAAGGATTTGCAAATCATTGTACTCTGTTTTTATTTACCATTTACACAACGTGCCAACTTCACTGGTGTTGGGTTTTGTAATTTAGGGGAGCTCTTTAGGGGACTTTAAGGCAGTCATCCTCCAATAGTGGGGGTGGGGGGGACATGCTTTATCAGTATCATGCTTTAAAAGCAAAACGTGCTCATTGTAGTCATTAATCCTGACTTTCTCGTTTTGATGAAAAAATTAAAATCAGCAAAAATGGTTTTATTCATTTTTGTTTTGTCAGTTAAAGTTTTTTTTAATTTGAATGCATTATTTATTGAGTTGATTTGTTTTATTTTGTTAGTATCAAATGGTTCAGGTTGGTCAAAAAAATGTAGAATTGAAATAAGAATTAAGGCAAATTAATGCACTTTGCATCTTTTCTGTTATTGTTTGTTGCAAGTTGATCTTTCTTTCTTTCTTTTTTTCTTTTCTTAATTGTTAATAACAGAGGTGTACTTACAACAATTTTACAGACAAATGACGCTATTTATAGTCGCGGCGGAGAGGTTCGGAGGGGCGCGACGGAAAATAATAGAGAAACTCTGCTTTATGGTAAGAACTTGGTAATGTTCAGTCTGTTTTGGGGTAGAAGACCAAATAAATAAACGAGCCCGGACGCTGCTTGGCAACCTTTACCAGTCAAAGAGCCATTTTGACCAGTTTCACAAATTAAAGAAAACAATGGGAGCCACAAAAATCTTTTGAAATTTAAAATGAAATAACACTGCATACAAAGTTTTTTTTTGCTTTGTGCTATGTATAAACCAAGAGTCTCAGACATGCGGCCCACACCTTAATATGAAAATTGAATGTTAGTGCGGCCCGCAAATCAGCGTCATACTTGTCAACCCTCCCGATTTTTCCGGCAGACCGCGAATTCCAGGGCAACTATTCTCTCGAACGTGCCGTGATGGTACAGCATTTAGCGCCCACTACAACCAGCGTACCGGCCCAGACACACTATGTAAGGGGCTTCTACTTGCTCACTTAAGTGACAGCAAGGCATACTTGGTCAACAACCACACAGGTTACACTGACGGTGGCGGTATAAAAAACTTTAACACTCTTACTAATAATGCGCCACACTGTGAACCCACACCAAACAAGAATGACAAACACATTTCGGGAGAACATCTGCACTGTAACACAACATAAACACAACAGAACAAATACCCAGAATCCCATGCAGCCCTGACTCTTCCGGGCTACATTATACACCCCCGCTACCAAACCCCGCCTACCTCAACGGATGCACGGGGTGGGGTTTGGTGGTAGCAGAGGTGTATAATGTAGCCCGGAAGAGTCAGGGCTGCATGGGATTCTGGGTATTTGTTCTGTTGTGTTTATGTTGTGTTACAGTGCAGATGTTCTCCCGAAATGTGTTTGTCATTCTTGTTTGGTTTTGGTTCAAAGTGTGGCGCATTATTAGTAAGAGTGTTAAAGTTGTTTTATATGGTCACCGTCAGTGTAACCTGTGTGGTTGTTGACCAAGTATGCCTTGCTGTCACTTACGTGTGCAAGCAGAAGATGCACACAACAACAGGCTGGGCTGGCACGCTGTTTGAACAGATTGTAGAGGGCGCTAAATGCTGTACCATCATGGCACGCCCTTATTATTATTGTTAGGGTGAAAATCGGAAAATATTAATCCCGGGAATTTTCGGCGAGAGGCACTGAAATCCGGAAGTCTCCCGGGAGGTTCGGCAAGTATGCAGCTGAGCCGCATCATTATTATTAGTACACAATAACTAGAGTAAAAACTACCTAAAACTCATTTTAATCTTTTTTTTATGCCCTCAAAGTCCTCCTGTGTCCAAGGGGTTATTCCCTACATTTTTTAACATTTTTATTATTATTATTTTTATTTTGTTATTTTTTATAAATTTGCAAAAATAAAAAAATAACGCTTTTTCATTGTCATTCTGGGATATTGTGTGTAGAATTTTGAGGACAACAATTGAAATCCATTTCCTACCACTTATTCCCTTCGGGGTCGCGGGGCGGTGCTGGAGCCTATATCAGCTACAATCGGGCGGAAGGCGGGGTATACCCTGGACAAGTCCCCACCTCATCGCAGGGCCAACACAGATAGACAGACAACATTCACACTCACATTCACACACTAGAGCCAATTTAGTGTTGCCAGGCTAGGCTAACAGGAAGTTGGGGTGGTGGTAACGCGGACCGCGTCTGTGATGTGTTTGCATACTCCTTGAAAGTCAATACTGGTCTTACGAGTTGGCGCTGAAGAGCAAGGTGAGTCTTACCTGCGAGGCACAAACGCTTCCAGGGCGGAATCCATGTGGACTGTGCTGCCGTAACGTCGGTAATGAACGTCCTGGACGATGTGAAGACCTTTTCTCTCCCCGGTCTTATTGTCCGGTTTCACACCTTTAAAGGGGAACATTATCACAATTTCAGAATGGTTAAAACCATTAAAAATCAGTTCCCAGTGGCTTATTTTATTTTTCGAAGTTTTTTTCAAAATTTTACCCATCACGCAATATCCCTAAAAAAAGCTTCAAAGTGCCTGATTTTAACCATCGTTATATACACCCGTCCATTTTCCTGTGACGTCACATAGTGATGCCAACACAAACAAACATGGCGGAAAGAACAGCAAGCTATAGCGACATTAGCTCGGATTCAGACTCGGATTTCAGCGGCTTAAGCGATTCAACAGATTACGCATGTATTGAAACGGATGGTTGTAGTGTGGAGGCAGGTAGCGAAAACGAAATTGAAGAAGAAACTGAAGCTATTGAGCCATATGGGTTTGAACCGTATGCAAGCGAAACCGAGGAAAACGACACGACAGCCAGCGACACGGGAGAAAGCGAGGACGAATTCGGCGATCGCATTCTAACTGTCACACCGCGGTGAGGGAAGTCTTGTCTTGGTTTTTTCTGTCTTGTGATTTACATGTTTTATTTTGAAAAGCAACTCCTCTTGTTTCAGATCACGGGTCCTTCCTCTTGTGTCACCAGTCTGACGTCATTCCTGACCCTTGATTGTTTCCACCTGTTTCCCATTACCCTCATGTTCTTTATAAGCCCAAGCCTCCCCTTGTTCTGTGCCAGATTGTCTCGAGCTTTCGTGCCTGTCTTGCGTTCCATGTCCCTGTTCATGTCCATGCTTTGCCTTGTCTCACGTCTACGTCCTTGCTCCCAGAATATCCCACGCTGTAATTTTGAATTGACTTTTTTCCTCCCTCAGAGCGACTTTTGTTATCCTACCTTTTTCTACCGCAGTGGTGAGTTATTATTTTTCCTTAAAGATTTTTTCCTCAAAGTTTGTTGAGTGATTTTTTTGTTTACATTGATTAGAGTAGTTAAGTTTTATAGTCTTTATTTTCTTCCTCCTGTTTGGAGCGTTTTTTGTTAAAGTTTTTGATAACAGATACGGTGCTAATTATATCGTCCTTATTTTTGTATTCCTCCTTTTTTTTTGGAGTGATTTTCGGTTTTTCCCTTTTGGAACATTTTGTCAATAGTATTTTTGTAATTCATAGTAATTGAATTTACTCGGCTCTGGAGGCTTAAAGAGTATTTCAAAATAAAAGCTTTATTTGGAATCACCTCTCTGCATCTGAGTCCCTTCCTCCGTCCAAGCCTGACACTAACCAACGATTGGTATGTGTTTGTTTGGCATTAAAGGAAACTAACAACTATGAACTAGGTTTACAGCATATGAAATACATTTGGCAACAACATGCACTTTGAGAGTGCAGACAGCCCAATTTTCATCAATTAATATATTCTGTAGACATACCCTCATCCGCGCTCTTTTCCTGAAAGCTGATCTGTCCAGTTTTGGAGTTGATGTCAGCAGGCCAGGGAAGCTAGGGTCGATATTCTTCTCTTGATCATCTTCGGTGACATAAGGGACGGTGTGAGCCAAGACATCCAGGGGGTTTAGCTCGCTCGTCTGCGGGAACAAACTGCCGCCATTGCTTGCCGTGCTACCGAGGTCCTTTGTCCCTGAATAGCTCACACACTCCGGCAGATTCAATGGGGGTCTGGCGGCAGATTTCTTTGACTTTATCGTTGGAAATGCATCTGCTTTTGTATCCACACATTCTTGCCATCTCTGTCGTAGCATAGCTTTCGTCGGTAAAGTGTGCGGAACAAACGTCCAATTTCTTGCCACTTTCCCATCTTTGGGCCACTGGTGCAACTTGAATCCGTCCCTGTTCGTGTTGTTACACCCTCCGACAACACACCGACGAGGCATGATGTCTCCAAGGTACGGAAAACAGTCGAAAAAACGGAAAATAACAGAGCTGATTTGACTCGGTGTTTGAGAAAATGGCGGATTGCTTCCCGATGTGACGTCCCGATGTGACGTCACGTTGTGACGCGAATATTAGAAAGGCGTTTAATTTGCCAAAATTCACCCATTTAGAGTTCGGAAATCAGTTAAAAAAATATATGGTCTTTTTTCTGCAACATCAAGGTATATATTGACGCTTTCATAGGTCTGGTGATAATGTTCCCCTTTAAATGAGGACACAACACAACACAAGTCTGATTGTCCGTCTTGTAGGGCTGCAACTAACGACTATTTTGATAGTCGACTAGTCAACCATTAGTCGACTAGTCGGATAATAAAGCGTACACATATTTAATGGCTCTAATTTTTCCATCGACTTTTGAACGCAGCTTAAAATATTTTAGGCATGTCCTTATGAACAACAAAGATGACACGAAACGACTTGGTCGCATAGTGATGCGGGTGTGGTTCTCCCAAGGATGCAGACGGCTTCGGACACAGCTTGCAGGTACGAATATGATTTATTTAAAATATAAATCATACGGTGGATAAACAAAAAGACATGCACGTAGCACAAAAGGCAAGAAACAAAAGGACTAGCGTGGGAGCTAGCAGGCAAAATGGCATAGCGTGAAAACTAGCAGCTAAGGAACATGAAATAATCGTCGTCATCAGTTGTATGGGAACAAACTACGAAGCCAGACAGAGTGAGGCCAGAGCAAAGACTAAATAGCCCTCTGATTAGTGCCCGGGCAACAGGTGCGCGTCCCGAACACTAACCAAAGGCAGGTGCGTACAATCTGCCGTCATGGCAACAGAAACAAACTAAACTCAAGGTGCTGAAAACACGTGACACAAACATAAACAAACTATGATCCGGGCAGCGGATCGTAACAAATTCATTCATAAATATTTATTTATACTGTAACAGTGCTGCTCATTCAGCGGTTACAATGATTTTAATTAGTATTAAAATGTTGTGTATAGGGGTGTAACGGTACGTGTATTTGTATTGAACCGTTTCGGTACGGGGGTTTCGGTTCGGAGGTGTACCGAACGAGTTTCCACAAGGACATATTAAGTAGCCGCCTCCACTTCCTTCTGCCTCTGTTTCTGTCAGCCAGCATTGTCCCACCCACACAACCATCTGATTGGTTACAAACAGAGCGGTAACAGCCAATCAGCAGTGCGTATTCAGAGCGCATGTAGTCAGTGCTTAGCGTTTAGCAGGTAAGCATCAGGCAGCGGACTCTCCCCAAATGATAATAAACACCTCCCAGTCAACTACTAGTAACATCACTATGAGCCCGTTGACCTTCTAGAAATATAAAAGGCAGCTCAGCTCGCTCACAGTCCTGGCTTGAGGTGAAGGCTAATTAGCTTTTAGCGTAACGTTAGCTCATTTTGCGGTGTGTGTGTGTGTTACGGACAGCAAAGCCCTGTCTGTCTGTTATTTCACTTTACCTTTTTCTGTGTTGATTGAGCTGTGTTGAAGCAGCAAAAAAGGACATTATGTTAAATGAAGAGTTTCTGTCTCTGATAGTTGATATAATAATGTAAGTGTATCATTAAGCCTTCATGAACTCCATGGTGTTCAGGGATGAATAGTCTCTCCTATTGCTATTGTACCATTTTTTCCGCTATAGTTACATTACCGTATTTTCCGCACCATAAGGCGCCCTGGGTTATAAGCCGCGCCTTCAATGAACGGCATATTTCAAAACTTTGTCCACCTATAAGCCGCCCCGTGTTATAAGCCGCATCTAATTGCGCTAAAGGAATGTCAAAAAAACAGTCAGATAGGTCAGTCAAACTTTAATAATATATTAAAAACCAGCGTGATGTGGGCGCGCATGGAGTCGTATATCAACATGGACGGAGCTGCGTGAAAAAAGCCACCCGGCCTCTTCGCGTAAACTTACCTTAACCACTCGCTCATCTTTTCTTCATCCATCCATCCCTTCGAGTTAGCTTTTATGATGACGCCGGCTGGAAAGGTCTCTTTTGGCAAGGTCTTCCTTTTGAATATCACCATGGGTGGAAGTTTCTGGCCATTAGCATGGCAAGCTAGAACCACAGTGAAGGATGACTTCTCATTCCCTGTGGTGCGAATATTCACCGTACGTGCTCCCGTTGTATCCACAGTGCGGTTCACAGGAATATCAAAAGTCAGTGGAACCTCGTCCATGTTGATAATGTTCTCTGGCCGGATCTTTTTTTTCAGCTATCTTGTTTTTACAATATGCACGGAAAGTAGCCAGCTTTTCTTGAAAGTCTTTAGGCAGTTGCTGTGAAATAGTAGTCCGTGTGCGGATGGAGAGATTGCGTCTTTTCATGAACCGGAAACCTGTCGCTTAGTAGGAGCCATTTTGTGGTCTTTACAGATGTAAACACACAAAGGAAATGAAACGTAATATCCGCGCGCTTCTTCTTCTTCTACGGGGGCGGGTGGTTGCTTACAGTAGAAGAAGAAGCGCTTCCTCTTCTATGGGGGCGGGTGCTTACCTTGGCGGTTGCTTGCGTAGAAGAAGAAGCACTTCCTCTTCTACGGGGAAAAAAGATGGCGGCTGTTTACCGTAGTTGCGAGACCGAAACTTTATGAAAATGAATCTTAATATTAATCCATATATAAAGCGCACCGGGTTATAAGCCGCACTGTCAGCTTTTGAGTAAATTTGTGATTTTTAGGTGCGGCTAATAGTGCGGAAAATACGGTAATCATTAGTAATGCAGCAGCCTAGTTTTGAATGGCAGGGTCCCTGCTATCACATGTTGATAAAAAAATATAACATTTACATAATAAAAATCAACTACAGGCTTCCCAAATGCTGTAATAAATTAAGCATGATGAGTTGACTTGAAACTGTTTAATGTTGCACTTTTTATATGTAGAAGAAAAGTTTTGTCATTTTATTTAATCTGAGCAACAACTTGAGGCAGTTTCATGTTGATTAACATGGGCAGAATTATTATAGTGTTCCCAATGTTAAAAGGATGAAGCCATTGTTTACAAATTTGGTAAATAAATAACCCAAAAAATGTATATTTTGTTGTTTTTTTACTGTACCGAAAATTAACCAAACCGTGACCTCTAAACCGAGGTACGTACCGAACCAAAATTTTTGTGTACCGTTACACCCGTAGTTGTGTAACATGTTTAGCATCGCCCTCCAGTGATAATGCTACGTGAGTCTAGAAATACAGTTTATATGCCAATATGGAGGTGATTACTATTCATTTAGGGAGCGGATACATACTGTGTATGGAGACACATAATTAGCTGCTGGCCACTTGTCAGCCGGGTGACCAAAAATAAATATTGTCAGACGGGATCGGTGTTTGTGATCTGCATTAAAAAGACATAAATCGGCATGGGCTCAGGAACACTTCAGAAAACCACGGTCAGTAAATACAGTTGGTCGCTACATCTGTAAGTGCAAGTTAAAACTCTGCTATGCAAAGCAAAAGCCATTTATCAACAACACCCGGAAACGCTGCCGGCTTTGCTGGTCCCGAGCTCATCTAAGATGGACTTTTTTACGACACATCCCTGATTACAACGCGTCTTTCTCCAGGAAAGTCAGCTTCAACCAAATAAGTCAGCTGGTCGCGAACCCAGTAGGACAGCAACGATTAATCGATTAAATTGATTGTTTCGATGAGAAAAAGGCTTTGATTTATATTCTGTTGCTTTGATTAATCGTTTGTTGAATGGAACTAAAACAAATCTATAGAATCAGGACCGCATAACAGAAGCTAAAAAAAAAGTTAATTTGAAAGTAAAACAATAGTAAAAGGTAAATAGAAGGTGAATTAAAGGTAAAAGAAGGTGGAAACAAAGCTGAAAAAAAGATAATTGGAAGGTAAAACAAGGTAACTAAAAGGTAATATAATATAATGAGTATAGAAGGTAAAAGATGTAAACAAAAGCTAAAATAAGGTAAATAAAGGTAAAATGTATATAGAAGGTGAAAAAAGGTAAATAAAATGGTAAAAGAAGGTAAATATGCATTTAAAAAAACTTTTTTTTAGATGTGCATACTAGCTGTAGCTATTTGGCTGTTCTAGTTTTTATTTTTTTCTTTATTATTTTTTTTAATTTTTTTTTAGTACACCCTTTGAGATTGTTTACTCAATATGAAGTGCTTTTTACAAATAAAATCTATTATTATTATTATTATTATTATTATTAAATAAAAAGGTAAAATAATGAATATAGAAAATAAAATAAGTAAATAAAAAGCAAAAGGCTTTTGTTTAAAAGGTAAAATAAGGAATATAGCATGTAAATGAAGGTAATTAATAGGTATAAGAAGAAATATACAATGTAAACGAAGTAAATAAAAGGCAAATTAAAGGTTAAAAAAAATATAGAATAAAAAAGAAGATAAGTTAAAAGTAAAAAAAGGTAAATAGAAGGTAAATAAAAAGGTAAAATAATTAATATAGAAGGTAAAATAAGTAAATAAAAAGTAAAAGGTAAAAAAAGGTAATTACAAGATAAAAGAAGATAAATGGAATGTAAATGAGATAAATAAAAGGTAAAAATCAAGGAAAATAAAAAGTAAACTAATGAATAAAGAAGGTAAAAGAAGCAAATAAAAAGTTAAAGGTAAAAAAAG